>NC_045435.1:28597699-28760577 GCF_002776525.5 Piliocolobus tephrosceles | reverse complement strand
ACACACACACACACACACACACACACACACACACACACACACACACATATATTTTCGAGACGGAGTCTCACTCTGTCACCCAGGCTGGAGTGCAATGGTGCGATCTTGGCTCACTGCAACCTCCGCCTCCGGGGTTCAAGTGATTTGCCTGCCTCAGACCCTGGAGTAGCTGGATTTGCAGGCACCCACCATTACGCCAGGCTAATTTTTGTATTTTTAGTAGAGATGCGGTTTCACCATGTTAGTCAGGGTGGTCTCGAACTCCTGACTGCAGGTGATCCACCCACCTCGGCCTCCCAAAGTGCTGGGATCACAGGCATGAGCCACTGTGCCCGGCCCGAACAGCAGCATTTTTAAAAGATTCTTTTTTTCTGAGCAGTAAGACTCAAAAAGTGGGCTTAAAATATCCAGTAAACCATGCTGTCCATAGACATGCTGTCATTCAGGTTTTGTCGCTCCATTTATAGAGCACAGGCAGAGTAGATTTAGCGTAATTCTGAAAAGTCATAGGATTTGGGGAAATGGTAAATGAGCATTGATTTCAACTTAAAGTCACCAGCTGCATTAACCTCTAACAAGAGAGTAAGCCTGTTGGGTGAAGCTTTGAAGTGAGGCATTGACTACTACTCTGTAGATGCGCAAGTCTGAGATGGCATCTTCTTCCAATACAAGGCTGTTTAATTTCTTTTGAAAATCTATTGTTTACCGTAGCTACCTTCATTAATTATCTTAGCTACATCTGCTGGATAACTTGCTGCAGCTTCTACGTCAACATTTGCAGCTTTACTTTGCACTTCTATGGATGGTGGATGGACAAGGCTTCTTTTCTTAAAACTCACGAACCAGACTCTGCTACCTTCAAACTTTTTTTCTGAAGCTTCCTCACCTCCCTTAGCTTTCATAGAATTGAAGAGAGTTAGGGCCTTGTTCTGAATTAGGTTTTGGCTTAAGGGAATGTTGTGGCTGGCTTGATCTTCTATTCAGATGACTCAAAATTTCTTCATAACAGCAATAAGGTTGTTTTACTTTCTTATCACTTATATATTCACAAAGTAACACTTTTAATTTCCTTCAAGAACTTTTCCTTTGCATTTACAACTTGGTTGTTTGGCATAAGAGGCTTAGCTTTCAGCCTGTCTCAGCTTTTGACACATCTTCCTCATTAAACTTATTCATTTCTAGCTTTTGATTTAAAGTGAAAGATTGCAACTTCCTTTCCCTTGAATACTTAGAGGCTATTTTAAGGTTATTAATTGATCCAATTTCAATATTGTGTCTCAGGGAGTAAGGAGGCCTGAGAAGAAGGAGAAAGATGGGAGAAAGGTTGGTTGTTGGAGCAATCAGAACATACACAACATTTATTAAGTTTACTGTATTATATAAGTGTGGTTCGTGGTGTCCCCGGTAATTATAATAGTAACATCAAAGATCATTGACTACGGATTTTAATAACAGAGATAATAATGAAACAGTGTGAAATATTGCAAGAATTACCAAAATGTGGCACAGAGACATAAAGTGAGACATGCTATTGCAATGATGTCAACAGACTTCCTTGATGCAGGGTTGCCACAAACCTTCAATTTGTAAAAAATGCAGTATCTGAGAAGTATAATAAAATAAGATGTGACTGTACTTACTTGCTAAGGGACCTATTACCATACTGGCCTCTTACAAAAAATATTACAAGGAAGGAGATTATATCCAGGGATTCTTTTTGTTTTCAAGGCAAAGGTTACCAAGTTACAATGGACCAAAGTAGCTGGAATGCAAAGGAGTATAATCCTTGTTTTTGAAAAAAGAGCATTTGTTTCAGTCATATGGCATATCAAAGTAATCTTTCTCCCTTCCTCCCTCCTTTCCTTGCTGCTGCTGCTTCTTTTCTTTTCTTTCTTTTTTTTTTTTTTCGGAGAAGACCTCACTTTGTCACCCAGGCTGCAGTGCAGTAGTGCAATCTTGGCTCACAGCAAACTCTGTTTCCCTCAAACAATCCTCTCACCTCAGCCTCCCAAGTTAGCTGGGATCACAGCCATGCTCCACCATGCCCAGATATCCTTGCTTCTTTACTACATTTCTTTTTTCAATAAGTATTTATCAAGTAATATTGTCAAGTAATATTTATGAGCTTCCCCTCAGATAGGCATTTAGCATCATGATGGCACCATCCTCTAACAATAATGGGAAGGCTATTTTCCACTATTATTAATCATTAATTCTCCAAATCATTTTGGTATTAATTCTAATAAGTATAGAGATTAATAAATGCATTCAAACCACATGTGAATATTTGCTATAGGCTTATCTGTGCCTACTGTATGTTCAGATTTGTCTTTATATCTGAACTTTGTTATAAATAAATGACAGTAAAAATGGAATTTATAGTTCAATGGACTTGACAGCTCACTTATTCTGCCATTCATTTTCCATAAAGACCATTCATTCTTCCTTGTTTTACAGGCAACTGAGCTCCAGAAAGCTCAGGTGACTTTAGAACTCAGTTCTTAGTATGTGAATTATGCTCCCATCTCACCCCTCTTCCTTGGTAGAACACTTTCCTCCTCATTTTTTCTTGGACAGTCTGTACAAGCTGCTTGAGGTGTGCAGGAAAGTGAGCCACGTCGAAGTGTACTGCTTTTAAATTTTTGCCAGGATGAAGCACAGCCCAAAGTTGCCAATAAAAATGGATTTCTTTATCTTTGTTTCTGAAATTGTGTGATGACAATTTCTAAGAGCCCAAATCATCTCAATTTCAGGGAATATAATAATGAGGGAGCCAGGAGCAGTGAGGGGCTCACACCTGCTAATCCCAGCACTTTGGGAGGCCAAGGTGAGCAGATCGCTTGAGCCCAGGACTTTGAGACCAGCCTGGGCAACATGGCGAAACCCTGTCTCTACAAAAAATACAAAAAATTAGCTGGGCACGGTGGGGTGTGTCTGTGGTCCCAGCTATTCAGGAGGCTGAAGTGAGAGAATCACTTGAGTCTAGGAGGTCGAGGCTTCAGTGTGCCATGATTGCACCACAGCACTCCATCATCCTGGGTGACAAAGTGAGACCCTGTCCTCCCACCAAGAAAAAAGAGGGAGCTTCATCTCCCAAGAAAATGAATTAGACAGGAATAATAGAAAATTTTACTCTCAGAATAATAGGGTTCCAGCTCCTGCAACCAAAAAAATATAGTACTTTTTTACAACCTGAGATTACTTTTTCAAGCATTTCTCCAGTTTCACTGGCACTGAAGTAATAGCAATGCATCTGAGCTTTTCTTCCTCTAACGAGCAGGCAGAGCAGTCATAGATCATCATTTGGAGGACTATAAAATAAGCCATAGCTTAGCAAAAGGACCAAAATACATTCAGAGGAGGATGCTATTGGTAAATGTCCTCAAAGCCTATAATCTGGAAAAATACAAGGGTATATCTCTGAAACCGTGAGGATTAGCAAACTAGCTAACCTGAATCTCTGTCTTCTGGTAGTACAGACTAGGTAGTTTCAAATCTGAGTAGTTTCTCCATAAAAGCATTTCTTCCCAAACATTTCTTGCCAAACTCCCAAATAAATGAGAAAAATAAAATAGTTTTATAATTTTCGAGAAAGATTATGGGATTATGGTATTTAGAAAGAAAAGCACTCTGTAGAGTTGGGGAAATCTGGAAGACTCTTGAGGACACAGCTTTGCTGAAACTGCTGGTTGTCACAAGACTCTTCAAAAACTACTTTCCATCAGACATCTCCCAGGGCTCTGAGGTGAATATTAACTCAGCAGAAAGATCCTTTTCTGCTACATAGGCAGGAGGTCCAGACACAGGGGAGTGGGCACAACCCAGCTGGTCTCATTTTCTGTAATATAGTTAATAATGAAGCTCATACTTTCTCAACTTCTAGAAGCCTGGAGGATGAAAGCAGCCCAAGAGTAGGGTGAATGATGGCCTCAGTTGGCCCTTCTTAATGTATCTCAGTACTGTATGTGTGGAGATTCTAGAGAAATAGAAGGCCCTTGGAAAGAACCTCTGTCGTTTCTCTGCCACCACGCTCCCTGCTCTCCCTGCCAGATTGCTTTTCTTTCCTTTCTATTCCTTGGCTGTCCTTCACTTCATGGTGTGGGGTGTGCAGATGGCAGGCTGTGGCTTGGTGAGTGCTCTTCACTTCAGGTCAAGGTGAGGCACAGTTAACACGCTAACTACTTTTCCTCAGTTCTTTCCGAGTTGTGCAAAGCTCCTGATGCCAGACTTCCTCTTAAATTTGCACATTATTAAAGTCCAGAGTTAAGATTTGGTGATGAGGGGCAAAGCAGCAGCTGTAACAGAAATCAATGGATATCATGAAAAGGCCACTGGACTTGGGAAAACTGGGTGCCTGTCCTTGTCCTGCCTTGTACTTACCTGTGTGACTGGAGGTGAGATGTTTTACCTATGGGCCTCAGTTTCTCATTACAAAATGACAGAGAGGACTAGATACCTAAGTTCTAAGTTTGTGACATTTGTAAATTTTTCTTTGCCCTTTGTGAGAGGAGTGCTAAATTTAGAGGCTTCCTGTGGTTGAATTGATGTCCAATTCTCAGGGAACCCAGACTTCCCAGTTCAGAACCCAGTTCCAGATTTTTGTGGGAATGGGGAAAGGTATTAAATAACTCCATTGAATTCTTTCCTGCATAATGCATTGCTGTGGTTGAGACTCAATAAGGTCATCACCTCCAACACACAGAACCCCTCATCATCTCCTTACAGCCAGACTGGAACTTCCAAGGACACCAGGTTGGCAAGGATTCTGAACATCCTAAATATCTAAAGAGTCCCTCTAATAAGGCACATATTTGTTCTTCAACACTGTTTCCTAACTTGAGACCACAAATGCGTAATCTCTCTAATATCCTAAAGCTTGGACAAACTGGGCAGCCCCTGAGCAGACCGCACAGAGCTTAAATGTCAGTGCTTTCCTTCCAGAAAGCAAAAGAATGATCCTACACCTCCCAGTCCACGGGTTGATACATGTGCCAAGGGAGCCTGGTGAAGAAGTGGGTGATTTTAAATAGCTAAGACTGCCCATAGGCAAACGTTCTTTGGCTTTTCTCCTCTGCAATAAGCATGCCTTCCTCTCTCCTGGTCCTTTTCTCCTTTCCCAGGCCCCTCTATCAATAATAATTCTGGCTCTCAGATGACTACAATTGATTAGGTGTAACTGATAGGGTAAAGGTGACACCCTTCCCAAGGCTATCTATAATGCAAAAGGATATCCAAGAAAAAAGAGAGGTAGGGAACACCTTGGAAAACCATTTCTGGAAGACAGCCAGTCCCTGCTGTAGACAAGCCTCATTTTCCTTCCCCCAAATGTTAAAGAGTAAATTCCTCCTGTAGCCTTAGCTCTCTTTTCTATCTTTGGCTTGCTTCCTATCATGAACTATCTTTAGAGTGCCAAATTAGAACAGGGCAGGCAGAGGCAGGAATACGCCCAAATTTGGGAAGAACTGGTTGGGAATAGTTGAAAGCCTTGATATGTGCAAAGAATCATTTGATCAACCCAGTTCTTAATACAGGATACTAACTTAAAGTTTAGACTCAAGTTATATGATAATTCAAACATTTATTGTATTTATACTATTTTATATGGACTTTTCCAGGAACCAGGAATACAAAACCGACATTTCTCTGTAGAGAGGCTCAGACTAGCAGAGAACAGTTAGGTGCACCATTAATTATAAGCTAATATGTATCATCAATTATGGTTTTTTATGGGGGTATGGAAGGTGGAAGGGACCAGGGAGACATGATGAGTGATGATGGTTATGTAGTCTTTCGGATAATGGAAGTCTAACATTGCTCTTCCTTTCAAGCACCACATGATTTAGCAAGTACTTCATATTGGCTCCACCATTAACATGGTCAATGGCTTCTGGATACTCACAGTTCAGGCACAGTTTCTCCTGAAGATTTTTTACTTCTCCCATCTTTAAGAAGTTGTCTGGATGTCCATAAAAGATGCTGACACTTGTATTAATTCATTAAAAAAAACCACGCCCTCCCCAAAATAAACTACATAAAAAGTAATGAATTCATAGAAGAAAATTTCACCAAGATTGAAACTAGAGAATATCCTTAGACTTGCACTTTGAGCTTTGAGAAACGTGTGCCTATTCACCATTCCAACATAAAGAAACTCTACAGTAGGAAAAAATAATTAACACACTTATAGTCTACTGCCCATGCAAGGATCAGCTCTGGCTGGGAGGCCAAAGATGGGTGACATCGTTATACTCTGTCTTTATTTTTTCCTTCTGACCCACTTAGCTTCCTAATTGGAGGAAGGAGGTGTGGTAAAGCTATATGAAGACTATGGTTTAATTAGACCAGAAAACACTGTCATAATCTCTGGGGTCATCAGAATGTCCAGTTTTGTCTCTTGGCCAAGATAAGGGCAGTGGGATTTATGATGTGTTGTTTACAGTCCGAAACTACTCTGGTGATCACCAGGGTCAGTTTCTTTAATGATGGTTTCCAACTAGCCTAACACATTAAGTAAGCCTGGCTGGTAACATGACTAGAGAGACATAAAGACCCTGTTGGGAATGACTATGAGCTCTCAAAGTCAAGATTTCTTACACAAATCTATCAGCTGGAGAAAATGAAGGCAGTGTGGTATATGTGTGCAAATAAGGACACGATGAAGCTTAAGTATGGAATGTCTCTTGGACCCCTGATGTCATCTGTATTCTCTTTTTCTTCATGTACTATATCCTTTGCCTGTAAATAAAACGTTTATTTGATTATGCTGTGTGGAGTCTGGTTTTGCAGGGTGGCATATGTATATTAACATATATATAAAATATTAAATCTAAAATGTTAAAATATTTTATATTGTATGTTAAATGTGTAAGACATAAATATAAAACATAAACTATTATATAGTATTTATAAGTATAAAATATAAAAAATTCTAATTACCAATTTCACAACTTTAGAGAAAAGTTGTGTGCTGCTTTCAAGGAACTTCACTTAACCAGATTTCTCACCAAATTAGGGGGCTTAATCTAAAACAAGGGAAGAAACTAAAATTCAACTGATATTCCCTCCTCACAAACAGCAGACAGTAGTAATTGTGTCTGTGTGGAACTGGCTCTCAAAGCAGGAGTTTCAAGCAATATAGAGGAAAAGCACACACCCACAAAATTCCCTCACTGCAATTTTCTATGGCCCCTGCCTTCCTTCCACATCCTTAAAGTAGCTTCCAGCCCCTTAGAATAAGTTAAAGATAGCATTCAAACATTGTCCAGGAAAAGAGGGATTAGGTAAGGAAGATTCCATCCATACTATTTTTTTTGGCAAATATTAGGCCCAACTGGAATGTTAAACTCTGTTTAGATGAGTACACAGGAACCTTAAAGAAATGGCCTAGGTAAAAGGCATACAAACACTCAAAAATTGCTTACCTACAAAGAAAACACACAGTCACTTAAAATAGAGCAGGGAAACCTTTAACTTCTTGGTAATTCTACATGAAACAAAAAAGATTAATTTCTGATGGAAAAAAAGGGTGACTCAAATTATTTTCCAGACAAGCTGTCCTTTGTATTAAATGGCTACAGAAAGTAATAACAAATCCAAAACCTCTTTGAATAATAAGATGAATAGAAAAAGTCTGAAGTTAGTAAATAATTATTAGATGCTGAAGATATATATACCAAACCTCAGGAAATTTATCAGTCAAAACTCTTTCAGAAAAGAAAAATCTATTTTAAGACTGCTTCCAGCTGATAGATGAATTAGCATTAAAAAGTTATGAACGAGGAAGTTATGTCATGAACAAATTAAGTTTAATTACTTGCGATAACTGGGATTAATAAACTAAAAGGGAAACTATTCATTGTTAAAAAAACTATATATAGTAAAACATTTTTTAAAAGGAAATCACAAATTAACAAATTATGACAGCATAAATTCCAAGCGGCACCACAATTTTATATTCCACTAAGAAAGTATGCTGCTAACTAAAAACAATGCCTTTTTATTACTTAGAATTTGTATTTTATATTTGTTTAAAGACTGCTTAAAGACTGATTTATCATGTATCACTCTCTAATAACATAAAAGGGAAACAATAAGCTAAATAAATTAATAAAGCTATTCCTAAAACATTTTCCCATTTCAAACCAGAATCTTTTGAATCACTATTTGATTCATTGCTGTAGATGTCTGAAGTTTTCCACACAGAATAGTTCTCTGCACCATTGAGAGAACTGAGGATGCTGCCTAATTTCTTAAGGGAGTTTCTCTGCTGTCTCCAGGATTTTTTTCTAAGCTATCAATATCCATTCTGTAAAATTTGAGGCTGTCATGTTCTTGTTCTTAACAGGAGGCATCAAAGGAAGATTTTCAGACAAGTAACACACTTATTCTCTCCTCAAATGGTCCTTCAGTGGTGTGTCGACTGAAATGTCAAGAAGTTGTACTTATTCAGTCATGCCAAATACCTGCATGCACAGGCAAAGGCAGCTTCAAACTACCATCACAAGGCAGTAGCTATTTTAACATGTTATTGCTTAAAACATTCCAATTTCAGAGATAGTAACATGTTAAAACACAAGTCTTAGAATCGACGCAATAGAGGATAGTAGACCTGGATAAAATATGCAGAGCTTATTAAAACAGACTGGGAGTTGGGAGGAAACATATCCTAAGTTCCTCATCTTTCAGTGAAGACAGTAAATTAATAATTTTATTTTTTGAAGTTGATAACATCATAAAGTTCTAAGTTGCTTTTAAAAATGTAAAAGTAAATACTAGTAATAAAACAGGCTAGGAGCATAGGTGTAATAAATTTCAAATATTATAAAAACTTTCAGATCAGTTCAAAATATCAAACCAATACTAACTTTCTCAAAAAAATTATTGAGTACTAAAGATAGGCCAAACTACACCTAATAATTCAATTAAAATATGCAAATAACAATTAATAGAACATTAATGATATCAATATTAACATTAGTATCAATACATTAACATTAGCAATATTAATGTCATATTATAAAAAATGCAAACAATATTATCCATAATAATATTGACCAATAAAATATAATATTAAATAGCATTAGATGGGAAAAAGTGGTAACTTTTAATTATTAAGGACATATATAAATCAGTTAAGATATAACTGGCATGAAGCTTTTCGCACTAAAAAAAAAAAAAAAAACCACAATGGTGAATGATACAAAATAAAAATAGTCAGAAATAAAATACAAGGGGAAAATGACAATAACGTTGTAATAAATTTTGTACTAAGAAATAGCATATATTCTGTTTAAATGCTCATGAAACATTCACAAAATTTGTCATAAAGGAAATAGTCATAATTCTATAAAAGGTAGAGTATAGATATCAACCCCTGACCAAAGACATAAAAACCAGAAATTAATCATTAACAAAAATTGAGGTTATTGTGTATAAAAACTTCAAACACACTACCCCTGACTCAAAACACAATAGTTGGAAAATAATGATAATGATAATACAAAGTCTCTGAAGATTGGCCTAAAGTATACATACTTCAAGCAATGATTCTAGTAGTTATAAATATATTAACTAATAAGAAAAAAATGTCTTTCAACTACACATAAAAGATATTAGAGCATACACCCTAGGAAAAAAGAAGATAAACTTTAATAAAGCAAGAATTAATTAAAGAGAGGATTCTAGGAAGATGGCAGAGCAAGAAGCTCTGTCATCCAAACATTGGATATCTGTGCACTGATCACTGATTGCTGCTTCTGATCACACAAAAGCAGACAAAATGGTGGCAGCTAATGGTGTTACACTTCCCCTCATTGTTCTAAGCCACTTTCTCTTGGATTGAAGTGACTTCTAGGGGATTTAAAAGGCTGGGACCCTTTTCCTTCTCCCCATCCACTTCAATTTTTCTCTTTCCTCCCTTTTGGGAACTTTTCTGGAGCTGAAAGGCACAAAAACTGAAATGAAAAATTCACTAGAGGAACTCAGAGACAGATTGGAGCAGGTGGAATAAAGAATCAGGAACACACAACAATGAAAATAACTGAGTCTGAGAACAGAAAGACTAAAGAAAATTAAACAGAGATCAAGGGACCCATGGAACATCTTCAAGCAGACAAACACACACATTGTAAGAGTTCAAAAGGAAAAGAGAAAGGGGCACATAGAATATTTAAAAAAAAATAATGACTGAAAACTTTTCAAATCTGATAAAAGCCATGAGTATAAACATCCAAGAAACTCAATGTAATCCAAGTATCAAGAACTCAAAGAGACCCATACCAAGATACATTATATCTAAACTGTTGAAAGACAAAGACAAAGACAGAATTTGGAGAGCAGCAAGAAAAAAGCAACTCATTATAAACAGGGATTCCCAATAAGATTATTAGCAGATTTGTCATCAGAAACTTTGGAGACTAGAAGACAGTGGGCTAATATATTTAAAGTGCTATAGGTGGAAAAAAAAAAAAAGAAAAAAAAAAAAACCCTGCCAACCAAGAATTCTCCATCTGGCAAAACTGTCCTTCAAAAGTGAGGGAGAAACAGGCATTTCCAGATGAACAAAAGCTGAGGGTGTTTGTTGCCACTAGATCTGCCCTGTAAGAAGTGCTAAAGGAAGTTCTATAAGTTGAAAAGGAAGGACAGTAGACAAGAGGAAATGAGACATTTAAATGTTCACTACAATAAAATTAAACACAAAAGAAACATTAATGCAAAAAATGAGAGGAAAACAGCTTTAAGACATATATAAAACAAATAGCAAAATGATAAAAGTAAGTCCCTCTTTATCAGCAATTACTTTAAATGTAATAGGTTAAACTGGAGAGACATAGGCAAAAGACATACATAGGCAGAATGAATTTTTTAAAAAACCACAATCCAACTATCTGCTTCCTTCAAGAGATTTACTTTAGTTCTAAAGGCATAAATAGGTTAAAAGTGAAAGAATGAAAAAGAGTATTCTATGCAAATAATAACCAAAAGAGAGCAATGGTGGCTATATTAATGTCAGATGACATAAAGTTTAAATCAAAAATGATTATGAGAGACAAAGAAGGACATTATATATTAATAAATGGTTCAATATAGCAAGAAGATATAACTATAAACATTTACATATCTAATAACAGATCATCAAACCAAGACACAAAGAAATAGAAAACCTGAGTAGACTTAGCAAGGAGATTGAATCAGTAATAAAAAACTACTCAACATAGAAAAGCTATGGACTGGAGGGTTTCATTGGTGAGTTTTACAAACATTTAAAGAACTAACACCAATCCTTCTCAAACGTTTTCAAAAACTTGAAGAGGAGAGAACACTCCCTAACTAATTTGAAGAGGCCAGAATTACCATGATACTAAAGCAGACAAATAAATTACAAGAAAACAAAACTACAGACCAATATCTCTTATGAACAAAACTACAGGCCAATATCTCTTACGAACGTGTAAAAATACTCACCATCCACAGAGAGCAAGTATAGACAAACTCAGAACATGCCTGAGACCTGGTTAATTAATAATACTGACCTCTGGGGAGTTGAAAAGAAGGGACTTCACAGTACAGAGGATCAAAGCTGCCAGTGTTGGAAAAGGCAGATTGCTGGGGAAAGGAGTGAGATCTGGACCAAGGTAGCATCCTCTGGAAACTTGTGATGAAGGTAAGAATGAAGAAATTGCTATAAATTAAAGGTCCTACTAGAACAAAACAGCATCTCTGAATCAGAAAACACACTATGCCTATGCTCCAAAACATTTACTTTTGTTAGAGTAACTGCATGTGCACACGTGCACGCATGCATGCGCACACACACACACACACACACGTCTCAACAAAATAGTAGTAAGCTGAATTCAGCAGCATATTAAAAAGATTATACACCATGACCAAATGGGGTTTATCCCTGGAATGATCAATGCAATACGTAACATTAACAGAATGAAAAAAAACCTTGTGATTATTTCAATTCACGCAGAAAAAGCATTTGATACTCTTTCATGATAAAAACCCTTAGAAAAGTAGACAAAAACTACAACATCCAATCCATATACACAACAAACAATACATACAATCCATACATAAAAAACACACACCAAATATCATAAGCAATGGTTTTTCCTCTATAATCAGGAACAAGGCAAGGATCCTCACTTTCGCCACTTCTATGAAACATGGCACTGGAAGTCTTAGCTAGAGCAATTAGGCAGAAAAAAAAAAGCAAGGCATCCAAATTGAGTAGAAAGAAGTAAGATTATCTCTGCAGATGATATGATCTTATGTGTAGAAAACCCTAAAGATTCCACAAAACCACCACTAGAACTAATAAATGAATTCAGCAAAGTATCAGGATACAAAGTCAACACAAAAAATCTGTTGCATTTCTACATACTAACAATGAACAATCCAAACAGTAAACTAAGAAAACAATTCCATTTGCAATAGCAGCAAAAAGTATAAACTACTCGGCTGAGTGCAGTGGCTCATGCCTGTAAACCCAGCACTTGGGGAAGCTAAGGCGGGTGGATCACTTCAGGTCAGAAGTTCAAAATCAGCCTGGCTAACATGGTGAAACCCCATCTCTACTAAAAATTAGCTGGGCACGGTGGTGCATGCCTATAATCCTAGTTACTCGGGGGGCTGAGGCAGGAGAATTTCTTGAACTCGGGAGGTGAAGGTTGCAGTGAGCCAAGATCATGCCACTGCACTCCAGCCTGGGCGACAGATTGAGACTCCGTCTCAAAACAAAAACAAAAACAAGAAGAACAGAATAGATTACTTGGAAATTAACTTAATCATTGAGGTAAAAGACCCGCACAACAAAGGCTACAAAACATTTCTGAAAATTAAAGACATAAATAAATGAAAAGATGTACATAAATTGGATGACAATTTTATTAAGCTGTCAATACTAAAATGATCTACAGATTTAATGCAATCCATATCAAAATCTTAATACTTTTTTTTTTTTTTGCAGAAATAGAAGAACCCATTGCAAAATTCATACAGAATTTCAAGGGACCCTGCATAGCCAAAACAATCTTGAAAATGAAGAATAAAGCCAAGGACTTACACTTCTAGATTTCAAAATTGACTACAAAGCTATAGTAATCAAAAGAGTATAGTACTGTCATAAAGACAGACATACAGACCAATGGAATAGAACAAAGATTCCAGAAATAAACCCTCACATAGGTAGTCAAATGATTATTGACAAGGATAACAAGACCAATTAATGGAGGAACAAACAGTCTTTTCAACAAATAGTGTTGAGAAAATTAGATGGCCACATGCCAAAGAATGAAGCTGGACCCTTACCTAACACCATATACAAAAATAAACTCACGTAAACTCAAAATGTATCCAAGACCTAAGTATGAGACCTAAAACTATAAAACTCAATAGAAAACACAGGGAAAAATTTTCACAACATTTGATTTGGCAGTGACACCAAAGGCACAGGCAATGGAAGAAAAAATAGACAATTTGGACTTCATTAAAATTTAAAAATTTTGTACATCAAAACCTATTATCAACAGAGTAAAAAAGCAAGACAGATTAGGAAAAATATTTGCAAATAATATATCTGATAGGGGATTAATATCAAGATATATAGAGAACTCCTAAAACTCAACAATGGCAACAAAACAAACAACCAGATTCAAAAGTGAGCAAAGGATTTGAATAGGCACTTCTCCAAAGAAGATATACAAATGACCAACAAGCACATAAAAAGATGCTCAACATTACTAATTATTAGCGCAAGGGAAATCAAGTCTACATCATCATACCCATTACAATGGCCACTAAGAAAACAAAAACAAAAATAGAAAACAACAAGTGTTGGTGAGTAAATGAGGAACTTGGAACCCTTGTATACTGTTGGTGGGAATGGAAAATGGTAGAGTTTCTAAGGAAAACAGTATGCCAGATCCTCAAAAAATTAAAAATGTACCCTTTAATTTACAAAGAATTACCATATAATCCAATAATTCCACATCCAGGAGTGTGTGTGTGTGTGTGTGTGTGTGTGTGTGTGTGCATGTGTGTATATATCAGCTATACCCACTAGCATTCCCACCAACAGTATACAAGGGTTCCAAGTTCCCCACATACTAACACTTGCTGTTTTCTGTTGTATGTGTGTGTTTTTGTAGTGGCCATTGTAATGGGTATGATGTGATATCTTACTGTACATTTGATTTGCCTTTCCCTAATAATTAGTGATGCTGATCATCTTTCCATGTGCTCGTTGGTCATTTGTATATCTTCTTTGGAGAACTGCCTATTCAAGTCCTTTTCCCACTTTTCATGTATATACACTCAAAAGAACTGAAAGCAAGGTCTCTAAGAGATTATTTGTACGCTTACGTTCATAGCATCATTATTCACAAAAGCTAAATTGCTGTAAGCAACCCAGGTGTCCATTGATGGATGAATGGATAAAGAAATGTGGCATATACATAAAATGAAATGTTATTCTGTCTTAAAAAGCAAAGAAATTCTGACATACAACACTGATGAACCTTGAGGACATCATGCTATGTAAAATAAGCCAGTCACAAAAGGACAAATACTGTATGATTCCACTTATAAATGAGGTATTTAGAATAGTCAAAATCATAAAGACAGGAAGTGGGATGTTGGCTGCCATAGACTGAGGGGAGGGAGGAATGGGGAGTTATTGCTTAATGGGTATAGAGTTTCAATTTTGCAACAGGAAAAGGGTTCTGGAGGTAGATAGTGGTGATGGTTGCATACTATAAATATACAAATGTGCTTAACAACTACTGAATTGTACACTTAAAATGGTTAAGACAGGAAATTTTATGCTGTGCATGTTACCACAATAAAAATGGAAAAAATAACTAGAAATAGCTTGTTAGAACCTATACTTTTACAAAACAAGAGAAAAAAGTTTCAGACACAAAATTAAGAATGAGAAAAACAGAACTACGCCAATGGGAAATTCAAAGGATTATGAGAATAAATAATAAATTCCTATGCAAATAAATTCAAAAATCTGTATGAATGGCTTTTTTAAGCAAAACAAATGATCAAGAGTGAACCAAGAAGAGGAAAAGGAAGAGAGAGAATGTTGTGAGAGGGAAAAATAAAGTATCTCAAAAAAGTGCCAAGCCTAGGCAATTTTACTAGTGAGTTCTTTCAGAACTTCAGGGAACACATAAAGTTGATTATTTTAAAAATCTTTCCAGGGCGCTAAGGCCAATGGGAGTTAGTAGCTTGACCCCCACCACATCCATATGGGATTGTTAGGAATATGGGTTGATAAATCCCCAGCAGGATTAAATGCATGATTTGCAAAGTCAGCAAGTTTCAGTCATCTTGACAGCCACAGGGTGGTACTTGAAGCAACTAAAACAGCAAGTGAGGGCAGAAGTTCTGCAGGATTGTTGGGGGTCTGTTATGATTCTATTTGAGCAAAATATCACCACTCATTACATTCATATTTGACATAGACGCTTATTGGTTGTAAAGCTTTGTATTTTAATTTGTAAATGTTTTGGTTTTCCTCTAAAAAGTATAAGCAGTTTATACTTTATTATATTATGTTTGTATGTATTTAAATAACAGTAAAGTAGAAAAAAGTCCATGCTGACATTTATGACATTTTTTTTTTTCCTTTAAAAGGAAGTTTAAGAAACTCTGCTCTAGGTTTCAGAGAAAAAAATATTGCAATTTATTGAGCTTGACTTTCTCTGCCTCTTCCCCCCACAGGAAAGGCAGACGTTCATGAGAAAAATCAGGAAATCAGGTAAAGGAAAAAGGAGCCAAGGAAGATATGGCCTATTTAATCAAGCCTATTGGGTCTATACAGAAAAGCAAAAAGATTCTCTGCAGATCTACCAAGTCTAGTCCAGCTTACAACTGACAAGGCTTCCACATGAGACTTCAGAGGCAAAAAATGCCTTAGAGTTATAGAGTAATTCTGTCAAGCTATCCCCCCTCTATGTGGATCTTGAAAACCTACGGCAGCAAGATGCAGCTGGACAAGGATTTGAGATCTTGAGTCTAAGCCATCTTTCTCTCTATAACCAACAGCCATGTTGCTGCTTTCCCTCAGGATTAGGCACATTCCTGGATAGTTCAGTCCTAGGACCAATGACAGAGTTAGACCAGGTCATTCACCACAGGCCACACTTGTGGCACAACCAAAGGCTATGCAGAAACTATCAAGGGAACAGATTCAGTGCATTATGTGTAGGTCATAACTGTGCAGAAGAGAATCTAAAAATAGAAAGGAACTTTAGAAATCAGTCCAACTTCTACACTAATGAAGGAATATCTTCTAAAACATCCTGATGACATAATCTCTTCCTAAAAACTTCAGTGATAATTTATTACTATTCTCTACTACTCTTCAGGAAGGTTCCTTTAACTGTTGAAAAGTAACCTATTTTGGGAAAGTCCTCATTATAATAATAATCACTACCGTATAAATCTTACTGTAGTTTGGCTCTCTAGAGCAGAAAAAAAGTCTGCTTCTTTTTTCACATGAAAATTGCTCCTCTCCAGGATACGCTATACTGATTTCAGGTGCATGCAGGGTATGGTTTCTAGACCTCGGACCTTCTTAAAACAGTGGTGCCCACAAGACCTCCAGTGGATACACAACAGAACTTCGCATCTTAAAAAAAATTACTTTTATTTCAGATTGAGGGGGTACATGTACAGGTTTGTTACATTGCGTATATATGGTATACTGCACAATGGTGAAGTTTGGGCTTCCAGTGGACCCATCACCCACACAGTGAACACTGTACCCAACAGGTATTTTGTCAACCCTCATGCCCTTCCCATCTCATACGGTTAGGCTTTGTGTCCCCACCAAAATCTCATCTTGAAATGTAATCCCCATAATCCCCAGGTGTTGAGGAAGGAACCAGGTGGAGGTAATTGAATCATGGGGACAGTTTCCCCCATGCTGTTCTCATGATAGTAAATTCTCATGAAATCTGATGGTTTTATAAGCATCTGGCATTTCCCCTGTTGGCACTCACTCTCTCCTGCTGCCTTGTGAAGAAGGTGCCTGCTTCTGTTTCGCCTTCGGCCATGCTTATGAGTTTCCTGAGGCCTCCTCCCCAGCCATGCAGAACTGTGAGTTATTTAAACCTCTTTTCTCTATAAATTACCCAGTCTCGGGTATTTCTTTATAGCAGCGTGAGAATGGACTAATGCACCACCCTTCTCACTTTGGAGTCCTGTGTCCATGTGTACCCACTGTTTAGCTCCCACTTATAATTGAGAACATGTGGTATTTGTTTTTCTTTTCTGAATTATTTCAGTTAGGATAATGGCTTCCAGCTGCATCCATGTTGTTGTAAAGCACATGGTTTCACTATTTTTTATGGCTGCAAAGTATTCCATGGTATATATGTACCACATTTTCTTATTCCAGGCACTACTGATGGACACTTAGGTTGAGTCCACAATTTTGTTACTGTGAATACTGCTGTGATAAACATACCAGTGGGATGTCTTTTTGATAAAACGATTTATTTTCCTTTGGGTAGATACTCAATACAGGGACTGCTGGGTCGAATAGAACTTAACATTTTTAGTTCCAGCACATGATCTTGTGCTCTCACTCTTTCTCTCCCTCTCTCTTGTTAAGTGGCAAGTTAACATAAGTAAACTTAACTTTGTGCAAAAAATGCTTTCCAAAGAGGAAGGTGAGGAACAAAAATAATTGTAAATAAGAAAATCAATCTCCATGCACTACTGAAATCTGCTATTTATGTATTCTGCATGTGATACCTTTGTAAAAATAATTTTGTAATTTTTGTTTTATAAGATTAAAATGTTTTGTATGCCACATTTCCTAAAAAGGTCCTGCTGTACCTCATTTCCCTTACCTTTAAAATAAATTGCCATAATAGATATAATCTTCCTATTTCACATAACTGATAAAAATGCCTTTGTTATTCTTAGAAGTTAAGATCTACTTAAAGAGAAAGTTTTAAAAGTTGTGTGGGTTTTTGTCTCACTCTTTTTTAAGATTAAAAGTACTCCACATCACACCCTATACGACAGAGTGGCAACACAAGACAGGTTTAATAACTATTTTAATTACAAATTTCCACCAATTCTTGTCAGTCATATTATTGTGGATATCACAAATGAATGTATAACAGTATTACCTCATATTCATCTGCATGAAACTTAGGAGAAAGGAGAGAAGAAATGTATAAGTTTCTGAGAATGACACCATAAAGCTCATATTTACAGTATGGTAGTCTGTAAACATACAGGCCTGCCAGTTAAAGCCCACTCTTCTATCATTACCGGGCTGCATGACCCTGAGCAAGTCACTTTTGTTTGCTCATTTTTAAAATAATCTATCACCTGACTTCTCTACCTACGAGAGTTAACTGGCTGCATGCAAAATACCATGCACTTTTAAGTGTGAAGTAGCACTGTAAAGTGACTTATATATTACTGGTCTTTCTATTTTTAGAGTAATAATATTCATATATCAGTAAAAGTCAACATGTGTTTGCTAAGTGATCCTTTTGAAAGGATCCCTTTAAAAGCTCCTAGGCATCAGCTTTACTGGCAAGCTGGTATGATTCTGAAGCCGGCGACTCAATTCTTGAAAAGATATGCAATAGTCACAGCTTGAATTAATAACCAATAAAATAAAATGCCCTCTTATTCTCCAAAATGTAATAATTCAAGAGTAATGACGTCAAGATTTTTCTCCTCAAACTGAGGCGAAAAATGCCCCATCATGGCTTGTTTAAATGACTTAAAATACAAGTGGTAGCTATGGTGACTAGGGAACCAATGTTTAAAACATCAAAAGATTATTATAAAAATCAAATTTCTCATGAATTTCTAAAAATTAAAATTTTGAGATTTTGTGTCTGAGAAACCGCTTCTTCAGCAAAATATTTAGCACATACTACATCATCCCAAATCTATGGTATGGCCAGGTATTTAGGTCCTTCAACCAACATTTTTAGAAAGGGTCCCATTGCTCTTTACTCGCAAAATGACTATCTCTAGGGCCTCAAATTCAAGAGACAACCTAGATAATCAAAACGTTAAAAAAGGGAAGACTTTGGCATGTAAACTAGAACTACATAATTGTGAATATCTGGCAAATTGATCGCTATGTGTATATATGAGCTATAGCTAACATGATTATTACAAGTTTTTTGGAAACTTGAAGGCCAAGGAAAATAATCTGCAAATATATCTTGCTGATTTATCAAGTACGAGATGTTACTGAATTCTTCATATTGTTACTCCTGTATCAGTTCTTTAGAATTTCTTAGCTTTTGGGTACTCTAAGCCTTGGATGGAACCATTTAGGGAGTAGCTAGATATATGCAAAGAGTATTAGGATTTAGAAACATTTCTGGTTTATCAAAGTGAAAAGATAAATATTACAAATACTGAAAATGTGAAAATAAGGTTCAAGAGAGCTGCCAACTATGTGGGTACCAGTTAGAAAGTATCTTCATCTGACTCATCACTCCTGGGTTTGGTAAGTCTTTCTAGTTCTTCTCCATCCTAAAAGGAAACATGAAATCAGTAATTAGAACAAAACTGGAAAGGTAGCATTTTTAAAGATTACTAAGGGGAAACCTTACTAACAAGTCATTGGTCTTACCTTATTAAGCTATAGATATAACCTGGTCAAATTAAATAAAAACGTTCTTGGAAAGTTAACTATATAAGTATGAGAGGGTAAAAAAGTGAAGGGCACTCAGTACTCAAAATTTCAAAGCTAACATGAGCAAAGTGAGGAGCACCACCTGCTGGTAGGCCTTCATAGGCTTTGTTATCTATATATATTTTCTTTTACTTAAAAATTACAGCAAATGGCATTATCAGTTGTTGGAAAAGAATACAGGACTTCTGGATATACAGTCTGGCTAAGAGCAGGGTATCTGAAACTCAAGATCCTATTTTTTTCATCTTTAGAATCTGTTGAATCACAACAGAGGCATTACACCCAGGGAAGCTCTGCCATGAATGTTATTAAGCAATAGATTATTTTTCCCAAAGAGTGAAATGTTCATTGTATAAAATATTTCATATTTTGTGTGTTCAAGAAAATTGTAAATCTAAAGCTAGATGTCTATTTCACTTATTTAAACATATATTTAACTCCTTAATTGAATCTTCAAAGAGATCATCAATTTGCCACTAAAATGACTGACAGAGCCTTCCAAAACAATTGCAAGCAACTGGGAGATATTCGGAATAAATGCATAAGCATTTTTCTAGAAAATATTTTCCTCCTACTTGCCTTGCAAGGATCCTTTTGAAAACTACCTTGTTAATGAAATAAACAAACCCTGCCCTTCTGGTATACTGGCTTATGAATAACTACAGGGAGGACTGAGGAGCCGGGTTTTCTATTCAACAAGACTTACTAATATGAAAGACCAACTTCTCTCACAAATGAGCTTATTTTCCTAACTATGGTGGAAAAGAAACAGCAAGGGACTTGGAGTCAGACATAGGTATACCAGTTCTTTCATTTATTATCTGTAAACCATTTTGCCTGTTTCTTCACTTATAAAACGATGGAGACAGGACAAGACAACCTGTGAGGTACCTTCCAGGTGTGTAATTCTATAGTATTCTATGAAATAACACATAAGGTCCTTGAGATTGACTTATACTTTTTCTCTACACCTGACAGCATTGATCATGAGCCCTTGCAAACATCAGGAGTCCAATGAATGTTTGTTGATTCAGTTTTAAAAGTCAGAGATCCAATACATTCTTTGATAAATCAGTACTGATTTTATTTTTTTCCTTGAATTAACTATGCTTTAAATTTGAGAAGAACAAGCAAAAAGGAGCACCCTCACAAACTTACCCCACTGGAACGCTCCCAAAGATTGCCACTTAGATCTCGGATCCTTTCTTGCCTAGGTGCGTATTCTGGACCTTGAGGCTTGCTGGCATTATAAATAAATATAGAGAGAAGGACTGATGGGGCTTCCAAGAGAAATTCCAGGGAGGGTCTGAAGTCAAAGACCAGGACAGACACTGTTGTGATAATGACAGTGGTAACCTGGGCCATCAAGACATGGAACATGTTATCCAGGAACTTCAGAATGAAAGCCACTGAAAGGCCCTGGAATGCAGTTACAAAAATAAGGGCTACTGAAAATGCATTGTGGCCATAAAAAAATCCACAGTTCTTAATCTGATCACGGTTACTCCTCTGAAGGCCCAGAGTCAGCCCATTAAACAGAATGCCAAAGAAATAGAGTTTGCTGTTCTGTATGAAGATGCTTTCAGAGAGCTGGTTCCCTTCCTTCAATATCTTTTCATTATAAATACTAGCCATTGAAGAAATAAAACACTGGACTATAATAAGAACATGGCCCATGCCAACACGGATGTGACTGAAAACCCTGGCTGTGGTGTTCCATTTAGCTTCAGGAAAAGTCCATTCCTTTGTTGTACAATTGTCTTTTCTGGGACACTCACTTCTGAAAAGAAGGCAGGAATTGGACGGGCTGAAGAAGGCATCATGATGAAATCCATGTCCTGTCAGGTTGTGCTGTAAAGTTTTAGTCCCGGCAGTCAAGGCCACAATAGACAAAAATAAAATCAGGAGGGAAGCCCACTGGATCCAGTTTAGACGCCTCCTGTTCAAAGATGAAAAACAAGATTTTACTACTGTTTTCCCCCCATATCAACAGTTTCTACTGAAAACTCAGGCACTTGAGTATTTGGTTGAATAAACTGGTCCCAGTTTTTGTTAGCATTTCCTACCATTCCAGTTCAGAGAAAACCTGCTGGTGCCTGTCTCTCAAATTTAATGTTTTAATTCATTTTTATAACACCCATCCCTTAAGGTTGCTCAAGTCATTTCCCCTCTGTGTAGGTCTTTCTAACCTACAAGTTTAACATGGCCTCCTTTCTACCTCTAGAGCTGATCTTGGACCTCTGGCACAATAACTTTTATCATACTATAAAGTTACAGCAGAGATTCTCAACCTGGTTTCCCAGAACCAGAAAGAATGTAGATGAGCTTCAGAAATCTTGTGCGTAGATGAATTTCTCCCTATGCAGGAGATCCTGCAAAGTTTTGTCAAATCTTTAAAGGTGTCCATAACCCAAAAAAGATTTAAAGGAGAAGGTCAGCTCTAGATCCATGGCCTAATCATACAGCATTAAACAGCAAACTGCTGGCTGACAAGCCAGAGAAAAATGTTATTTTGGGCAGTATTTCAGTTTACAAAGTCCTAACAATCTTTTATTTATTTTCCTTAGCAACAAACTTGTGACAGGAGTCCAATGAATATAAAGGATATGTACTATTGTTATTCCATTTTGCTGATTCATTCTATTCAACAGATGTTTAACAAGCAGCTACTACGTGCCAGGCAAGCTGGGGAGATAAAGATGATTTATCTCCATGTTCAAGGAATTTATGCTTTAATAGTGAGAAAACAATGAAACTAAATGATCTCAGTATGTGTGAAAAGTGATTAATGGGACAACAGGAATATACTGAGGAACACTAGAATCTGTAAATAGTCAGGTATTGCTTCAAAGAGGAAATGACACTTGAGCTAAAAGATGAAAAATAAATTAAAGTTTATCATGTGAAAAAGGAGTTGGTGATATATCCAGGTAGAGGGAAGAGTCTATGCAAAGGCAACAAGAACATACAATGTTGACAAAGAAAATAGGAATATCTCACTCTCATTGGGATTGTCAGGAGGCCTCTTGGGGGAACAAAATCTTGATGTTTGAAGATCAGTTAGTTAGGCAAAGAAGGGGAACACCAAGAAAAAAAGAGGAACATAAAAAATGCAGAAGTGTAAAGCAATACGTGGGAACCAGAAGTTATGAGAATTTGTATAACATTGGAGCATTTATTGAGCACCTACCATGCACTTAGGCATTCCTGCTCTAAGGGAGGAAACAGTTAACCTAACAGATTTCCCTAAGGTCATATACTTAAAGACTAAGGAAGGAATCGGATCTATGGTTTTATATGTCTTCCTTCTGCATCATCATACCTCCTAAGTATAATTCTAAGTTTCCAGGATGCACATATAGGAAGTTGTATGCATATAAAGCTTCATGCTCTGAAACTGCTAAATGCACAGACTAGCCTAGATAGCAGCATACCTGTGCACACTATTATATGCTTTCTCATACGTAAGTAATTTTCAAATAGCCAGATCTAGAACTTACTGATGGGGTTAGTGCAGTCTTATGTCATCAGGTGAGAAACTGTGAACTAATCACTTAAATTTCTGAAGGTGCAGCTGGTACACATTAAGTAGCAGAAAACAAATAGAATGACCACAGAGATAAAAAATGGGTGTCCATTTTACAAAAAAATTCTACAATTGATTATTGCAAATCACATACAAGTGAGGCAACGATATAATCTACAGTTCCTTTAAAAGTTTTCTAGCAGCTACACATTTGTCACTAATATTGATATTAAGAAAAAAGAAATCCTTAAGCTAAACAACACCTTCTGTAAACAATTACTCATTCAAGGTAATGCTCTAAGGAATGTAAAATTTATTAAGGATTAAGCTAAAAATTAAAAATGGTAGATTTTTAGGAAAGAAAATAAAGCTTAACAAATTACCCTGTAAAGTCAGCTGACTATCTGAAATGACAACTGAGTCTGCATGACTGAATTCGTTCTTCAGTTTAACTGATACAGAACAGTGGAAGCCCACTCCACTCATCTCTCCACTGCCTCTGTAAAACATAGTAATGAATGCTCAGAGCTGAATGCCTGTGGCTAGAAGGCTACTCTTCCTGAGGGCCTCTGCTCCCAAGTGAATTGTTTGCTCACAGAATCTCTGTTCCTAAACATGTTTTTGCCAGGTGACCTCACTGTCGTCACTACATAAAGATTACACAAATGATAAACTATGAGTAAAAGACAAGAAGCTGTTTTTATGAAAACTAAGTTGAACACTTTGGGAAGATTAAGGGAAAGTAAATCATTCAGAAGATAAAAAGCTGTTTTCTAATAACATACAGGTGAACTAAGGAACTTCAATCAGTAACATAGTCAAAGGAGGCGCTTTAGCTCAGCATTAGAAGAATGATGAATACATGTATATTGACATACTCTAAGTTAAAATAAATTGTTTATTTTCTATATATACTTACGTATATGATTCACAACTATAAGTTTTCCTAGCAACTAAGCAATAGGTTCAAATTGTGTCAGATAAAAGCACTTCTATATTTGGTAAACTAATGCAGGGTATGAAGACAATTAAATGGAAAGACTCACAAAATTGTTTTCTCCAGAAACTGTACAAAACACATTTCTTAGTAGCACAGAGAGAGTGACAAGGGACAGATTTATAATGAGAAATCAAAGAGAAAATTTATCAAGTGAATGAATGATTCTGGAGAATTGCTTGTACTACCACTGAGTGGCACTTTTCTTTGTTCTTATGTTGTTTCAGACAGTAACTAAACTTTCCTTTTACTTCCTACACATCCACCATGTTTCAAAATGTATTTTTAATTAATTTTTTACCATACCCTGTCTTTGAGGAAATCAGAGAAATTTATGTACATTTTTTAAGTAAAAATAAGTGCTGGTCTTGGTTATCTTTTGCCTCCAATCTCAATGTTTAGGTTGGTGTCATTTCCCAAAGCTAAAGCAAATAAGATTATACAACTTTGCTTAGGTTACAAGCAAACCAGGGAAGCAGGCTACAAGGCATAATGCCTGCTACCAGTTTCTACCATGAACCAGTGGCTTATACTTCAAAGAACAAATCCATACATTCACACAAAGTTTGAATCCTTGGAAAATAACATGCTAATAATCTAATATTGTCTTTTATGAGAATGCCTTTAGGTATTTTATTCTTTTTAGAAAAGACAATAGGATATTTAGATAATATTTTTCTTTTTCCCCACTTTCAAATTCCTCCAAGTAATCCTTGCAGTAGTTACCAGACTTACTTTTGCCCACTTTTGTAGCTTTATATTCTTTTCAAGAATTTTTTAAATTATTATTTAATTTTGTTTTTTTCTTTAAAAAAATTTTTTTTTAATTATTTTATTTTGTAGCCTTGTATTCTTTACCTGTATGGAAAAGGTATTTGATAGTTCTGCTACAATCAAGTATAAGACAACAGATTTAATATTCTAAATGAAAAGTGGCAAACAAAGAATATGTGATAGAACTATTAAGCTGCTACTCCTAGGTCAAAACTTAATCACAAAGGGCAAAAAGACCATCAAATGATTCACAAAGAGTAAATTAAATAGGGAAAACCAACGCAAACAACCAACTCCAAAAAGATCAAAATAGAACAAAGTTAAGTTGACTTCAAAATGTAATAAAAGCATATACATCAATGAGATATTTTTCAGCTTTAAAAAACAGAAGGTAATCTTGTCACATGCTACATGGATGAACCATGAAGACAATATGCTAAACTAAGTGAAATAAGCCAGTCACAAAAAGACAAATACTGTATGATTCTATTCATATGAGGAATCTAAAGTAGTCAAATTCATAGAAACAGAGAGTGAAATGGTAGTTATCAGGGGTTAGGGTGAGGCAGGGAAAGGAGAGTTGTTTAATGGACTTAGACTTTCAAATTCGTAAGGTGAAAAAGTTCAACATCTACTTCACAACAACATGAACATGCTTAACACTACTAAACTGTGTGCTTAAAACTTGTTAAGATGGGCTGGATGCGGTGGCTCATGCCTGTAATCCCAACACTTTCGGAGGCTGAGGCAGGTGGATCACAAGGTCAGAAGATTGAGACCATCTTGGCCAACATGGTGAAACCCCGTCTCTACTATAATACAAAAAATTAGCTGGGCGTGGTAGCATGTGCCTGTAATATCAGCTACTTGGGAGGCTGAGACAGGGGAATTGCTTGAACTTGGGAGGTAGAGGATGCAGTGAGCTGATATCGCGCCACTGTGCTCCAGCCTGGCAACAGAGCAAGACGCTGTGCCCACTCCCCCCAAAAAAATTAAGATGGCAAAATTTTTTTTTTCTTTTTATACCACAATTAGAAAAAAGAGTTAAAAAATGTAATAAGGCCAGGCGCAGTGGCTCGCACCTGTAATCCCAGCACTTTGAGAGGCCAAGGTGGGTGGATCACCTGAGGTCAGGAGTTTGAGACCAGCCTGGCCAAAATGGTGAAACTCTGTCTCTACTAAAAATACAAAAATTAGCTGGGCGTGGCGGTGTGCACCTGTAGTCGCAGCTACTTGGGAGGCTGAGGCACAAGAATTGCTTGACCACAAGAAGAGGAGGTTGCAATGAGCCAAGATGGTGGCACTGCACTCCAGCCCGGGTGACAGCCTGGGCACTCTGTCTCAAAAAATTTTAAAAAGTAATAAAATACTTAAAAGACATTCTCATAAAAGACAACATTAGATTATTAGCATGCTGCTTTCCAAGGATTCAAAACAGAGAGATGTCAACAACAAAGCAAATATATGTCTAAGAATCAATATTATTCCTCTGAAAATAAGAAAGTACGTAGAAACGTTTTTGAACTTTAATTCATACCAGAGTTAGTTATTATTAAAATTAGCAAAATGTAATCAATATTATAATTAGTATTAAAAGCAAATATTTAAAATTTAATTTAGATTTAAACTTAGAATCAACTTTCTTAATACAAATAGTTAAATGCCTAAAAAGTTAACAAGGAATACTTACTATAGGATAGAACTACAGCTACTGGCCAATTTCAAGTCAGGCAATACACACTTTTAGTCTTTAGTAAATTCAGTTTTAAACTGATGTAATTTTGATATAATATTTTTATATTATACAACTTCAGTATAATACCATCTGTACTCATTAAAAGTAAATGACAAACACTTTGAAAACACATGTTTTTGAGACCTGCACTCCCTTATTAAATAGTGATCCTTTTATCATCTTGGAATATGGAAATGGTCTTGGAACTATTCTATTTATCTTCACAGAAGTGCATCTCTCATCTATCACAGGAATCAATACACAAATATTATTGCTTGCATACATTTTCTCAAAAGTCAACTTTTTATACTACAAAGTGAGAATCAAATTGATTTCAAAGACTTCAAAATGTTTTTGGAATATCACTTTTAACTTGCCAAAGAATTATTTTCACAATTCACAAATAAATTGAAAAATAGAAATGTAGAACAAACTTCGATGAACTCTAACATTTAAACTGGGCTAAATGTAATTTTCACTTTTTCCTTATCTCTCACATTAGCTATCAAATTAAATGTCTCCTCAGGGTAAAAGAAAATTTATCAGGAATCTTATATAATTTATATATTAAATATATCAAGGACTCAACAAATTAAATCTTTGTGCCAAGTCAGTCACCCTTTCATATACTCAAATTATGAAAGAACATACTATCAGCACACTGAGAATCAATAAATCAAAAAGATAATGTAAAATTACAAAAATGCAACAAATTTAGTAAGAAATTAATTTTATTTAATCATCATCAAGTAAGAAATTCAACTGAAGTATGCAGATCCTGTATCATCTTCCTGCCTTAGGACACTCTGCCTTTTGCTTTGAAGAGGGCTTAATTTACTTAAAAATGTACTATCCAATGGTCCTCTTGGAGATAGTAAAAATTGGTGATAACATTTTTAAAAGTTTAAAAACCTATCCTTCTTAACGGTAATTTTGACTAGATTTTTCACACAAACCCTATGCTAATTAGTGCATAAATCACGTCCTCATCTCAAATAGTTTAATAAAAAACTGGCCATTATCTATCATCTCCAAACTCCAAATTATAAATATATTAACCATCTTAGGAACTATTTGCTTCCCTATTAGTGCAGAAAGATTTTGCATAAAAAGCTCATTAATTCTTTGTTGAAAATCTGGCACTAAATATGAAAATACTAATTATAACACAGTTAATTATCTTATTTTTAAGAAGCTCAAGACATTTTCATTCATCTGATCACAGAGGATTTAGATGGACTAGCACTGGAGTTGCTTTCTACATGGCTTAAACATGCCCAATACACAAAGCCAATTAGGAACAAAATCCTGGCTTTGGGATTCTGAGGGCTCAGTGTTCTGGGTGTATCATTTGAAATCGGGCTGTGTTATTTTAAAGTATGATATATGTTTTCACAGCAAGTTACTTACTTCAGCACTATCCTGAATAGAAGAGCTGTTGTTATAATGCTAAAATTTGAGAAGATAACAGCCATGGCCTAGAAAGAAAGAGAAGATAGAGTTACAATCCAAACAAAGTACTGACCTCAGAAATGTCCTAGCTTGGCAGTTCACCTGACAACAAAAGCTTTTTGGTCAAAAAACAGAGGGGTTATTAAGGTAGCAATTTCACCTGAGGATTAAATTCCAGTTTTGTCGCTTGTCAAATTTATGTAGATGTGATCAAATTATTGTCCAGGCATTGCCTG
Source organism: Piliocolobus tephrosceles (assembly GCF_002776525.5). Classification (NCBI taxonomy): domain Eukaryota; kingdom Metazoa; phylum Chordata; class Mammalia; order Primates; family Cercopithecidae; genus Piliocolobus; species Piliocolobus tephrosceles. Next base: position 28,732,155 of record NC_045435.1, on the reverse strand, counting down.
TGAAAATAATCTTTATATACAGATCTGAAATTACTTACAAATTCCAAAGGTTTAGGTCTAGAAATGACAGTTACTATGCTTATGAAGCCTACTTTTCAAAGTTCTCAAAGTGCCTTATGGATTTTTAACACTGTTTCTATGGTCACATAGAAGGCAGGTACTGTTTGGCCCATTAATATAGTAAGAAAATTGAAGTATAGATTTTTTTAAGCATCTTTACCATTCTAAGAATTGTTATGTATCGATTTTCCTGGTTGAACTGCAGTAACTCAATACCAAACTCATACTTGACAGTCCTGGGCACTGATTCAAGTTGTTCTAAACACTTAGAAATGTATCAGCCAGATTTTAAAACCATTTGTTTTTATGAATTCAGTCCTATTTCACACATGAGAGTATTAATCTGAACATGTATACATTATGCTCAGAAAGCATGAAATTCCATCATTGCTGCCCATAATCAGATGTGACAATAGTAATAATTTTTTAACGCAAATCTTAGGATGTACTTCACCCTGCCTTCCTGCTTGCTATCACTTTAAGGTGATTAAACCCCAAAGATATTAACAGTCACATATACCCACTAATTAAAACAAACGTGGCTAATATGCAGCTAAATTAAACATAAGAGTAAACTCAATTAAAAATGGCAACAACTCCAAGAATATAACATTGTTGTTTTCCTACTGAATTCTTATGGGAACCACCATTTTAAGGTTTTCTCAGTGTACTTCTCTGTAGAAAAATGCCTGTGAACCCATAGTTAGGAGATGACTAAGAGGAGAAGAGGAAAGTGGCTGCAAAGTGTGGAAATAGTGGCCTTAATCAATCACAGTTAAGGGCAATGCAAAAGTGCCTAACCATGCAGCCTGACTGGCTTGATGAATTCTGAAAATTCTGAAAATTCTTTCCATGCAAGAGGATAAAATAAATAAAACATCAGAGCTCTTTGCCCCAAACATTCCAAGCATCTCTATTTAATTCCTTCAACAGGCTCAGGCACAGCAATACACAGAGTATGCATGTGCTTTATTCTGTAAGATATATGGTTGTACAAAATCAGGAAGGAAGAACAAAGCAATAAGCTGGAAGAAAAATAAGGAAGTTGCCATTTTGCTTTGCTACTGGGGGACACAGAAAAGAGACACAAGTTTAGAGCGAATCTGTGATAAAATACAATAACATTTATTTATTGAATTTGCATAATTATGTTGTTGGGGACAGCAACTCTCTAAGAATTTAGGAGAGAACAGATTCTAGATGGACTGGACACTTATTAGCAACATGCATTACAGAGTCAAAGAAAACTTCAGGTCATCAACTGGCCCAGTTTGCTGCCTTTGAACTAGTATATTATTATTATTATTAGTTTTATAGAAGGGGCAATTGAAACTTTTAGCAGTTGGGCCTGCCTAGTTACGCAGCTTCTAAATTGTGGAAAGTCAAACACCTGTTTTCTACTAAAATTCTTTTTTTTGAGATGGAGTCTCGCTCTGTCGCCCAGGCTGGAGTGGTGCAGTGGCCGGATCTCAGCTCACTGCAAGTTCCGCCTCCTGGGTTCCCGCTATTCTCCTGCCTCAGCCTCCCGAGTAGCTGGGACTACAGGCGCCCGTCACCACGTCTGGCTAGTTTTTTGTATTTTTTAGTAGAGACGGGGTTTCACCGTGTTAGCCAGGATGGTCTCGATCTCCTGACCTCGTGATCCGCCCATCTCGGCCTCCCAAAGTGCTGGGATTACAGGCTTGAGCCACCGCGCCCGGCCTCTACTAAAATTCTTGATAAGGTTTGGTGGTGTCCCACCCAAATCTCACCTTGGATTGTAATCCCCACATGTCAAGGGCCGGGCCAGGTGGAGATAACTGAAGCATGGCGGCAGTTTCCCCCATACTGTTCTTGTGGTAGTGAATAAGTCTCATGAGTTCCGATGGTTTTATAAATGGGAGTTCCCCAGCACAAGCTCTCCTGCCTGCTGCCATGTAAGACATGACTTTGCTCCTCTTTTGTGTTCCAACATGATTGTGAGGCCTCCCCAGCCTTCTGGAACTGTGAGTCCATTAAACCTCTTTCCTTTATAAATTACCCAGTCTTGGGTGTGTGTATGTATTTATTAGCAGTGTGAGAACAGGCTAATACAGTTCTGTATTGAGCCCTCCTTTTCACCCCACTCTAAAACTGATTTGCTTATATTTAAGAAATTTCACAGAGAAGACTGGTAGCAACAGAAATCCTATTTATAATCAAATGCCTAAATTTACTTTTTAAAGAAATTTAAAACACATTTTGGCAATAAAGGCAATAGCAATCTTCATTTTATAAAATATTACAGGGAAATATCCATGTGACCTATTGTGACCCAAACTGAGTAATAGGTGAAAGCAGAAAACCAAACTCGGATTACTAATGGCTTTCTAAACTGACATAAAGGATGCCAAGAAAGATGAGAAGTATTTCCAGCATTATCAGTTATAGATGGCATTTCTAGTTGGGAAGACATGATCCCCACCCTTGAAGAACTTGTTGGTTAAATGATAGGACTAACAGAAAAGAAAACCATACAAGTAAAATTCATACAAACTACACTAAAACAGGTGTAAGAAAGGTACATTGAGTGTGTAACTTTCTGAGTTAATCAGGGAAGTTTTCTTGGATGAGGTCCTGGATGCTGAGATGAATATTAGAGGTTAGTGGCCACAGGACATCTCAGAAAATAGGTATACTAATTAGGGTTACATAAAAAGAGGTAGTTTCGGATTCCATGGTCTAGGGAGAAACTCCCCCATGGTAGTCAGCCCAGTTTAATACAGTAATCTTGACCATTTAAGATAATCTGGAATGCATATTGATAATTCAGTACTCAGATAATTCTGGGGAAATCTCAGGAAGGCCAGTGAGGGCAGTGAGGAACTAACAATGCCAACAAAAATGATTAAAAAAAAAAATTAATTCTGTGATTTATTTCTCCATATCTTTTCAATGATAGTTTCTTTGTCATAGTTACTTACTGGTTGAAGATAGGACAGGACATAGAAGACAATCAAGTTATCCAGGAAATAAAGAAAGGCAGGAATGGACCACTTCATGAAATTAGAGAATTCCTTCCAGGAAGCATATTTCAAATTTGTACTTTGATGATCTTAGAAAGAAATACAGTGTAAATAAATGACCTTGATGAGAATGCCCATGTTTTTAGAGAAATTCCACTGCACTTGATTACTGATACAATTATTTAAAGGGAGCTTCATAAACGTGCCTCCGTAAGAGAATATTAGCCAAAAGTAATCAAAGACAATATGGAATTTCATTACCATCTCTCTTCAACCCACCAGTTCATCACTGACAATCAGCAGCCACCTTAGGACTACTGGTTATCCTAATTCCCATTAATTTGAGATAACAGAAGTATTACTTAAAGCAACTCAGGATACATATGTGGTTTCACTTACTGCTATAAGAGCATAAGGTCAAGAGGGAGATCAACAAGTGAGAATAAGTTATTTAAAAAAAAAAAAAAAAAAGCCTTCATACTGGAATTTTTGCCCCCGAGGGCAAATCAGGAAAGGGGGATACTAAATCAAAATTGATATATATGGAACTAGAGAAAGTTAACTTTTAGTAATCCTAGTCAGTTATTATTCCATCTCTAGGTTTCTAAAGACTTAGGCACTGTAGCAGAGAACATAAAACAAAAAGAAAACAAAGGCAGTTTAAGGCCCTGCAAATCATGAGTTTTATGAGATTAAGAAAAGTAGTCACTAACTAGAAACTGCAAAGTTTGAAACCCTGGAGTATGAAAAGACATCTTACTGGGCAAACACTTTAATGCTCTAAAGTTTATGTTTACCTTGTGTGAAGGTAGATAAAAGAGGCAGAGGGAGCGGAGGCACAATAATTGGGGAACTAAGGTGAAGAATTAATATACATTAAAGAGCATATACATTCCATGGAAGACTATATACTTTAAATTTGAGAAAGGAATTAGTATCCCTATGTGATAGCTCAGAAAACTGGAGCTCAGAGAAAATAATCTGCCCCAGAACAGTCTCTGATGCCAGTGCACTATTCTACCTTCCCTGTAGGAAATGGGAACTATTTTGAAATATGATACATCTCAAGTTAGACAGCACATGATTTAGAAAATCTTTAATTTGAATAAAAACTAACTTACTGCAACAACTATCAAAGAACAAGTAACAAGATAGAGTAATAGAAAGGGCATTAGGAAACATAAGTTGGTGTCCCAGCTCCTCCCCTTCCTATGCAGCTCTGCATAACACTTTCTCTTTGAGCTTGTTTCTCTACCTCTAAAACATACTTATGTTTGTATCTTAGCTTCTTCATATAAAATTTAATGGACTAAGCTAAATGATATAAAATGTTCCTTTCAGTTCTAACATTTTTTGGTCTTGTGATTTTTAACAAGTATATAGCACCATTTCAAGACTTACCTTTCTTTATAACACAGACTGACACAAGCACACAGAAAACTAGCTTCACCAGTTCTGAGCACACATTCACAGTAGTTGGAAGATAATCATACTTGTTCTCTGAAATGTAACAGAAATGTTTTTTAACTATACATTTTATTCTATGTATGTTTATATACAGTATAACTTATAATTGTTTAAAAACTTAAAAGCTGGATTTACTACTGGCTATATTAAGTTTCTTCCAGTTGGCTTTGCTCCTTTGGATTTTTTAATCAATTCACCTAATGTATTAGCTATCCCTATCCCATTCGGCTTTTTATTATCCTTGAATTTGTTAAACATGCCTCTCATGTCTTCATCCAAGTTGCTAATAAATATGTTGAGGAGGCTAAGACTAAGGGCAAAGAACGCTCTGTGGCATGGCATTGGAGACTGCCTACTCAACTGACCATCAATCAATACCGACTCCTTAGTTATAAACTGACCTGCTGAATTATTACTCAGCTCATAATTCCTCTTGTGATTTGTTTGCCTTGCTAAAATTGAGGTACATTCTGTCTATGACATTCACTTAAGAGTCTTCCAATCTGTTTTATATCATCGTACACATGGAAAACATTAATATTTGTTTGGCACTCTGGGATAAATGGAAGAAGTAAACTATCTGAGGCAAGAGGCAACTGGCCTAGGGCTCTGCTACCTTTAGGGCCGAGAGGATATACTTGGACACATCCAAACCCACTAATGAGTTGGAAAGCTACGTCCTAAATTGCAAATCAATAGAATTAGGAAGTGAGGTTTGGTTGGTATGACTTCATCTCAACTTTTACCCGTCTCTTCTAAATGCTTACAAACAACTTGCTTTACAATTTTGCCAAGGATAAACATAAACTTTATTGGGTACTATTTTCAGGAATGCATTTTCCCCACTTTTGAAAATATTTGCTTGCTTCTCTCAGTCACATTAAACCAAAATTGGCCAAGAGTAGGGGAAAAAAAACCAAGTGGACACTGTCTATCCAGAACACTTTCTTCCTCTCTTCTGTGGTTTCCCTTGACCTTCTCAAACTAATCAGAATCAATTCTTCATTCATCTCTGTTCTTATAGCACTACCTCTAAACCTCTATGGCACTGCTTGTCACATTGGAAGTGTGCGGAATGAAATGGAATGGAAGATCCTTACAAGAAATGGACCATGTTTGTCACCTTCATATACCTGGCACTTAGTAGGCACTTAATAAATGTTCGCCTGAATTTAAATATCTGCCTGTTCAACTTACCCCATCATTCAAAGCACAGTCAAAATCACCTTTTTCTCAGTTAAATGCTAGACTTAACTCACACTCTGTTGTTCTCTAATGATACTTCTCATGATCCATCATGATACACATAAGCCAACATGTGCACATAAGAAGGAGGGACTTTGGATTATAACTTTCAAACCCTTGTCACTGTTCTTTAGCTTGTTCTTGCTTTTCAGTGGTTTTCTTGCAGTCCTTTCATGGCCGATCCCAGACCATATGACAACATGGTATGGGACTTCCCTCCACACATCTCCTGCCCACACTAACATACCTTTCTACATGGCATTCAGCCTCACTGGTTTCCCTTCAGCCCCAGAGGAAGGGGCCACGGCCTGGCTATTCATCTAATCTCCCCTTTAAAACCTTCCCTTCAGGCTAGGTGTGGTGGCTCATGCCTGTAATCCTAGCACTTTGGGAGGCCAAGGTGGGTGGCTCACTTGAGGTGAGTTTTGAGACCAGACTGGCCAACATGGTGAAACCACATCTCTACTAAAAACACACAAAAAAATAGCTGAGCATGGCGGCACATGCCTGTAATCTCAGCTACTCAGGAGGCTGAGGCAAGAGAATGCATGAACCCGGGAGGTGGAGGTTGCAGTGAGCCGAGATCATGCCAGTGCACTCCAGACAGAGCGAGACTCCATCTCAAAACAAAACAAACAAATCTTCCCGTCTCCTCAGATACTTGGCTCCATTTCCTTTGGCTTCAGTGTATCCTTTTTTTTTTTTGAGATGGAGTCATGCTCTGTTGCCCAGGCTGGAGTGCAATGGCCTGATCTCAGCTAACTGCAAGCTCCACCTCCCAGGTTCACGCCATTCTCCTGCCTCAGCCCGGCTAATTGTTTGTATTTTTAGTAGAGACGGGGTTTCACTGTGCTAGCTAGGATGGTCTTGATCTCCTGACCTTGTGATCCACCCGCCTTGGCCTCCCAAAGTGCTGGGATTATAGGCGTGAGCCACCACGCCCAGCCTAGTGTATCTTTATCTTCCTCTCTACTAACTGGCTTACTGCCCTTGGCCTACGAACATGCTCAAAACTCTCCCATCTGAAAAACAAAATATAAAATACTACATCCTCTAGCTACCATACCTTCTCCATCTCTCCCTGAAACAGTATCAACATTCTTTATGTGCCCTTTACTCACTTTCCATTCAGGTCTTATCTCCAAGTAATCTGATTTCTGAAACTAACTCCTCTCTGAGATTGTCAAACATCTTCTCATTCTTAATTCTAAAGGGTATCCTTTAATCTTTAGCTTATCATGATGTCACAATTCTTTCTCAGTCTTCAAACTCTTTCTTTCCTTTCTATGAGTCATGTACATTTAGTTATCCCATCTTGCTAACGATTTCTCCTTAATGCTTTTGAGTGTCCTCAGGCCACTTAAATGTTGGCATTCCTCGGAATTTGGCCCTCTTTATTTTCTCATTCCCTCTCTCTGTTCCTTAAGTTTTAAATATCAATTTAACATTAATGTCCCCAAATCTATATTCTAGAACATTTAACTTATTGCCCAGTATAAAAATCCAAATGAAAACCTACCTCTTATTAATATAATTGGCATTTCCTTCATGTGCATGATATGCCAGACACTGCAGAAAACTGCAGTAAGGACATAGCTCCTGACCTCTTCAACTACAATCTTTTCAAACTCTGCCCAACCTACTCTTCCTCCTAATAGTCTCCGTCTCAGCTGAGAACATCATCAATCTACTCAGCATTCAAACCAGAAACCCTGGAGCTATACAATGTTATCTCTTTTAATTTTCATATTTAATACATTCTCCAAATCCTGTCTTTTCTATGTTCTGAATACTTCTTATCTATCTTACTACTTCCAAAACACTAAGTTAGTCTTCATCACCTATGGCTTTAATTTGCAATAACCCCTTAACTGGCTATTGAGCTTCCTGTCTTTTCCACTGCCATCCAGTTACCACAACAGGCCCTCATTTTACCTTCCTATTTATAATCCTTCAAGTATCCTTTATCCCTCAGACTGGCCTAGAGACTAAGGTCCTAGCTCCTTACCATGGAATATGAAGTCCTTAACAATCTGAGACTGACCAACCTCTCTCCAGTCAACCACTTCTTCTCTCTCTTCTGAGTCCTTAAACTTTTTTTTTGAGACAGTTTCGCTCTGTTGCCCAGGCTGGAGTGCAGTGGCATGATCTCGGCTCACTGCAACCTCTGCCTCCTGGGTTCATTCTTCTGCTTGTCTCCCGAGTAGCTGAGATTATAGGCACACACCAACACACCCAGCTAATTTTTTGTATTTCTAGTAGAGATGGGGTTTCACCATGTTGGCCAGCCTGGTCTCAAATTCCTGACCTCAAGTGATCTGCCCGCCTTGGCCTCCCAAAGTGCTGGGATGACAGGCATGAGCCACTGCACCTGGCTACTAGTCCTTAAACTTTTTGCTTGGTAATTTCAAACTACATATCCTGCTTTTTCATGCCTCTGTTCCCTTTTACAGGCTGTTGCTTCTGTTTTGAATACCCTTGTTCACCTTGACTTCTAGTGGATCAACTGTCCCCTAATCAGAGAATTGTTCTCTGATCCATTTGAACTCCACATCATCCCCTACCAAACAGTATATATAGCTTTATCCTCTAGATAATCTCTGCATCTTCAGGATATATCAATTATTGCAGTTATTATAATGGATTTTCATGATGTGTTTACATTTATGTCTCTCCTAATAAACTAAGTCTTGAGGACAAGGTCTATATCTTATGCACGTTGAACCTGCTGCTAATACTTAGACTAGTGCCTGGCAGATAAATGTTAACTGCAGTAGAGACTTAGGTATACATCTGACTCTCCAAGTAGACCATTAAAGGTCATGTCATGATTGTATGTATCCTCACCTCAATAACTAGTAAGAAGTACTCAATACAGTTTTGTAGAATTAAAGTGTTTGCTTAAATCCTTACATAAAAAAAGATTTCTTAAATACATACTTATCAGAGCTTATAATTTATACTGTTGACACACTATCATTGCCCAACATAATGCTGACACTTTACCATTGATACCGTAATTACAATAGTAAGTACCTCACAAATGCCAAGGGACCAAATACACATTTTGCTATAGGTCCAGAAACACCTGCTGATTGAAGCAACAGTCAAATGTTATGACTGGTTCTTCACCAAAGGGTTTGATTTTTGTATTTGACTGACTCACATTTCATCCAGTATCAAACATTTTTTCTTGTGGAGGAATGCAAGGTTAAATAATCAATTTCAAATAGGCTTTATCATTCACATGAAGCAAAAGGCATTATTATCTCCATGTTATATATAAGAAAACCAAAGATGAGAGAGATGTGTGATTAGATGGAAGTGCTCCATACATATACCCAGTCTTAACTTACCTTCATTGGCAGAATACTTCACCAGTAAGATGCGACTTGAGCTTAAAGCAATGAATATGGCACCTAGCAGGAAGGTATACATTGTCGACAAGGAGCATATTATAGGATGACTACAGCACTGTTTTTCCATTCCACTGTTTTTTAATTGCCTTAAAGAGAAAAACACTTTCATGAACAACCTTGTTGGCAGACCCTAAACGCAAATACCATTGGTTGTGAGAACAGAAAAGGAATTTTTAAAAAATGTTTGTCTATGACTATATCAGCACCAAGAAAGCTGAGGCGTACAGAAGAAACTATGAGAAAAAGAAAGTGAAAATCTGATAAGAAGGAGTACTTTAGAGACAGAAAAGGTAGAACCAGATTAGACGTGCTGACAAAGATAGCAGATGAGCAAATGACACTTTGCAACAGCAAAAAAGAATTCTTCAAAGCAATTTTAGCTTTTATTTTTAAATTTTATTTATGTGTTTTGAGACAGAGTCTCGCTCTGTCGCCAAGGCTAGATAGACTGCAACGGCACGGTCGTGGCTCACTGCAACCTCCACCTACAGGACTCAAGGCGATTCTCCTGCGTCAGCCTCCAGAGTAGCTGGGACTACAGGCGCCCGCCACCACGTTCGGCTCATTTTTGTCTTTTTAGTAGAGAGGAGGCTTCACTATGTTGGCCAAGCTGGTCTCGAACTCCTGCCCTCGTGATCCGCCCGCCTCTGCCTCCCAAAGTGCTGGATTATAGGCGTGAGCCACCGCGCCCGGCCTAGCTTTTACTTTTATTAGTAAATAATTTTGCTGTAAGATGAGACTTTCAGAATTGTATTTTCCTCCGCTTTTCCCTCTAAGGAAAAAGCTTAATTAGGACAGACTTCATTACAATAACGACCAAAATGGAAATATCTGAAACACTGCTGTAAAGTTTTACTGAACTAGTGTTTGAAACGGAGGAGATCGTAGGAATCAATGAGTCTAAGGCCCTCTTTTAATAGGTTGAGGACACTAAACCCCAGGTTGGATAAGTAACTTGCCCAAAGCCTCCCAGCGTACCGTAGGAATAGCGCACAGAGCCTGCGGGGAGGGGGGAGAAATGCCAATACTGACAGCCCAAGTGGGCGCACGCGTACAGGAGACCAATAAGACGCCTCCCCAACAGGAGGCAGCCAGGTTTCCCTTCACAGTCAGGGAATACCCCTCTAGTCACACATGCGCAATAGGGCTCTTATCTGGCGCACCCTCCCCTCAGACGCACGCGCATTTCCTTGCCCGCGGGGCGCGGTTACCTCCCTCAGAAGAGCTTTCAGTGGAAGAATACACATCCTAGAGCTGAGACAGTAACTGCCCGGCCCCGTAGTAGCAGCAGTAGCCTTTAGGGTCCATATGTGGAGAAGCTATGGTAGATATAGGCGGAAGAGCCTCTGCCTCTAAGCCGCCAATTGCGGAACAAAAACCAGAATTACGTCGGGACTGGGAAAAAGCGCACACAACACCCATTGCGCAGGCGCGTTCAGTGTTACGCTTCCGGAAGGAGGGGAGAAGCCTCTTATCCCGCCCCAACCCAGCCTTTCTCACGTCACGTGCCGGGAGAGTCCAGTGTCACGTGAGGCCCAGGTGGCGGCGCAGCTACGGCAAGAGAGAGAGAAGGAAGGGGAAGCCGGAAGGGGCGCGAGTGAAGCAAAGCGAGGAAAGGCAGCTCCCGAGAGGGCGAAGGGTGCGCGTGCGGCCGCTTATCGCCTCAGGTCTCCTCTCGGCCTGGCTGCCCTCCCTCGCGGCTGGGTGACAGCTGGGCCCGGTCCGTCGCGGGCTGCCTGGGGCTCAAGGATCGCGCACCCTGTCTTCGCTCGTGGTGCCTGCCGCCCCGCCCCCTCGTCCCGCCCGTCCCGTCGCGTCGCGTCCCGTCCCCTCGGGTGCTGCCAGCCGGGTGCTGATGCGAGTCGGTGGCAGCGAGGACATTTTCTGACTCCCCGGCCCCTGACCCGGCTGCATTTTCCATCCCGTCGCGGGGCCGGCCGCTACTCCGGCCCCAGGATGCAGAATGTGATTAATACGGTGAAGGGAAAGGCACTGGAAGTGGCTGAGTACCTGACCCCGGTCCTCAAGGTAAGCCAGGCCGGGCTTGCCAGGGGCTGTCAGGCACATGCTCCACTCTTCAGGGATCGGTCGCCGCAGGAGTCCCCGCCGGTGTAGGAAGGCTGTAGGGCTCGGGACCCAGGGAAACGTGCAGCCCTCATCCGTAGTCTTAACCGGCTGTTCCTTAGGGCTTTCTGACCCCTCAGGGGTAAACTTGGAGGGACGCTCTGTGCGTATTCCTGCCTTCGCCCGTCATAAGTCTGCGCGATCGTGTACGTCGGGTTGGAAGGGTGATTGGCGGCCGAGTAGATTGAAGATCGTTAAATCCGAAGACTGGATGAGCAAATGACACTTTGCAACAGCAAAAAAGAATTCTTCAAAGCAATTTTAGCTTTTATTTTTAAATTTTATTTATGTGTTTTGAGACAGAGTCTCGCTCTAAAAGACATTAGGAATGTCTTTTAGCCTTTTTAAACAAGGATTTTGCTTCTCTTTTTAAAAAATGAATTCACTGTTTGACATATGTCACTTTTCCTTTAAGTTTCATAGAAAGTTCGCTGTAGTGGGTAAGTTGTGACTGGGATCCCAACTCGTTTAGGTTTCAGAGGAACGAGGTGAAATTGGCAACATTATCTCATTCGGTAACCTTGAACCCATCTAACGAGCAAAACCTTTTTCCCAAGCTTTTCAGATAGCCGTAACTGATTATTAGTGATAACAAGGCACGGTTTGATCCTCCTGCCTGTATAATTTTTTAAAATATGTTGGCAGCAGTACAGCATTTTTAAAGTAAAATATTGTAACACATTAGCTGTTACAGTAGTGACTGATTTTTTTATTTTCAAAAGTAAATTTCTACAACTGCCTTCAAGCTTCGCTTTTATAACTCTTGGAGTTGTGTTTTGTTGTAACTTCATTTTTGCTTTCTGAAAAGTGAGCAATAATAGTAAATTAATGGGAAGTTCTTGCTTAGTTTTTGTGTTTTTTTTCCTACTTGTTTTTAAGCTTTCAGTTAGAGTGTACCAATCTCAATGTGGGGGTGAAATACCCTAATATACTAAGAAGAATAGTGGAGAGTTTTGCTTTGCTCCCTTTCCATGACCAAAGAGAAATATTTGCTCTGTACTTTTTTAAATACGTTTTTGTAAAACTCCTTTTAAAAGAATAACTTATTGGCCAAGTAAGAAATAAACCAACGATTATAAATGAGAATTTCAACTGTTGCTTTGCTTACATTTGTTTACCGTGAAAGTCATTTTGAGATTATTCAGTCAAACTAAGATTGGAAAATAATTTTCACATTTGAATCAAATGCTTTTACGTATTATGGTAACTTTTCAGAATATCATATCTACCTAGGTATACAGTATTTTAATAATACACCATTGTTACAACTTTTTAGTTTCAGGGAGAGAGGAGCAAGAGACTGCCCAAATTAAATGTAAAATTTATGATGTAGAATTAGTTTTCAGGAGTCATCTTGCTCACCAAACTGAAAAGGAACTGTTAGCATGTCAGTATGTATGATCTATGTTTTTAGTGAAAAGGAGAGAATTAATGACCGTCTCCTTGATACTCCTGTGCAAACTGTTGTTTACAGAGAGAATCCTTAGTTTCCTGCTAGATAAGGGAGGGCAAGGAGAAAAAACAAAGTCCTCAGGAAATAAGTAATAGCCTTCTCCTAGCAAGTAAAAATTAAGAAAAATAATGTTTTGTTTGGAGTATGTGCGTGCAGTAAACACTGAAGTTCTTACAATCATCGCTAAGGTTCTGCTTAATTGGTAGAGGCCCCAGTCTCATCTCCTCCACCCCCTGACTGCTCTTGCTTAAGCTAACCTGATCTCCTCTTTATTATTCCGTTAAGCACACTCTTGGTTCGGGGTTTTGCATGTGCTCTTCCCTTTATCTGAAACGCACTTCGCACTTACAGCCTTATGGCATGTTCCTTTCCTTGAGGTTTTCACGTCATCATTCAGTGAAGTCTTTGTTCTCTTACCATTTTATTTTAAATGGCTATCTCTCCCCAGCCACCCCAGAGATTCCTCTCAGCTTCATTTTTCTTTATGACATGTTATTCATTACCATTTGGCTTTTCTTCCTCAACCGGAGTTGAAACTCCTTATGAGGGCAAGAATACATTTGTATTTGTTATTCACGCCTAAATATCCCCACTGCCTCAAATAGTGTCTGGTACATAGTAAACATTTGTTGAATAAATAATGTTTATAAATGAGTGTTTTCATTTTTGTAGACTCTACCAGAAAATCTTACGTATAACTTAAAGTTTAGAAAAATTTAGTCTATAGCATCCTTGCTTTAGAGGAGAGAGTAGTGTGTCAATATCTTGGTGGAGATGAGAATTAGGGGAAAATGCTAAATGATTTCTAGATTTGGTTTCTAACATTATTCAGTGTAAATAAGACTGGCTGAATTGTAAGATGTCTAAACATCTTTAAGACATTTTTGCTGTGCTTTAAAATAAAGATAATTATTCATTTCACAGAATTGCTGAAAGGCTTTATTTTTATTTAAATCTTAGAATGTTTCCACATAGAGCTTGGCTGGGCGCGGTGGCTCACGCCTGTAATCCCAGCACTTTGGGAGGCCGAGGCGGGCAGATCACCTTAGGTCGGGAGTTCGAGACCAGCCTGACCAACATGGAGAAACCCCGTCTCTACTAAAACACAAAAATTAGCCAGGCGTGGTCGCGCATGCCTGTGATCCCAGCTACTCGGGATGCTGAGGCAGGAGAATCGCTTGAACCCGGGAGGTGGAGGTTGCCATGAGCCAAGATAGCGCCATTGCACTCCAGCCTGGGCAACAGGAGCGAAACTCCGTCTTAAAAAAAAAAAAGGAATATTTCTACATAGAGCTTTACTCTATTATAACTCTGATCTGATAGTAGTATAATTATTTTCATGTCAGTTTCCTACATTAGACTTGTATATTCCTGTGATCATTACCATGAGTGAAACAAATAGACAGATATAGATAGATACCAGTGAGGGAGGGAGGTAGATAGATAGATTAGATAGATAGATTATAGACTAGATAGATAGACTGATTTTTTTTTTTTTTTTTTTTTTTGCATGTGCTCCGTTGCCTGGAAGGGTACCAGGCAAATAATTGCCCCAAAAATATATTTAATTGATTGTGAAACATAATGTTTTTCTTTGCTTTTTTTTTTTTTTTTTAGGAATCAAAGTTTAAGGAAACAGGTGTAATTACCCCAGAAGAGGTGAGTGCTGAAGATAATACTGAAGCCCTTTTATTTTACAATTATATTAAACTAGGTGGCTTTTCTGCTTCATAAGAAAACATCTCGAACTTTAATTTTGATTTGAGTAAAATTAGGTTTTATGACTGTGATTTATGGGAATTTCTACTTCCCATACAGGAAAAGATGTAACTTCCCCATCAGTTTGCCACTTCTCATATTTCTCTGTAGTTCCTTTTTATTTAGAAATGAGGGTGAAAGAAGGGATCAAAACGAGTCCTATATCACTTATCCTTCATTTGTATTGGTGTTATATTGAGCTGCGCAGTAAGTTCTGTAGTGTTTGTGGTGTCTTGATTCTGTCTACATCAAATGTGAGTTTTCATTGGAAAACTTTGCTCACTACTTAGATACTGTTTATCTTAAGAGTTGTTTTTTGTTTAGTGTATTTTGTTGTCCCTGGAGAAATAAATACTGGGCTAAAAACCTTTTCAGGCACCAATTTTATGAATAGTTATGGTTTTATCAGATTTATGTTGCTCTTAATAAAAGACTGTTTAAGCTTGTTTTTTTTGTTTTGTTTTTTTTTTTTTTACTGTCAATGAAAACACCTCTTATTGGCAATAGAACTTTATTCACTGTTTTGAAACAAACCTTTTAAGCCTCATTGTATGATGAGGCTGCTGCTGTTAAGGTCCAGGGTGTTAAGCTAGAGAATTAACTGATCTTTCAATTTTCAGTTGTAATGGAATCTGTCTAGTTCCAAATCCTTGTGAGTTTTAAAAATGGTTTGGCCAGGCGCGGTGGCTCATTTCTGTAATCCTAGCACTTTGGTAGGCCGAGGCAGGTGGGTCACGAGGTCAGGAGATCGAGACAATCCTGACTAACGCAGTGAAACCCTGTCTACTAAAAATACAAAAAAATGAACCAGGCGTGGTGGCGGGCACCTGTAGTCCCAGCTACTCAGGAGGCTGAGGCAGGAGAATGGCGTGAACCTGGGAGGCGGAGCTTGCAGTGAGCTGAGATCGCACCATTGCACTCCAGCCTGGGTGACAGTGCAAGCCTCCGTCTCAGGAAAAAAAAAAAAAAGAATTGTTTGCCTAACTGATCTTTTATCTCAAATTGTCTTTTATTTTTGGTGAAGACACATGGTAGTGTGGAAAGAATCTAGGAGACCTGCCTTCTAGACCTATTTCTGTAATTTCTCTTAATGAGGGTATCAGTTATGCTATACCTGCCGAGGCTTCATGTTTCCTCATCTATAAAATAACGGTTGTGGGCTAGACGTTCTGTAAAGATCCTGTTCTGCCATAGTTTTTATTACCTCAAATGCCAAATAAAACTAAGTTTTGATTTTTAAGGATATCATTAACATTCTTGCCAAGCAGGTGTAATTTGACCATGGCTCTTTATCTGAAATCAAGAGTGGAGATGAAAGTATGCTGTTCTTGCACTCTTTGGTTTTATTTCCTCTGTGAAGATGACTAATTGTTGAATAGATAGTTGCAGTTAGAGATGCAAGTCCGTGGTCATTGGATGGAATTAAGCCGTTTCAAAACAGGAATTCATCCTAGAATAAATAACTGTTACTTAATTACAACATCAATCAATTTATGAATTTTCCTCCCTCTAAAAAACTCCAAGGCCAAATTAGCCCAGCTGGGTGCCTAGCACATAATGCAGTGTTGGGATAGAGCACAATTACAGGATTGAGCTAGAGTAGAATGAGCCTGGAGAAGGAAATGGGAAGGCATCATTTGCTTTGTGTAAATATTATATACTGAGTTGATTTGTTCATTTGTTTCCTTTTACTGTTTCTGGGTTTCTGCCAGACATCAGCTGTCTTTTTGTTTTCATTCAGAGGTGTGACGGTATCGTGCTTAAAAAGAGGAGCAGCTAGTATCTGATACTGTATTGTCAAAAAAAAAAAAAGGAAAACCTAATGTTGGATGTATGTATGATTTGATTAAGTAGAATACTATTAATTGAGGTTAGCTTGAGGAATGGGATTGCTCACCAAGATGTAAACATTGATTCTTGTTGGAGTTAGTATTATATACTGATAATAAAGATCACAAGAGAACATTTTTAGTCTCTAAGAGAAAGCTACTGCAAACAATATTGATCATTTAGAAATTTGAATCTTATATTATTTGAACACATGAAGCAAGTAATGATGGCCATTGCTAATGAGGGCAGATGTACACATGTGTTTAGTATCAGTGCAAGTCTGGTTTTTTTTTGTTTTTTTGTTTTTTTTTTTCATTTTTCTTGCCTTCTAGTGTTCTTGTTTTTAAATAGAAGCTGCTATAGGGACTATGAGACAAAATGTTTGTCTTGTTACCTCAAGGCAATACAATGAAAGAATTTTTAATTATTTATTTTAGTTTCATTTTGTTAAATTACTACTTTTAATGGTAATAAATTAGTTCCTGATAACCACAGAGCTAAATGTAGCATCTGGTTGCAGTGACCTCAAAGTGCTCGAAACTTGGGGAAGAGACTATTGTTTTTATTTTGGTTTTTGTCTTTAAGCTGTTTACTTAAGCTGTTTAAATAATAAGGTTATTTGAAGTAAAAGAACAGAAACAAAGTCAGGAATCCAGTTGCTGTATCTTGTTAATGTTTCATCTTAAAAGAGGTTACTCCTAGAATTATTTGATAGAGTTGTATGCTCAAAATAGAGTATTTTTTGTAGACATACTTTCTCAGAAAGGTATTAGAGATTAAATATTTTGTAATTTTTTGCTGTGTAATAAACCCATGAATGATACAAGATTTTAAGCTAGAGCTTTTGCGAAATAGAAGTAATTTGGCAAGTATACGCGTGTCACGCGCGTCCGTGTGAAGAGACCACCAAACAGGCTTTGTGTGAGCAACAAGGCTGTTTGTTTCACTTGGATGCAAGCGGGCTGAGTCCGAAAAGAGGGCAAAGGGTGCTGGGATTATCATGAGTTCTTATAGATTTTTGGGATAGGCCGTGGAGTTAGGAGCAATGTTTTGCTGGCTGGGGATGGATCTCATAAAGTTCTTTCTCAAGGGTGGGGAGAATTACAAAGAACCTTCTTAAGGGTGGGGGAGATTACAAAGAACCTTGTTAAGGGTGGGGGAGATTACAAAGTACATTGATCAGTTAGGGTAGGGAAGAAACAAATCACAATGGTGGAATGTCATCAGTTAAGGCTATTTTCACTTCTTTTGTGGATCTTCAGTTGCTTCAGGCCATCTGGATGTATACATTCTGGTCACAGGGGATATGATGGCTTAGCTTTGGGTCGGAGGCCTGACAATGCGCATTCTGCTTGAGTTGGAACACGGCAGTTATGCTTAACAGACTTAAATTTTCTGCCCACAGAAATAAGCAGGATTTCGGTTAGCCAGTAAGATCAGCTCATGTTCGTTAATTCTCAAATGGTTAAAGTTAAAGTTTATCTCCCGGAATCTGGTTTACATTTCTGAAAAAAAACAAAAACTTGTACAAAATTTCAGCCCACTTAGAAAGCCTAAGGTTTGTTAGAGGATTCAATTTGTTAATTTTGTAGGTGTTTTCAGAGTGAGACCAAAAAGCTCACTCTTTTTTCCCATTGTTTTGGCACTGCATTTCTCTTTTAGGAGTGCAAAACAGCTTTCAAAATTACTTAAATTTTTAAAAATAATAAAAGAGGAAGAAGTGTGCCCTGTGATATAATAAAGTAGATTTACATCATAGACTTATATCTATTTAGTAATTTTTTTGGATTTTTATTGTATTTTCAGTCTTTGACAAGAATGTGTCTACATTTTTGTATCCTTAAAATGGATTTTGACAATTTAAATCTGATAGCCTTACCTTTATCAATTTCATGATACTGCTTTTGGCATTACTTAATCCAATGATAAAAACTGAATTTTTAAAAAACAGCACTTGACGTTTTTTCTTCCAACATTAATTTGAATTTTTTTATGGACGTTAGAAAATGTTACGGTTTAGTCATAATCAAAAATAAATCTTGAGGCTAGTAGAGCAGCTTTGGTGCTGTTTATATTTTAATTGCTTACTGGATTTCAGTGTTACCTAGGGCCATCAGTTTGGTATTTTGCCACCTTGCACATTAAGTGATGTTTGATTTTTCTTTTTTCTTTTTTTCATATTACTTCTAAATCCTGAATAGTTTGTGGCAGCTGGAGATCACTTAGTCCACCACTGTCCAACATGGCAATGGTAAGTAATATTGAGTAAAGAATAGAAAATTAGTAAAAGGCATGGCTTCAGATTTATAGCAATTTGCAAAACAGGTTGATGGATGAAAATTAGAATGACCAGTTTAACTTACTCCCAGCAGATTTTTCTGTTAAACAGTGCCTGCAGTGATACTCAAAGTAGAGGAAGAACAAGTGGGTGTTGTACCTACATTATTTTACTATGTTAGCACAATAGGTGGACTTATTTGAGAAAAATGCATTTACTTCTTTACTATTATTTCTTTTCTTTATAGTGTCTAGGTCTGACCTTCTGGTTTGTTGAATAATAAATAGTTTAATAAAATTTGATCGGGTTTTTGGCGGGGCGCAGTGGCTCATGCCTGAAATCCCAGCACTTTGGGAGGCTGAGGCAAGCAGATCACGAGGTCAGGAGATGGAGACCATCCTGGCTAGCATAGTGAAATGCTATCTCTACTAAAAATACAAAAAATTAGCCAGGCGTGGTGGCGGGTGCCTGTGGTCCCAGCTACTTGGGAGGCTGAGGCAGGAGAATGGCACGAACCCGGGAGGCAGAGCTTGAAGTGAGCCGAGATGGTGCCACTGCACTCCAGCCTGGGCGACAGAGTGAGACTGAGTCTCAAAAAAAAAAAAAAATTTGAACAGGCTTTTTTTCAAATTAACAAAATTTATTGAACATTTTTGTGGCATTAATAAATGCAGAGATTTTGCAGTTTTATTTTCTTTAAAATATAAGACATAAACATTTTCCATTAGGTTCAAAAGTATGCTCCATCTTTAGGAAACTAGCTAAAGCTAAAAGAAAGGTTTATGATACCAATTAAGGCCTTCACTATAAGTCTGCTTTTAAGAGGCTTTAAGTTTTTGTTTTTTTAATAGCTTTTATTTTAATTACTAAAGTACTTTAAGCAATTCAGCAGTTTTCACAATCTATATTTTAAAATATTCTGAATAATCACAATATTTTATTACTTTCAAGTACTCGTGATAAAGATTCCGTGTTGGTAGCTGAAATATTGGCAGAACTTTTATTTAAACTAGAATTGTTTGGAATTATCACCTTGTTTGGATGTAGGTGCTTCAACTTGTTATGTTTTTTTTTTTTTTTTTCTTAAAATTTTTTTTCAGTTGTAGTTGAAAAGTATAGTTTTGACTGGAGATAGGAGTTCTATAATTAACAAGTTTCCAATTGATAATGTTTTTCTTAATATCTAAAGACCTTGAAATGCTCTTTCATCTGTGGCCTGTTATTCTCCTGCATTTTAGTACTTAACATGTAGCTGAAACAGTTGTCACTGCTTTTTTCAATTACTCTTTATTTTGTAGGGCATTATTTATGTACCAAAAGACTAAAGTTTCAAGTTTGTTTTTATGTATTTTTCTCTCCTTCATGTGTTTTCCGTTCCATATTTAAAATTAAATTCATGTCATAGAAGCTCTCTGATTTAATAAAGGTTTTTCTTTTTTCTATATTCCAGGTATTCTGTTAAAACAATATTTAGCTAGGTTCTAGTCTATAATTTATGTGTATTTCAAGTCAAATAGGGACATGATGTTTACAATAATATTCACTTTGTGAAAATAAGTGATTTAGGATTTTTTTTCAATATGATAAGCCTTGAGATTTCTTTGTTCTACCAGCTTAATTGTTTAAGGAGTTTAGGTATTTGATTTATAGCATTGTTGTAGGGGCCTGTATATATGGCCAGGATCTCTTTTAGCAGGTACTAGTAGTTTTATTCCATTTTATGAATTACAATGATTTAAATAATTTTACTGTAACTTGGAACTCAATTATACCCCACTTTAGTGTCCACACTTTTGGCTAAATTGCTAGGCCAAAGGAAAAATTCATTTTAAATCAGTGCTAGTGACAGGTTATACCTTCATGCTTATACCTTCATGTGACAAGTGCTATTATGAACTTATTTTAACTCTTCCCTTAGAACTTCAGGTGTTGCCATGACATTGTTGAATTTGACACTAGTCAAAAGAAGCCTAGAAGACTGTCAAATAATTTTAGGGCTTTTCCTGACTTTACCTTGTGCCCAGATCAATGGTTTGAACTTTAGACTGAAGCTTGAAAAGACAGCAGAACTCCAAATTTATGCTCATATGTTTGTGACAGACACCACATACCATTCCACCTCTCACCATTTTCAGATGACCCACAAATTCTTAAGAAGAGGTGCCAGAGCAGCTCAGAAATGTAGATAGTTGGCTCTGACCCACAGAGGGAGCAGTGTTTAAAAGTAGGAGCCCTGAAGTCACTTGGCTTTGATCCTTGCTCTCCCACCTAGTTTTGTGATCATAGGCAACTTGATCTGTTTAATCTTTAGTTTACTTAACTATAAAATGGGATATTTATATTTTCTACTGTTTAGAGTTATGAAGACTAATTGAAAATAACATGTTGGAAACTTAAATTCTATACTTAATAAGCACTCAATGAAAGGGTTTTTTGTTTTCAAGAATTGTTAATATTGTCATTTTATGATTCAAAGCATCTTTTGTCTCTTAGTTCTGATTTTAATACAGTGATAGGAACAGGGATTTTGCCAGCCACCTACATTGTTACATAATGTCTTGCAGCTTTTTTTTCTGCCTTGTTCTCAAGATGAGCAGCAGTACTTTAGGATTAAAAATGTGAGAGATTATACAATGGGCTACAACTTACTGAGGAGCAGCATATTTCACTTATATTATTGTTGTGCTTTTTTCCATGCCCTGACATATTTACTTAATGGAATCCTTCCCAAATCAATTTTAAACCAATTTTCTGAGAAGTATGGATTATGTCATTTTGAGATTTATATGTGATACTTTCTGCTCTATATTTGCCTATTAAAATATATTTTGTATTTTGGTGCTTTTCACTGTTTTTAAAGGGCTACAGGGGAAGAATTGAAAGTGAAGGCATACCTACCAACAGGCAAACAATTTCTGGTAACCAAAAATGGTAAGAATTATGTTGCATATAATAATAAATTTTGCACAGAGGTATATTAAAATGAAGCTCTGGGTTTTTCTGTTGCTTGAAAATTTTTTCCTTGGTTTTATCTCCTCTTTCTATTATTTCTTTCTGCCAAAAACATATAGTTGTCAAGATATGAAGGAAGAAGGCCCTAAGGAAAGTTAGACTTCTAAGTGGATTTTTTTGAAGTTGGCTTCATAATAATCTTTCTAGGTATTTGATTTTAATCTTCTTTAGACTGCCATTTTGTATGGAAAATGTAATTCATACTACCTATGATAACTAAAAGCGCAGAGCTGAAGATGTTATTACCCGTTGTGTCATAGAAGGGCACAAAAATATTTTGAAACAGGTAGTGGTTTTTTTTTTTTTTTTTTTTTTTTTGGTTTTTTTGAGACAGTCTTGCTGTGTTGCCCAGGCTAGAGTGCAGTGGCGCAATTTCGGCTCACGGGTTCAAGCGATTCTCCTGCCTCAGCCTCCCAAGTAGTTGGGATTACAGGCCTGCTACCAGGCCCTGCTAATTTTTGTATTTTTAGTAGAGACAGGGTTTCGCCATGTTGGTCAGGCTGGCCTCGAACTCCTGGCCTCAGGTGACCTGCCCGCCTTGGCCTCCCAAAGTGCTGGGATTACAGGCGTGAGCCACCGCGCCTGGTGGAAACAGGTAATGTTTTATTTATGAAGTTAAATTTAAAAACAACATCAAAAGGTTGTTATAGTTCCTAACTAGTCACAGAACAATACATTGATTTCTGTTCCAACTTACTCATTATAGGAAAGGGAAAATAATGTGTACAAAACAGTTTTTTCTTTTCTACAGTATATTTCTTTTTACAAAGGCTGATAATTTATATCCTGATTGTTTAAAAAAATCAGGAGATTAAAAAGCAATTTGTTGACTTTATACCATAATGCTTTTACCATATAATTACCCAATCTTAGGCTTGTGAATAATAATGCCTGTTAATTGACACATTTGCTGTATGAACAACTTACTAGTGTGATATAAAGAAGTAAAAATCAGAAGGTTGATGGATTTTAAACTGTTTTATCCATTGTGAATAATTGGAACTTAAATATGAATTATAAAATTTATATTGAAAGTTGCTTTAGCTTTGAAAACAAGAGGTCACCTTTACCACCACTGAATATGACAGCTGGTAGCTCCATGTTCTGAGAGTAAAGCCATTAAAATAAGGTATTATTATTCATTAGACTGACATTGAACTTCAGCCTGCTGTTCTTCACAGACCATCATGGTAAAGGAATGCGTAGAACATTCCCAATAGAGACTTTCTGCTTGTCTTCTGACAAAGCTATTTAGGAAAAGGTAAATGTAGCCAAATAATTTTGTGTCTGTGGGCTGAATGTAACTCTTAATCACCTTTGAAAGTGAAACATAATATTCACTTAGTATTTTGGTGGTATAAACACCCTATTTTATGGACTAAGCTCTTCTTTCTAATGGGTTTATGGTTAGCAGATTATGTGCTAGTAACTGTATTTACCATTTTTTTTATAGTGCCGTGCTATAAGCGGTGCAAACAGATGGAATATTCAGATGAGTTGGAAGCTATCATTGAAGAAGATGATGGTGATGGCGGATGGGTAGATACGTATCACAACACAGGTAAGAGGAGAATAGAATGACATACATTTAGTTTAAACTCTTTCACAATCTTTTATAATAGCCTAGATTTAAAAAAGAGGATACATAAGGCATAGTTTTGTCCCAGTAGACTTACATGGAAAAAGCAGGAGGACAAATATTTAAAAAGAAGCCTTTAGAGTATGCCAAATTTATTTCTTTTTGTTGTTGTTGTTGAGACAGAGTCTCGCTCTGTCGCCAGGCTGGAGTGCAAGCAGTGCGATCTTTGCTCACTGCAGCCTCCACCTCCCGAGTTGAAGCGATTTCTCCTGCCTCACCCTCCCCAGTAGCTGGGACTACCAGTGCGCACCCCCATGCCCAGCTAATTTTTGCATTTTTAGTAGAGATAGGGTTTCACCTTGTTGGCCATGATGGTCTCCATCTCTTGACCTCGTAATCTGGCTGCCTCGGCCTCCCAGAGTGCTGGGATTACAGGCATGAGCCACTGCACGCGGCTAGAGTATGCCAAATTTCTATAATACCTGCTACTTCCATTGCAACTTGAAAATACTCAATATTATTTTCTTAGTTCCTAAATAAAGAGAGGGGGAAAAAAGTCCATCAGAGATGCTGAATATGCATACTACTTTGGTTTACCGTCTCTTGCTTACATGTCATTGTCATTCCACTGCTGGATTATGTGGTCCTCTATGACAGGAACTATACTGTATTCACATTTACCCAGAGAACTGACAACTATTAAGTATTTAATGATTATTTGTTAAATAACAACTAAAAGAAATTTTTAGTGCTGTAAGCTCCATGAAAGTAAAGATTCGTTGTTGAATTCTCAGTATCTATCACGGTGTATGCTATAGAAGTTGTTCAGTAAATATTTGTTAAATATTTGTTAAATGAGTTGAATGCAAGGTTTTTATAAGTGTTTCCATGATTTATTTGAAACCTTGAATATACTTTTTTATTCTAAATCCTAAAACACTGTTTTGCCACTATATTTATATAACTATGTAAATGCATATTATGTGCTGCTGAAGCTAACTACCATTTATTACTTAGTTTTGATGAAGAAAATGTACTCTAAGTTTAAATCCGTGATACTAAAAACAAATTTTTCTCCCTTTGAGTCCTAGAGATTAGGAGGTGTATCCTTAGTAGTAGTAATAAAACAGGGTTTCTCAAATTGGCGCTGCTCTTTGGAATGGAAAATGTGCTCTAAGTTTAAGTCCTTGATGTTAAATACAAGTTTTTCTCCCTTTGAGTCCTAGAGATTAGGAGCTATATCCTTAGTAGTAATAGAACAGGGTTTCTCAACCTTGGCACTGTTTTTTAGAATGGATAATTATTTCCTGTGCATTGTAGAATTCTTAGCAGTAGCTCTGGCCTGTACCCACTAGATACCAGTAGCATCTCCCAGTTTTAACAACCAAAAATGCCTCCAGACATTGCTGAATGTTTCATGGGGGAAAAAAATTGCTGCCTTCAGTTGAGACTCACTGCAGTAGACAGAGGGCTAAGTATCTGCCCAGGTAAAAGTTCCTTCTTAGGTCAGTTTCTCCTCTACTCTGAATAAAGGATGCTGCCTCTTTCCTTATGGAGATATAGGCAAAGATTTAGGACTTGGGTTCCTTGATCTGAAATTTATTGGCTTATTAGTGAGTTGAGTGCTGTATCAAAGCTTAAAGAAAATAACAGATTGAAAAACTTTTGAAAGTAATTTCAGAAATCATCCTTTTTTTCCCCCCACTGACTAGTGAAAGTCTATTAACTCTTCTGCTTTGGTTTTTCCATGCCTGGAAGATGTTGGCAACACATCAGTAGGAAATTCTGTGTTGACTGACTGGAACCATTGATTGTGCGTTGTTGTTAATATCAAGTTAGTGACTTATGAGGCCATATACTGGTTCCTTATTCAACTCAGAGTCCCTTGCTTTATCCTTGCTTTTCCTGGGCTTTTTCTTCTATAAGCTTGTGTATTATTCATGGTTCTCTAGAGAAACAGAGCCCATAGGATGTGTACAGAGTAGGTTTTGCTTTCTGTGGTTTCAGTTACTTGTAGTCAACCATGGTCCAAAAACATTAAGTGCAAAATTCCAGAAATAAACAATTCATGAGTTTTAATTTTTGCCCTCACTGTTGGAGTAGCGTGATAAAATCCGTTCTGCCCAAGAGGTGAATCATCCCATTGTCTAGTGTATCCCTGCTGTGTATGCTACCCAGCCATTAGTCGCTTAATAGCCAACTCTGTTATCAGGTCAACTGTCATGTACAGCGTAGGTAGGGTTTGGTACTATCTGTGGTTTCAGACACCCTCTGGGGGTCTTGGAATGTTCCCCACAGATAAGTGAGGACTATTGCATAGGTATAGGTATAGATATGGGTAGATAGGTTTTTTGTTTGTTTGTTTGCTTGTTTTAGAGGAATTGGCTCGTGTGATTATGTGGGCTGGCAAGTCTGAATTCTGCAGGGCGCACCGGCAGACTGGAGATTCAGGGAATGTTGATATTGCAGCTTTAGTCCTAAGGCATTCTGGAGGCTGAGTATCTTCTTCTGGAGGACCTCAGTCTTTTTTTCTTATAAGGCCTTCAACTGATTGGATGATATCCCCATCTTGTAGAGGGTAATCTGCTTTATCCAGTCTATTTATTTAAATGTTGATCACATCTCAAAAATACCTTAACAGCTACATCTAGAAGAGTGTTTGACCAAACATCTGGGTGCCATAACCTAGCTAAGTTGACATAAAATTATCATAACCCTTGAGAGTATTACTCTCATTAGAGTCATTCGAGCTTTCTTTTTCTTTGTCAACTATATCCTACTTTTAGAAGTGTTTTAATGGCATACTACTACATTATTATATTTTGGCAAATTAAAGAGATTGATTTTCTTTGTTTTTATGTTCAGCAGTCAATTCAGTATGTTAAAATTTGGTTTTTACTGTTATGAAATAATCATACCTATTATATAGTAATTTCTAGAAAAACTGAAGTAAAAGCTTTGTGCAAGACCTATGGATTTTAACCTATTTTATTTGTGAAAGTGAGCTACTTATTCTTTTGTTTAGGCATGTTGAACAGACATCTCAAATTTTAGAAGATTAACAAAGGAGCTAAGCATATTCTGTACTCAGGGTTTTTCTTTGGTAACTTTAGATGCTATTGTCTTACTGTACTTCTTGTTAAACTATTTTGTTAACATTGACAGGTACTTTGAAGTAGAAATGTTATCTAGCTGACTGGTGGTGCTGCCACCTGCTTAATGCTTTCTTTGAGACAAGTAGATTTTGAGGTATTTGCCCAGCAGAGTACAAGATAATTGAACCAAAACTTAGCTTGTATGGATTTTAATCCCAATTTCATCATTTAACTGGGTATAACACTCAAGCAGGTCATCTCTCCAGTGACTTCATTTCTTCATATGAATACATTATTACTGTAACTTCCTTATAGGATAGTCATTGTAAGGATTAAATAAGATGTGGAAACAGTAGAAAGCCCCATATAAATGTGATATGATATTACTACCTTTGGGTATCCTACATTTCTGAAGCAAATAACAAACAGATTGAGTATCCCTAATCCAGAAATCCAAATGAAATGTTCCAAAATCCAAAACTTTTTGAGCACTGATACCATGCTCAAATAAAATGCTCGTTAGAGCATTCTGAATTTTTGTATTAGGGATACTTGACCAGTAAGTATTTATGCAAATATTCCAAAATCTAAAAAAACTGGAAACACTTCTGGTCCCAAGGATTTCAGATAAGGGATAATCAGACTATATGAAGATAACTAATAGCTTTGAGAAAATTTTGATGGAAGTTTAATTAAAATGTACATACGAGTCCTATAGTTTCTTAAACTCTTTCTTTCCTTTTTTTTTTTTTTTTTTTTTCTCCCCTAAGATGGAGTTTCGCTCTTGTTGCCCAGGCTGGGTTGCAGTGGTGCAATTTCGGTTCACTGCAACCTCCGCCTCCCGGGTCCAAGCACTTCTCCTGCCTCAGCCTCCCAGGTATCAGGGACTACAGGCGCACACCACCATGCCGAGCTAACTTTTGTATTTTTAGTAGAAACAGGGTTTCGCCATGTTGGCCAGGCTGGTCTCGAACTCCTGACCTCAGATGATCTACCCGCTTCAGCTTCCGAAAGCATTGGGATTACAGGCGTGATCCATCGCACCTGGCCAAACTGTTCTGTTTCTGAGAAAGTGTGATAGAGATTCTAACAAGGAAAGTAAGGAATAATAAGTGAAGAATGGCAGGATAATTCATGGTAAAATATTAATGAGTTTTTCAAAATTTGAGGAGGCGTCATTGTGACTATTCTTATTAGAGTTCATTTGTAAAGATACTACTATTATTTGCCTCCTTTTTTCAGAGAAATTGTGAGAATTTTCAGCATTTTTATATTACTTTAATAAGTAAATAGGGTGTTTGCAGTTTAATTTTAATTATTCTTTTCTGCCGAATTTTACATAGGTATTACAGGAATAACCGAGGCAGTTAAAGAGATCACACTGGAAAACAAGGTACTGCTTAATTAGTTATATTTTTAAATTTAATGACTAGTTATTTGCCTATCGATCTATCTATCTCTACACACACATATATAATCACCATATCTTTCTTATAAAAACCCTGGTTATTATCAGGCTCTTTTAAATTCCAGCTTTCTTCCCCATTCATTTTTCTGTCTCAACACACCAAAACACTACTGCTGCCTAATGCATCTCTTATTTTCCTTAATTTGCAGTATGGTTAAGTAAAACAGCTTTTAGATTGTAGCTTGTGCAAACTACTAATTTTCACTGACTGGAGTGACTTCTAGGCTAGTTTAAAAGAGATGACTTTTGTTTTAAAATGTATTTAGTACCAAATGTCATATAAGTAGAGAATTTTGGAGTGGAATTAGCTACTTGCTTACTAGTAGATGCTAAGGATATATTAACATTTAAATTTTATAGCTTAAATAGTGCCATAAGCAATTTAATCATTCTTTGTATTTTCCTCAACTACTGGTAATTTGGGGTTTATTTGTTTGAATATTTGAAAGCAAACTGTAGCTTGCATCATTCAAATTTGTAACATTTTGAATGAATAGAAGCTTAATCAGTTAAGTTTTATTGCATGACTTATGGGGTAAAACATAATTGGATAGAGTTTTTCTGCTTGGAAATTTTGGGTTATTTTAGGCTGTCGTAGGTATTAGATTAGCTTTTCATTTCTCAGAGAGATCAATTGCAATTGTCTTTGTGTTTTTATATACCTGTAGTTGTTTGAAATGATATGAAAATATAATATAAAATGCTCTCACCCTTGTCTTAGTTATTTTTTTAACCATCAGATCACTTAGAGGATAGACTATTTAGGTGGAATAATTGTGTTCCTAGTCTTACGACACATTTGCTACAACAGTTACTAAAGATATTCTTTATGTGTTTTTGTCATTTGGATCTTTCCAGATTTGTAACTGGGGCTTAACAGAAAGTGATAGAAATTAAGACAAGTTTTGTGGGGTTTTTTGGTACAGTTTTATGCTTTAAGATTTAGTTATTTGGCCTGAGAATTCTTCATTTTGAAATTCGACTTTTTGGAGTGTTTGAATGACTTAAGGAGAAATCACACAAATTGCTTTGCTGTTTCAGAAGATCTTGTTTACTCTGACCATTACTATGTATGCTTCAGACTTTGGGAATGATAAATGACAGAGTAGTATAGATAGTGGTTTTCGTGGATGGGCTTATGGTAATACCTTTAATTTTTTTATAACTTAGAATACTTGCCATCCAAACGCAAGTATTAATCTTGGTTGTCAATTTCTATTGTATTCTACTTTATCAAGTATAAATATCACCAATATGATGAAAATTTTTCTTAATGATTAATTTGTTAGATAATAGCTCATATAATAATTACTGAGACACTGACAGTGGTTTTGTGGTTTCAGTTTTGGGTGTAAGAATGATTTAAGTTTTAAACATATGACTTAAGTTTTCTAGTGTTAGATAAAACCACCCCTAAGTAAAATGTAACCTAGGTAAAACTAAATGTTCAATTTATCCGCTTATTATGTTGACTTCAGATTTTCAGAATATTAATTTTGTGAAAACAATAGCCAGATGTTAAACCTGTTGGTCAGTATTGTTCTTTCACTGTAGAGCTAATATAGTTAAGAAATTAAACTGATATTTTGTGCATTTTAATAATTGTAAAGTCTGATAACTTGCCTAATTCAGCTAGGATATTGTTAACAAATTAGAATGTAATAGTGTTTGATTTATATTTTAGCTTATAATATATTTGATTTATAAATGTATGCACTTTTTCCCCTTAAATTATAAGTGCACAAGTTAATATAATATTGACCTGATTTTCTAATACTAATGAATTGATTGACCAAAAATACTGTTTTATTGGAAGTGGAACTGGCGATTATTTTTAAATAGTTAGCTTAGATGACTCTTACTGCTCCCATAACCTTTGTCATTTTTCAGTCACAGCACTTAGCACATTACTTTTAATGATTGATGTATGAATTCATTATCTCCATTGGAGTTTTTTGTGGAGAAGAACTGCCTTATCATTCTTATTTTCACCGTGGTTACCACTGTGCTATCACATGGGTGTCCAGTGTTTAAATTATTGAATATATTTAAGTGGTTTTAATGTAATTAATTTCAAAGGACAATATAAGGCTTCAAGATTGCTCAGCACTATGTGAGGAGGAAGAAGAGGAAGATGAAGGAGAAGCTGCAGATATGGAAGGTATTCCTGTTCTAGATTTGCTTCAATTCCACTAGAATATTGATTTAGAATATTTGTAATTTATGCGGATTGAGAATTCTTCATTGAGTTGTAAGTTTAGCATATAGCAGCCTAGGGTATATTTTATATATGTTTAGTTTATAAAAATTTCATTGGTGTAAAACTTACCTTGATCTTGGACGCTTCTATTTTACTCCGAACACAGTCTTGGACAACATCATTTTTATTGGAATAACTATTAGTCATAAATATTTAATACTGGGTACAGATACAAGATACTAATTCCTAACCAAATTATTTCAGAGCAGAACAAAGTTTGCTTGTTATGCATTTAGTATTTTCTTTTCCCTCTTTGATAGCATCTTTCAACTAAAACCTGAAGATAGTGAGTTTCAATGGAGCCTTTTTTTTTTTCTTTTTTTGAGACAGAGTCTCACTCTGTCACCAGGCTGGAGTGCAGTGGCGCAATCTTGGCTCACTGCAACCTCCGTCTCCTGGGTTCAAGTGATTCTCTTGCCTCAGCCTCCCGAGTAACTGAGACTACAGGTGCATGCCACCACACTCAGCTAATTTGTGTGTTTTTAGTAGAGACAGGGTTTCACCATATTGGCCAGGATGGTCTTGATCTCTTGACCTTATGATCCACCCACCTCGACCTCCCAAAGTGCTGGGATTACAGGTGTGAGCCACTGTGCCCGGCTAATGGGGCCTTTTGAACTACACAGAATCCCCTCAGTTTCCCAGAAGTCCTCCTTCTAGAGTTGCCAGTTGAGAATCACTGCATTAGTGAATCATTGTTACAAGAGAGAGAAACCCACTAAAATCAGAGAAGTATGGGTCTGTTAGCACATGGTTATTTAAAGCTTTGTATTTCATGAGCATGATAATCTTTTTCAATACATTTGAAACCTCAGATATTTAAAAGTAGATGAAAAAATTGCTGTCACCAGGGTGACCTCTTTGTTAAATCCAGTTTATCTTTATTACACTTAACCTTTTCTGCATTGATTCTGCATATCTTCCTTTTTTTTTTTCTCCTTTGGTTTCTATAACACTGGGTTTTCCTCCTCTTTCCTGGACTCTTTCTTCTAGTAATCTTCCATGATTCTTTTCTTTCCCTCAGCTATTAAATGTTACTGTTTCATGGGTTTCTTTTTTTTTTTTTTTCCTTGCTTACTCTCTGTACTGCCAGACTTTTTCTTCTGTAATGGCATTCTGTAGTCTGGCATGAGAATTTCTGCAACAAGAAAGATAGCATATAAATTATATCCAATAGTTTGTGAGAGTTTAAATATGAATATATTTATATATGTAAATAGGGTGCATGTGTAAGAAGTCGGAAAAAGGAAAAGGATATGAAAAAAGGGCAGGCGTTGAAGGCTGTAAGGCAGCTGAATCCCAAAAATACATAGACTTTAGAGTGAGATAGATTATGTTTTGTAGCATGCAAAAGTAGAAGATGGTGCCAGGTAGAGTTGAAACACCATAATGGCAAGTGATGCTTGCTGGACCAAAAAAGTACCTTTCAGTTTGTTTTCAAAATTACTTTCAATTCCCCATGAAACCTAGCTATATCTGTTCCTAAATTTTAGTGAGATTCTTGTCCTTATTTTCATGGTAAACTGCTATTCCTTAAGGAAATCTGAATGAATTACTTGTAACCAGAATTGATCACAGCAGCTTCCCATACCATGTGTATGCTAGGGACTTCGATATCAAATCCTCTAGCCTAGATATTCTCAACTTCAGATTTATTTCAGTTTCATTTCCACCTGGATGTCTCATAGTTGTCAGAAACTGAACTCATCACCTTCTTGCACAAATATTGTTTCTGAATTTCATCTGTCTCTGAATGGCATAGTTGACCAAGTTGGGTTGGTGGGGTGGCATAGAACCCTTCGATTAAAGCACTGTTTTCAAAGTACAAGCTGTGGGATTGCCTTAAATATCTGGTAGTCATTTAGTATGTTTATTATATTTCCCCTAGATAGAGTTAAAGAATTGCTATATATGTAATTTTCCTCAACAATAGTGTTGTGGTATCTAATATAAATGTAATTTTCATTTATTG
Organism: Piliocolobus tephrosceles; assembly: GCF_002776525.5. NCBI lineage: Eukaryota > Metazoa > Chordata > Mammalia > Primates > Cercopithecidae > Piliocolobus > Piliocolobus tephrosceles. Next base: position 28,700,151 of record NC_045435.1, on the reverse strand, counting down.
AACAAATTATTTATTGGGCAGTACAGTATTTATCAGGTATTGTCCTTGGTGTTGGAGCTAAAGCAGTAGACATGATCTCATGGAGTTTATATTCTAATCAATGGAGACAAAAAATAGATAAGCAAAAGATATACTGTATTAGTTATAAGTGTTAAGGAAAAAATAAAGGAGGAAAGGGGATAGAGAATCTTGGGGTGGGAATGAGTGTTGCAAGTTTTAAATAAGTTGGTCAAGAAAAACCTAATTGAAAGTACACACCATTAGAATAAAGCCTGGAAGGAAGTGAATGAAACTAGGTATCTGAGGGAAGAGTGCAAATGTCCTGAGGTGGGAATATGTGTGGCTTATGTAAAATACTGTAAGGTATGCTTATGTCCAGATAGGAGAGAAGGGAGAGTAGTAAAGGGGGAGTCAGGTAACCAGGGACCAGATTCTATAAGGTCTTGACATAACTCAGAGTGAGAGAAGCCATTGGAGGGTTTTTTTCTTTTCAGGTAGAGGAGAGACATGATTTAACATTTCAACAGAATCACGGTGCAGTGGTAAGAATAGACTGAAGGGAGAAGGGGACAACAGGGGGCTGTTTTGATAATCTAGGCAAGAAAAGATGGTGGCTTGGGCTAGGGTCGTAACATTGGTAGTGGTGCGAAACAGTAGTATTCTGGAATATTTTGAGAGTTGAGCCAAAGAGATTTGCTGCTGGATTGGATGTCATATGTGACAAGCGGAGTAGTCAAGGGTGACTCCAGGGTTTTTGACCTGAGCTTCTAGAAAGATACCATTAACTGAGATGCGGAAAAATCAAGAGTGATTAGCTTTGGAGAGGGAGTCAGGAACTCAGTTTTAGACATGTGATATTTGCAGTGTTCATTAGTTATCTAGTGGAGAAGTGAAATAAACAAATATCCAAGTCTGCAGGCAGGGAATAAATTTGAAAGTCATCGATATTTAAAGTCATTGATTCTGGATGAAATCGTTACAGAAATAAGTGTGGATAGAGGAGAGACAAGGTCTGGAAACTCAGCCCTTGGTTACTGCAATGTTTGATTTTATGGTTCTTTTAAAGTAGAGGTGATGAAGAGGAACCAGCATAGAGATAGTGAAGCAGCAGTCAGTGATGTGGGAGGAAAGCAATATTTTAAAAGCCAAGGAAAGAAAATGTTCCAAGGAGAAGGGACTAAATAATGCCACGTGTTCCTGATAGGTCAATTAAGATGAAAACTGGGAATTTACCACTGGATTCAGCAAAGAGGTCACCGATGACTTTAATGAACATGTTTATGCAGTTATAGAAGTAGCCTTGTATACACTGTGGAGCCACTGAGGACTCTACAGAATTACTATGTCAAGCCTTAAACATGCTTTCTCTGGGCTTTTGCCTTTGGAAGTATCGAATTAGCTCACTTATATCTATTCAAATATCTTTGTTAAAAACAACGGCAAAACCTCAGTTTTTGAATGATACTATGAAGTAATACTTAAATTGGTTTAGGCAATTTTCTTGAACTTGATTAATCTTTTGTTGCTTTTTATAACAGAATATGAAGAGAGTGGATTGTTGGAAACAGATGAGGTTTGTAAATTGAGTTTTCTTTAGTTAATTTTTAATGAATGAACTTGGGGATTTGTGTTCTTATTAATAATATATTGATCTTTCAAAGAAATTCTAATTTGTTCATATTGCTTATAGCATATACAATTTAGCTTTAAGTTCAAGTTCATTTACTCTTAAGAAAACAAAATATAGAATGGAAAAAATAGGTTTTCTAGAATGTCACATTCATACTGATTTAATGGTTGTAAATTTTTCTCTTTTATTATGTGCCAGGCTACCCTAGATACAAGCAAAATAGTAGAAGCTTGTAAAGCCAAAACTGATGCTGGCGGTGAAGATGCTATTTTGCAAACCAGAACTTACGACCTTTACATCACTTATGATAAATATTACCAGACTCCACGATTATGGTTGTTTGGCTATGATGAGGTAAAAATTAGAAGCATTATATTTTAATATCAATATTTTAAATTGTTGGGTTTAGTTTCTTCTTCATTAGGTCCATGGGTATTTATTGCAGTGTTTTAAATGTTGGAAATCATTTGTTTTACAGTTTTATGATTAATGTTGAACTTGATTCTTTCTTATTTTGAATGAACTATGAATTATTCAGTGTAACAACAATAATGCTAAGACATAAACAGAAATAGTCTGTTACATATTCCTTGACCTCTAAGCTTATGCCTTCAAAATGTGAGGGAAATTTAAATTTTGTTTGGGATTACATCAGTTGGATATGTAGGCATTTAGAGAATGACCATTGTCACATGTGAAGAGAGTGGATTGTTGTATGTACGTATTTTTCCCCTTAAGACAGAAAATTCATCTGCTTAATTGAATTAAAGGATAATTGACATAAGATCAACTTGTTTAACCTGTCATTCTTATGGCTATACATGGGAAACAAGAAAATAAAATCAGTCTAAAAGATGAGTTACAAAGCTATAAAATGTTTTGACAGCGACAAACTTGTCTTTTTGTGAGATTTTTTTTCTGCATTACGGGGTAGCTGTCACAGAGCTTGGCTATGACTCCTTCCTGTCCGTCCCTTGATATTAATAAATTGTAAAATTTCCCAGAAATCATTCTAAACAGTCTAGAATTCTAAATTGCAAGTGACGTGAGATGGAGAACTAAATATATTAGAAACCTTGAGATTTAGGCTGAAAGTTTCTAAATAGTAAATTTTTTTTTTTTTTTTTTGAGACGGAGTCTCACTCTGTCGCCCAGGGTGGAGTGCAGTGGCGCAATCTCAGCTTACTGCAAGCAGCACCTCCCAGGTTCACACCATTCTCCTGCCTCAGCCTCACAAGTAGCTGGGACCACAGGCGCCCGCCACCACGCCCAGCTAATTTTTTGTATTTTTAGTAGAGATGGGATTTCACTGTGTTGGCCAGGATGGTCTTGATCTCCTGACCTCGTGTTCCACCCACCTTGGCCTCCCAAGTGCTGGGATTACAGGAGTGAGCCACTGCACCCGGCCCTAAATAGTAATTTCAAAGCATTTTTTATGCTTTCAGCAACGGCAGCCTTTAACAGTTGAGCACATGTATGAAGACATCAGTCAAGATCATGTGAAGAAAACAGTGACCATTGAAAATCACCCTCATCTGCCACCACCTCCTATGTGTTCAGTTCACCCATGCAGGTATGTATATGTAGAGATAAATATATTTTTTGGTGTGATTGTATATTTCATGGATTTGTTACTTGAGAATCTTTAAACATAGAACCCTAACGGAAAAAAATTTTCTTAATAAACAAGTAAAATTCTCTCTTGTCCTCCTTAGAAATTTTCTTGTGCTTAAATATATAGGAAAAAAACCACTCACCAATTTAAGTTTAATACATTAAGAATTTTTTTGTTCTCTGTGGGTGTTTGTAGAATAGATGGATCTTTGTGATTTTACTATACTTTTTAGCTCCCAGAACAGTTTGGAAGATTCTGTTTTTGACTCAGAAATAGTTTGGATATGGTTTGCTGTGTTGTGAGTGCTTTTCATGTCTGAAACTTTAATTGCTAGCAATGAAAAATAATTTAGGAGCCATTCACTTTAGTTTTGAATTATGTAATTAAAAAGTTTTCAGTTTTTAGAGTTATTCTCTTGATTCCTCTTATGGTTTAAGGTCTTAGGATGGTGCTTATCAAACTGAAGCATATTTCTTTCTGAGGTGTAAACTTTACTCAGTTGAGGGAAAAGTAATTTAACTGGTAATTATGTTAAACATTTTGATAAAATAGATGACTATGTTGTGGAATGGGATACAAATATTTCAAAAAATCTGAGTGCCTGTAAAATAAAACTTCAAGAATATTTTAGACCGTTCCATGGGCTGCCTCAGATTGTGCCTTCAAATCCTCTGGAATGATACATTCACTCTCATATTCTAAGTTGACTGCCTCTATCATGAAGGTTATAGTCATAAAAACTGAAGCAGCATTATTTAAGCCAAGGTATGTTAAAAAGACTTTCTTTAAAAAGTATCTTTTTCTTAGTTTCTGTGCCTACTTTGATATCACTGTTTTCTGTAGCACAGGAGAGATACCAATTGGCCATCATGTATAGATAGGATAGAAACTTCATATAAATAAATACCTTTCTTTTTATAAGCAAAAAAAATTGTTTTTACATAGAATTGAATAAATTTTAGAATACCCCTTAGGACAAAGAAACAAACACAAACCTCTTAACTCTGACCAATTAGCTTTTCTTAAACCCTCTCAGTTTTGGCTTATTCTCAACTAAATCAACAGCCCAGATCACACGATTATAGATACCTCTTTGCTTTTTTGTCCAACTGATACCATGTGCCTCTTTTTTATTTAATTTGCGTGATATGACTCTTTTTTGTTTCTTAGAGCAAATAGCTGTCATTCCACATTTTCTCCTGGCATGATTTCCTCTTCCCTGGTTTTCTGCCTTCCTTCATCTGTCCCAATTCTCAGAACACTAACTAATGCCATTGTGCCTGCTGTGACTACCATAGCTTTTTAAGATTACGCCCTCCACTGGTAAAACTATTTGCATGGCATAACAATCTATAATCTTGTGTTTCGGAAGTGGAGGGGAGATATTTTATAATTTAACTATTTTAATAAATACGTTATAGCTATTGGGGAATGGTGGGAGAGATAAGTTTATAATGTAACTATGATATTAAAAATTAATTCACTCACAGTAATACGGTCGATTTCTTTACAAATGAAAATGTGTTTTTCCTCTTTTGGTCTAATCGGTCTACAGTAATAAATAATTTTTTTTTTTTTTTTTTTTTTTTTTTGGCTTCCAGGCATGCTGAGGTGATGAAGAAAATCATTGAGACTGTTGCAGAAGGAGGGGGAGAACTTGGAGTTCATATGTATCCTTCCCTGTGTGTCGGATTAGTGGCAAAATGGCTTTAGGATTTTTTTTTTTTTTTTTTTTGAGAAATTTAGTGTAATCTTAATGACGTAGTACCTATAACTTGTTTTAACTTCTCATATCTGAAAATCCTAGTGGAAGTCTTTAATTTATTTAGAAAATGTTTTTTGTGGTAGTTATGCTTTGCTTAGTTGATTAGAACATGTCCCCATGTGTAGCAGTAGCTCAGCCTTGTTACAGAGGTAACTACTAATTTAGAGTAATGACATGAGTATCTTTCTTATGTACATTTCCAATTTAACTTGTTACCAAAAATGTACTTTCCCATCAGGTAAAAGTAAAATTACAGGTTGTGTCAATCGGAGGTGTCTCTGAAGCAAATAATTCAGCTTAAACAAATAGGTAAATTAAAAAGTAATTAATATACTACATGAAGTGCTTTAGATATTCTTAAAATACAGTATGTTCATTTTTCTCAAGACAGTAGCACCTTTCTTGTATCTTACTATAGTTTTCCTACTCAGTTTTCTTGGATTGACAAAAGTAATAAATTCAAGTTAATGCCCATGCAAACTGTTGAATCCTAAAGTACCTGTACGCATAGCATAGATTCATCAAAAACAGTCAAAATCAATGATTAAGATGCCAGATAGCTTGAATTAGTTTCATGCTAGGTTAATAGTTGACATGGTGGTGGTTTCTGTTACTAAGTGTTAGATTAGATATGGAGACTCAGACTGAGGGGCGTTGCTAATAAAGTGTGTCCCTGAGAATAACTATGAGCTGATTTGATATTGAAACAAACCTAAAACTTCCAGTCCAAACCATATTTACTCCTAAAGTCCTATTATGCCTAACTGGCACATCTCTATGCTGGATACTAGGAAGCAACTGGGAAGACTGTCTATATATAATTCATAATAGTAATTGGTTTCCCCCAATGAAAAGTAAGCTCTTAACGTTTTTAAGTGCAATGAACATAAAAAATATTTTAGAATTTAATTACAGACAGTCCAGTAGAGCAGTCTGACAAATACATACAGTAACCTAGAATCAGTCTAATATATAGGGTTTTCATTTAATTTTTTTCTCTTTTGCTACAGTACTTTTATAGTCTATTCTGCCTTATTTTCTGACATAACTATAGCAAACTTAAAGGGGTCTAGTAAATGAGTACATTTTGTACTCGATTAAACATGTATAGCTTTGTCCGTTTATTTTTATATCAAAGTAATTGTGCTTATATGAACGCCTACTCATTAAGAAGCTTCAAATTCAATATTAGAATGAGTGGTCAAGTAATCTTAAAGAGCCTCATGTTAAATAGACACAAGTTTGCATAGTTGAATTCTTTAATAGACTTAATTTAAGAGTTTTTTATTTTTTTTGAGAAATTAGTGGCTTAATAAAATGGATAATTACAACATGGGCTTAAAACATAGAACTGTTTACAAATCTTATTTTCCTTAACTAAACCTTTAGGTATCTTCTTATTTTCTTGAAATTTGTACAAGCTGTCATTCCAACAATAGAATATGACTACACAAGACATTTCACAATGTAGTGAAGAGAGCATAAAATCTATCCTAATTATTGGTTCTGATTTTTAAAGAATTAACCCATAGATGTGACCATTGACCATATTCATCAATATATACAGTTTCTCTAATAAAGGGACTTATATGTTTATGCATTAAATAAAAATATGTTCCACTACCAGCCTTATTTGTTTAATAAAAATCAGTGTAAAGAGACAGTTTTTCTTGCTTCTTATTAAAAGTTTATGATCTGATTTCCCCTAAATAACAGTAGGTGAAGACATCTGTCTCATATAGAATGATAACAGATTATTTTTGGTTCACATTTATGAGGAAGGTATTAAATGTATAATAGTCTCAAAACTAGGATTAGAAAATACTCTGTGCTAGACTGTCTTCTCTTCTTTCTTTTCTTTGTTCCTTTTGTATTCTCTTTTCCTGTCTGCTGATAGTTAATATTTATGATGCGCTTACTGTTTGCCATGAACTCTTCAGTACTATTACTTACTTGTTTCCCAATTGTTGTATTAAGTTCATAGCACCAAAATTATTTTTTTATTAAGGATTCGGGAATATTTCTTCTATTGTGATTGCCTGGTAGAATACTAGAATTTAAAGGGATAATAAGTTTATTCTGTCATATCAGCTTATAGATCTGGGTATTGGAGTTTAGAAAGGCAAGTATTCTGCTCTAGGATACATACTGAAAGCCAAGGAGGAAAACTTAAGCCCTTTATTCTCTTTATACCACTACATTCCTCATCTTTGTTCTTTCAGTAGTCTGCACAAAGTGGAATGGCTAATCTTGTCCATAGTTTTGTTTTATTTTCTCCTCATCATTTAAGAATATCCTCCTTGCTTTCTTTATTTTCCTCCCTTTTCCAATCAATTATTGTATTACAAGAAAATCTCCATAATGAAGTTAATGACTTGGAGGTATTGTGGTGTTTGATATGGTATAATATGGAGATGATAAACTTGGATGTCATCCTCATACTTCAAAATATTCTGCTTGCTCATGTAGACAGAAAACTGCTCTCCTTTCTTAAATTGATCTTTTAAACCGATTTTACTGGAATTTTTTTTTTTAGTATCTTTCATTTACATGATCTCAAATATTAAATGTTATCACATTGTCAGCATTTTTCTCCCAGTTAAGTTTTATTTGTCAAAAGTATAGGCATCTTCAATCCCTCAATTCTTTTGTTGTTAAGTAGTCATATTTATCTCAGTCACCAGTAGGTGGCACAAATAATTTTTTGGTCAAACCTTTTAAATTTCAGGATATTTTTTACAATTGAAATATTTGTATGGTTATCCAGTGTGTAAATAAAAGCACGTGTGTTGATGGTATAAATGTGTTTTTATGAGTTCAGATTTATAGCACTCATTGAAAACTGAGTTTTGATGAACAATAGATTTGTTCTGAAAAGCTTAAAATTCAGATTATGGGTAATCTTACAAATTTTCACTTCGAGTTTATTTCTAATTTTAGTTTCATAGTATTTTAAAACATGAGCTTTACATACATAGCAAATGGTATTAACTTTTTTAACTTTTAATTTTAAAATATTATAAAGATTTATAGAACCGTTCCAAAGGTAACACAAGAGTCCTTTATACTCCACTCAGCTTCCTGTATATTAATATTTTACTAAGAAATTAACACTGATGCTATCACCTACAGATTTTATTCACATTTTCTCAGTTGTTTGTTCATTGTTTCCTCGTTATTAGCCTGAGGTTATGAATTTTGGGGAAGCATACCACAGAAATTATGTGTCTTTCCCTTTACATTATGTCTTTCTCATTGCATGTAGTACTACTAAGTCTATAGTACTTAAGGTGATGTTTGCTAGGTTTCTCTACTCTATATAGTTTAATATTTATTCCTTTCCATTGTTAGAAGTGAATCACTAAGTCTATAGAAGTTTATAGCCACAAGGGAAAAGAATTAATCTTTGCTTTCTGGAGAAACCACCACGGTAGTAATCAGTAAATTTTGGGGGAGATATTTTGAGGTAATAAAAATATCCAGTTTTTAAGTTTTATCTAGTAATTTTAGCATTAATCAATGAATCTTGCCTGAAACAATTATTACTGTAGTGTTCTACTGGTATGCCTATTCTTTTGCTTATATCACCCCCTCATGTTTTTTTTTTTTTTTTTTTGTCTTTTTTTTTGGAGACAGAATCTTGCTCTGTCACCCAGGCTGGATTGCAGTGATGTGATCTCGGCTCACTGCAACCTCCATCTCCCTGGTTCAAGTGATTCTCGTGCCTCAGCCTCACAAGTAACTGGGATTATACAGCATGTACAACCACGTCTGGCTAATTTTTGTACTTTTAGTAGAGACAGAGTTGCACCATTTTGGCTAGGCTGGTTTCGAACTCCTGGCCTCAAGTGATCTGTCTGCCTCAGCCTCCCAAAATGTTGGGATCATAGGCATAAGCCAACACGCCTGCCTTTCACCCCACCTTGATTACTGTGGTAAACCTTGAAATAGCATAGTGTGAACCCTCCAACAATTTTTGTGGCTATTCCAGTTTCTTTGCCATTCCATATAAATTTTAGAATCAGCTTGCTGGGATTTTAAGTGCCTTCAATCTGTAGATCAAGTAAGGGAGAATTTACATCTTAACGACATTGAGTCTTCAAATTTATAAATAGAATATATCTCTCTAGGTTTTTAAGATTCCTTTCATCATGTACATATTTCGTTAGATTTATACCTAAGTACTTTGAGTTTTTTTGGTGCTATTATGTGGCTATAAACTTTCTAGGAAGTCCAGTATAATGTTGAGTAGGAGTGATAACAGGTGACGTCTTTGCCTAGTTTTTGATCTTGGAGCAGTTGAGTTTTTCACTGTTAAGTAGAATGTTAGCTGTAGCTTTTTATGGATGCCTTCTGTTAAGGAAGCTCACCTCAAATTCTAGTTTGCTGAGAGTTTTTGTCATGAATGTTGAAGTTTTCCAAATTATTTTTCTTTATCTCTTGGGATGATCAATATAGTTTTTAAAATTTAGTCTGTTAATTTGGTGAATTACATTAACTATTGAGACAGCCTTGCATTCCTTGAATGAACTCTGTAGTTTCATTTTTATATGTTGCTGGATTTGGTTTTTTAAAATTTGGGATGGGGGGTGACTTTTGCATTTGCATTCTTTAGGGATGTTGGACTGTTTTCTTCTAATGTCTTTGTCTGGTTTCAGTTTAGGAATAATGTCTCATAATATGAGTTGAATAGTATGTGTTCTCTTATTTTCTTGAAGAGGTTGCATAGAAGTCAAATTTGCCAGTAAAACATTGGGGCCTGGATATTTTATTTTAAATTTTAAAATGTAGCATTATATATAGGAAAATTTCTTGTGTGAGTTTGATAGTTTGTGTTTGTTTAAGGAATTTTGTTCTATAGTAGATATAGAAGGGAAAGATCCTGGTAGAGTTTCTGTCCCTCATGCATAGCTAACATTCCCCTCCCCTAGGTCTCCACCACAATGAATAGGTTCTTTTTATTTCTGTGAGTGCCAGGTGGAGTTCCTGGAAGAAGAGCCTGTGAGAGGATGTGGTCTCCTCTCCAGGGGTTTCAGCCTCAGGGCTTTCACCTTATTCTGCACTCTACTTTCACTAGTTTGTCAGCTATTTTAGATGAACTATCCCAAGTGGGCTTGTGTCATCTCTTTCCGTAGAGGAGATTTTGGACCAGTTGTTTTCTCTGAAACCTCAGGTCTCCTGAGAGTTTTCAGAAAGTCTTGAATTTGAAGTTAGTCCTGCTCCTTTTTTACTACAGGGTGAAATCAACACTTCCAACTTTCTACATCCTGAGGCGGAAGTCTCTTTATGTTGTGTAAAACACCAATTCAGGATATACTCCTTAAGCTAAATTGTGGAAGAATGGTTCCAACCTCTGCCTATAAATGATTTTACTTGGAAGTGTAATGTGATTGTTCATGGTATACTAAGCATTTAGTATATAACATGTTGTTTACTTTTTTTAGCAGTTTGAAAAATAGTTGGTATATGTTTAAAATGTAATTCTGTGGGGAAAAGAAAGAGATCAGACTTACTGTGTCTATGTAGAAAGAAGTAGACATAAGAAACTCCATTTTGTTCTGTACTAAGAAATTCTGCCTTGAGATGCTGTTAATCTATAACCCTAGCCCCAACCCTGGGCCCGCAGAGACATGTGCTGTGTTGATTCAAGGTTTAATGGATTTAGGGCTATGCAGGATGTGCTTTGTTAAAAATGTGTTTGAAGGCAATATGCTTGGTAAAAGTCATCGCCATTCTCTAACGTGGAGTACCCAGGGACACAATGCACTGTGGAAGGCCGCAGGGACCTCTGCCCAGGAAAGCCAGGTATTGTCCAAAGTTTCCCCCCATGTAATAGCCTGAGATATGGCCTTGTGGGAAGGGAAAGACCTGACCGTCCCCCAGCCCCACACCCGTAAAGGGTCTGTGCTGTGGAGTAGTAGTGAAAGAGGAAAACCTCTTTGCAGTTGAGATAAGAGGAAGTCATCTGTCTCCTGCTTGTCCCTGGGAATGGAATGTCTCAGTGTAAAACCCAATCATACGTTCTATATACTGAGATAGGAGAAAACCGCCTTATGGCTCGAGGTGAGACATGCTGGCAGCAATACTGCTCTTGACTGCACTAAAATGTTTGTGTGTAAAGTCAGATATAAATCTGGCCCTGCGTGCACATCGAGGCACAGCACCTTTCCTTAAACTTACTTATGACACAGAGATCTTTGCTCACATATTTTCCTGCTGACCCTCTCCTCACCATTACCCTATAGTCCTGCCACATCCCCCTCACCGAGATGATAGAGATAGTGATCAATAAATACTGAGGGAACTCAGAGACCAGTGCTGGTGCAGGTCGTCTGTATGCTGAGCGCCAGTCTCCTGGGCCCACTGTTCTTTCTGTATACTTTGTGTCTGTGTCTTACTTCTTTTCGCAGTCTCTCATCCCACCTGATGAGAAACACTCACAGGTGTGTAGGGGCTGACTCCCTTCATAATTCAAATAAATTAGTGATATAAGAACCCCCAAAGCACTCTGCAAAACTTACTCGTCTAAAGAATGCATAGTTCATTTTGTAGGATTTGAGATTCTATTGCAAAAAAGGAGAGACAACCAAGCAACTTAAGCCCAACGTCTCCTAAAAAATATTAAGTAGAAAGAATAGCAGGCCTGTAGAAAAACATTAAGTAGAAAGAATAGTAGGCCTGTAGAAAAATATTAAGTAGAAAGAATAGCAGGCCTGTAGAATAGCAGGCCTAAGCGCATAAACTCCAGTAAGTTGTTTCATAGGTAAATCTTACTACTTGTTAGGCCACAGAATGGAGGATACTTTGTGTTTACAATTTATACTCTTCCTATTTCCAAAGATTTAAGGGAACATATTCTTGCAGTGACAACTCAAATAACTGGCAAATTGGTCGAGCTATATTGACTGCTTCTCATCTTACGGACCTTTCCAGAAGGCCGCTTAGTGTCTTTAGGACATGACAGCAGGTTCCTCCCGGAGCAAGTCATCTAAGAGAGTAAGGCAGAAGCTGCAATATCTCTTATGACCTAGTCTCAAAATTCACATGATGTAATTTCCTCAGTGTCCTATTGGTAATAGAGGTCAGCCTATTCAGTGTGAGAGGGAACTACACAAGTGTGTGAATGTCATGAGATGATGATGATTGTGAACCATCTTGGAGGCTCACTAGCACAGCAGGAATCTCAATTAAAAAAACAAAATTTGGAGGCATCAAGATAGCTGACTGAAGGTGCCCAGCACTCACCTCCAAAAAGAAAAGCCAAACAACAAGTAGATAGCTACATGTTGAATAGAGTGTCCAAGGGAGAACACTGGGGATTCAACAGGGAAGTGACGGGGACCCTAAGGCACAGAAACTCAGGATGGCAACAGAGAGGGGGAAGCAAAGCACCCAACTTGGATTGGCTTTTAGCTGAGAAGGATTCCCCATTCTAGGGAAAAGATAAATGGGAGATCCCCAGCAGTCCATATTCCCACAACAGATGCTTGCAATCTTACCTACATGAGAGCCCCTTAGCCCTCACAGGTCCTGACCCTAGAATAGGGAGCTGCCTGGAGTTCTTGCCAACTATACTGCTTCAGAGAGAGAATTCACACTGGGTCCCACTGACCCGCTGGTACCCAACCTGCTATAGCACAGTGCCATTTTGAGAGTGGCACTACCACTGTACTACATTGTGCTCAGGTGCCCAGTAGACCCTGCATCTCCATATCCCTGGGACCCTGTTGACATCCACTCAGAGGGTTGTAGCATCACAACACAAGCTGGACCCCAGCAAAGTCTTGTTCTCGGCACTTGAGCCCAGTCAGCATCCTATACCCTGGGGAAAAGGAAGTCCAAAAAATCTGGGAGGCTGCTCCCAGAACATAGCCAATATGTGCACTCCCCAGAGCCTGAGAGCCACTTGCCCATGTGTGCCACCCATAGTCCAAGGACTGTCCTGCCCAGGGCTTGCTGCCACTGGCACCTATGCATGGTATCCAGGAACCAAGGACTAATCTGCCTGCAACCCACCATCACCAGCAACCTCGCCTGCTACAGTGCCAAGGCTGCTGCATGCCTGCACCCATTGCCCAGGAGCCCCAAGGACTGGTTCACCTGGTATCTGCAGTCACCATCACCAGTACCCAAGCATGCCCCCTCTGAGACCTAAGAGCTGGCTTGCCCAGCATTCCTGTCTCCAGCAAAGTCTTGCCGTAGCCTCCACAAACAATTGCAGCCTAAAGTGAGTAACTTGCAGACACCACTGATTATTACAGTTTAAGAAAATATGGAGACTACACTATTGTGCCTACCCAGAATGAAAGCCAAAACAACCTACCCAATTCACACTATAGATAAATGTAAGGAAAAACTCTGCTTATGGAAGCTGCTCCATAAAATTGGAAGAAGCAGTGGTTACAGTAGATGCACAAATGTCAACATAGGGACACAAACATGAAAAAGCAAGGAAACAGGACACAATAAAGGGGCACAATAATTTTCCCCAGTAATAGATCCCAAAGAAAAGGAAAGCTAATGCCTAAAAAGAAATTCAAAATAATCTTAAGGAAATTCAGTGAGGAGCAATAGAGCACAAATGGACAATACAAAGGAACCAGGAAAACAGTGTATGATCTAAGTGAGAAATTCAACATAGAATAAAAAAGAAAAAAAAGAAGTCCTGGAATTGAGGAATTCAATGAATGAAATAAAAAATGCAATTGAGAGCTTCAACAATAGACTAGATCAAGCAGAAGAAAGAATTTTGAACTTGAAGACAAGTGTTTTGAATAACACATTTGTACATGCAGAAAAATATATATATAAGAATGAAGAATGTCTACATGATACTATCAGGTGAACAAATATTAGCATTTTAGGGATTTGGAAGCGAAAAGAGATGGGGAAAAACATAGACAACCTATTTATTGAAATAATAGCTGAGAACTTCCCAAGTCTTGAGAGAGAAATAGACAAAACTCTCAACAACTGAGTATAGAAGGAGCACACCTCAACATAATGAAGGCTATATATGATAAGTCCACAACTAACATACTGACTGGGGAAAAGCTGAAAGCCTTACTTCTAAGAACTGGTACAAGACCAAGATGCCCACATTCACCACTGTTTTTCAACATAGTACTGGAAGTCCTAGCCAGAGCATTTAAGCAAGAGAAAGAGATAAAAGGCCTCCATGGTGGAAAAGAGGAAGTCACATTGTTCCTCTTTGTAGATAACATGATATTCTATAATATATAGAAAAATGTAAAGACACCATGCAAAAGTTCTTAGAACTGACAAATGAGTTTAGTAAAGTTACGGGATACAAAATCAAATGCAAAAGTCAATAAGTCAATGGCATTTCTATACACCAATAATGAACTAGCTGAAAAAGAAATCAAGAAAGCAATCCTATTTACAATAGCTACAAAAACAACAACAACAACTAAGGATGAATTTAACCAAGGAGGTGAGTGACTACTGCAATGAAAACTATACAACACTGATGAAAGAAACTGAAGAGGCCAAAAAAAAAATTGAGACATCCCATGCTCATGGATTGGAAGAATTAATGTTAAAATGACTATACTACCCAAAGCAATCTACAGATTTAATGCAATCCTTATCAAAATACTAATGTCATTCTTCATAGAAATAGAGAAAACAATTCTAAAATTCACGTGGGACCACAAATAGCCAATGGAATCCTGAGCAAAAAGAACAAAGTTAGAGGTCTCACACTACCTGACTTCAAAATATACAACAAAGCTACAGTAACCAAAACAGCATGGTACTGGCATGAAAACAAACACATAGAGAAATAGAACAGAGAACCTAAAAATCTGCATTTCAAAACCAACTGATTTTTGACAAAGGTGCCAAGAATGCTGGGGAAAGAGCACCCTCTTCAATAAATGATGCTGGGGAAACTAGATATCCATATGCAGAAGAATGATACTAACCCCTTATTTCTCACTGTATACCAAAACCAATCAAAGTAGATTAAAACAAAAACAAAAATAAACAAATGAGATAATACCAAACTAAGAAGCTTGTGCACAGGAAATGAAACAACTGAGTAAAGAGACAACCTGTAGAATTCAAGAAAATATTTACAAACTATTCATGTGACAAGGGACAAATATTCCCAATATACAAAGAACTCAATTCAACAGCAAAGAAAAAAATCTGATTTTTAAATGGACAAAGAATCTGAACAGTCATTTCTTAGGAGACAGACACACAAATGACCAAGGATATGAAAAATGCTCCACATCACTAATCATCTGGGAAATGCAAATCAGAACTACAATGAGATATCTCATCCGAGTTAGAATTGGTTATTATCAAAAGACAAAAAATAAATGCTCAAGGATGCAGAGATACGCTGTTGGTGGGAAGGCAAATTAGCCTTTATGGAAAACATTATGGAGGTTTTCCAAAAAAACTAAAAATAGAATTACCCTAACATCCAGCAATCTCACTAAGGTTATCTGGAGGAAAGGAAATCTGTATATCAGAGAGATTCCTGCACCTTCATGTTTATTGAACCACTATTAACAATAGTCAAGATATGAAATGTCCATCAAAAGATGAATGGATAAGGTGGTATATATACACACAATGGAATTCTATTTGGCCATAAAAAAGAATGAAATCTTCTAATTTGTGGCAAAATGGATGAACCTGGAGGACATGTTAACTGAAATAAGATGGCACAGAAAGATAAATACCACAAGAAAAAGAGCTCATAGAGAGTATAATTGTGGTTTTTAGAGTCTGGGAAGGGTAGTGGGGAGGGAAGAGTAGTGGAGGGGGAAGGATAGGGAGAAGTTCGTTAACAGATGAAATTATAGCTAAAGAGGAGGAATAAGTTCTAGAGTTCTGTAGCACTGTTAGATAAATATTGTGTATTTTTTTAAAAGCTAGAAGAGAGGATTTTTATTTTGAATATTCACATCAAAATATTTGAGACAATGGATATGCTTAATTACCTTGACTTGGTCATTACACATTGTATACATGTATTAAAAAACTACTGTATATCCCATAAATATGTAGTTATCACATGACAAAGAAAGAAAAACAATGAAATATTAATAGGCAATTTACAGAAACCCAAAAGTCCAACAAGTGTGTAAAGATCCTCAAACTTATCAGAGAGATATGTATTATTACAGTAAGATGCCTCTTTATCTGGTGAAAAATTAGGTTGGATAGTTGTTAGCATTCAAAGAAATGTGAACATAGAGGAACTCTTGTGCACGGCTGTTAGGGTATAGACCGGCACAACCATTTTAGGGGGTAACCTGGCAGTATCTAATCCAATTGAGTATACCTCACTCCTGAGTATATACCACAAAAGAATACATGCAGAGGACCTTAAGGAATGGTATAGGAGGATGCTCATTGCTGTGTTGCTTGTGGTGGCAGGAGTTGGAAGTAATCTGGCTTCTTACTACTGATAGAGTTACAAGGGATTATGCAGCAATTAGAAAGAGATACACGTGAAACAACATGAATAGATCTTAAATATAGATCTGAATTTTTAAAAGTTATTTGTAGTTAACTCTATCATTTTTATTTGGTTACCTATATGGCAACATAAATATATTATCTAAACCAAAATTCCTGATTTTATATCTGCTGCCAAAAAAGTAACTACCACAACTGAACTAACAGTAAAAACCCTTGCTCCTCTAATAATCTTTCTCATCTCAGTGAATGCCACTACTCTCCTCAAAATTTGTCCTGAGCCAAAAATTTTAAGAGCCATCTTTTGTTCCTGTTTCTCTACACCTCACTTGACTAACACATGTCCCTGCTCTCAGGAACAAGCTCTGTCCTCTCTACATTAAAAATACAACCTGGTGCATAGGATTTTCTGTCCTGAAGTAGCACCTCATGTGATTCCAATGCAGAAGTTTCCTGAATCACACTTTGAGAAACTCTGAAAACATGCTTTCCTGCTCTGTTGAGGAGTAAGCTTTTCCTCTTTGGTAAATTTTGGGAAGATAATAATTTTTGGCTTTAAAGATTGTTGTGATTCCATTGTTAATAATCATTGAATCAAAAGATCCCAACTAGTAATATCATTCCAGTTTTATCACCAATACAGCTGACAGATTGAAAGTTTAATGAACAGCAAGTAATTAAGACCTAGGCTTTAGAACCAATATTTAATTCCCAGGTGCCTTACTTTTAGTTGTGTAACCTTGGTTTGTTTATTTACCTCTGAACCCCCAGGTTCTGCATCTACAAAATGAGGAGAGCATTATCTAGCCATAGAGTTGTTAGGAGGATTTGGATGTAAAGCACGTGGCACAGTGCTTGACCTTGACAGGGCTGCTGCTACAATGACAATGATGATGACTATTACTCTGACTACTACAACCACTAGACTTCTAGTTTTGAGGACACAAATACTAAGAGCATCCAGCAGAGGGCAATGGAACAGTGCAAGATTCAAGTTAGTATATGTGCCTACTGGAGATGTGTCAGATTTACCAAGCATTATTTCTACTTTTATATTTCTTGTTTTAATGGAAGGAAGAGATGGATGTTATTGATAGACCTCCTTTATATTTGAGATTCTCACTTCTCCAATTATTGAAGAATGATGGTACATCTATATCTACACAATCCTCACTTACAACTTGCAATCTCAATCTCCTAATGCATTAGTCTGTTTTCACGCAGCTGATATAGACATACCTGAGACTGGGTAATTTGTAAAGAAAAAGAGGTTTAATGGACTCAGTTCCACGTGGGTGGGGAGGCCTCACTATCATCACAGAAGGAAAAAAGGCATGTCTCACATGGCAGCAGGCAAGAAAGAAATGAGAGCCGAGCAAAAGGGGAAACTCCTTATAAAATCATTGGAACTTGTGAGACTTAGTCACTATCATAAGGACAGTATGGAAGAAACTGTCCCCATGATTCAATTACTTCCTACCTGGTCCCTCCCACAACATGTGGGAATTACGGGAGCTACAATTCAAGATGAGACTTGGGTGGGACATAAACCATATCACCTAACATCTTTTAAATTTTTTAAATTTAAAAAATTTTTTTATAGAGATAGGGTCTTCTATGTTGCCCAGGCTGGTCTAGAACTCCTGGGCTCAAGTGATCCACTCACCTCGGCCTCCCAAAGTGTTGGGATTACAGGTGTGGCCACTGTGCCTGGCCCTCCTAACAGCTTTGTCCTTTACATCTAAGGCACCTTACCCCAGCGTCCCTCTTTTTAAAATGAGAGGAGTGGAATAAATATTTGGTGTTTAAGTCCTGTACCCAAGAGCCTTTGGTGCTGTTGAGCTGCATCAGGGCTGTCAGAGATAAGTAGGAAGGCTCCACTTCTCTCCCCTCCACTTTCTACCAAAACAACTCAGCATTGATATATTGGAGTTTCTCATAAGATTTTATTTTGGAAAAAAAAAAAAGTTAAAAAATAGATGCTCACAGGTACCCCTTCTGGCTCTATCCAAAGAATCTAGTTTGCTGGGGCCTTTGTTGTTGTTTTAACAAATAATAGTATATGTTATCTAGCATTTTTAACATTTGGTCATTTCATCAGTTGCAAAATCAGTTATTGTGTCTTTCTTAATATGAAATGATGGAATATAATAAAACAAATAAAAATATCAACATACATGAGCAAGAAAAAATTTTATTCTTTGTTCCAGCTATATCTATCTCTGCATGCTGGGTAGGGTGGTAAAATTAATTTCATATTGTGGATTTTGACCAAAAATTTGAAAGCCACTGCTATATATATTGATACAGTTTTTGCTTTTATCACTGTATTAATCTAAGGCTGCAATAAGTACCACAGATTGAATAGAATGGCTTAAACAACAGAAATTTGTTTTCTCACAGTTCTTGGGGCTAGAGTATAAGAAGATGTTAGCAGGGTTGGTTTCCTCTGAGGCGTCTCTTTTTGGCTTGTAGGTGGTTGTTTTCATGTTCACATGGTGTTCTTCCTCTATGCATATTGTTAAAGAAAAAAATTATTTTATAATGCCTGTTGATGGGCATTTGGGTTGATTCCATGTCTTTGCTCTTTGTAAATAGTGCTGCAGTGAACATATATGTGCATGTATCTTTATAATTGAATGATTTATATTCCTTTTGGTATATACCCAGTAATGGAATTGCTGGGTCAAATGGTATTTCTGGTTCTATGTCTTTGAGAAATCACCACACTGTCTTCCATAATGGTTGTTCTAATTTACATTCCTACCAACAGTGTAAAACAGTTCCTATTTCTCCACAGCCTCACCAGCATCTGTTGTTTTCTGACTTTTTAATAATTGCGATTCTGACTGGTATGAGATGGTATCTCATTGTGGTTTTGATTTGGTTTTCTCCAATGATCAGGGATGTTGAGCTTTTTTTCATATTTTTTTCATATGTTTGTTGGCTGTACTTTTTTTGAGAAGTATCTGTTCATGTCCTTTGCCCACTTTTTAATGAGATTGTTTGTTTATTTTTCCTGTAAATTTATTTAGTTCCTTGTACACTCTGGATACTATACCTTTGTCAGATGGATAGATTGAAAATACAGTACATATACACCATGGGATACTATGCAGCCATAAAAAGGAACAAGAGCATGTCCTTTGCAGGACCATGGATAGAGCTAGAAGCCATTATCCTCAGCAAACTAACACAGGAACAGAAAACCAAAGACCGCATGTTCTCACGTATAAGTGGGAGGTGAACAATGAGAACACGTGGACACAGGGAGGGGAACAACACACACTGGGGCCTGTAGGTGAGGGGTTGAGGGAGGGAGAGCATCAAGAAAAGTAGCTAATGCATAGTGGGCTTAATACCTAGGTGATGGGTTAATAGGTGCAGCAAACCACCATGGGACATGTTTACCTATGTTTACCTGTGTAACAAACCTGTACATCCTGAAGGTTATGTACCCCAGAACATAAAATAAAATAAAAAACTAAAGTTCAGATCTTGAAATTGTAAAACACAGAACATAAAGCAAATATACTTAATATGTTACAAAAATGAGAAATGCAAAAAAAAAAAAATAATGTTAAAGCACAGTGAAGAAGACTTTATTCAGGACCATTGCAATAGGTATAGGTAACACCACCATGAGATTTTGCAGTATAGGAGAAAGATTGGACTTGACTCCAAACACAGCATGGGCAAGTGGGAATTTATAGCCAAGGAGCAGGGTGGGGGTCAATGGATGGAAAATTACTAAAAGGAAACATCAGGGGTGAGGAGGATTTCAGCTAAACCAACTTCACAGGATTCTTGCTAAAGACAGAACAAGGTGATTTATTACCTGTAGGATAGTGGAGGATGAGGAACTTGATCAGATATCAAGGTTGATCAACTACTGGGGAAGAGGGGTTCTTGCTAAATGAGTTTTTGGATAAAGCTGGATTTTACAAGGAGATGCACAGATGGGCCTAGAAGAAGGTTCGGGAGCCTGACTGAAGTTTCGTCAAGCTAGAATCTGTGTCAATATCTGTACAAAATTCCTCTTCTTACAAGGACATAAATCATATTCAATTAGGGCTTACCCTACTGACTTCATTTTAACTTAGTTACCTCTTTAAAGACCCTATTTATAAACACAGTCACATTCTTAGGTATTGGGTATTAGAACTTCAGCATGAAATTTGGTGTAACACACTTCAGTCTATAATGATCACATAAAAAATCTTGGAGATCAATCCATACAAACACATAAAGCCTGCTTCATTTTATTTCATTATTGGACTGTATTTCCTTCTCCTTCTGTCTTACTCCCCCCCTACACAACCTCAAATAATAACTAGTGCTTTTGTAAAGGATTATGAATTCATTGTAAAAATTGCAAACAAGTACAAAGAAGAAAATAAAAAATCAGGTTCATTATTATCTCTTGGAGCTAATATTTTTGACATTTTGGTGAATATTCTTTCAATGATCCCTTTGTGTCTAAATACATATATAGATATATATGTTCATGAATATACGTAAATGAGTATATGGATGTTTATGCATTTACCAAAACTGGGATTGTACCATTTATGTTTTCCTGTAATCCTTGTTCACTAAACAATATGCGGGGACTATCTTCTTCAAGAAATATATTAATAGATCTATATTATGATCAACAGTGGTTACCATTGTTGTATGGATGTTCAGTTAATGATCTAACTGGTCATTTAATTTGCTTATTTTTTTCTGTTTTAATCAAGACTCATGTGAATATGTAGGTGTATACATCTTTGCACACTTGTGTGATAATTCCCATGGAGTAAATGCTTGAAAGTAAGAATACCAAATTGGCAACCACTTTACATTTTAATATATACAATAATTCTAAGCTATCTTCCAAATAGTTTATACTAATTTATACACTCCCAACAAAAATTAAAAAAACACATGAGTTCTTATGTATCTACACTGTCACTAATAATATTAGACTGTATTATTTAGCATTTTTTAAATAAAATTACTTTAGTTTGTATTTGCACTTACAAGTGAAAGCATCTTTTCTCCCAACATTTTATTTACAACATACATACAACAAAGTTTGAATTCATTTTACAGTGAACACTCATGCACACCATCTTGATTCTGCCATTAACATTTTACTATAGTAACAATATATCCTTTTATCTGTGCCTTTATCCATCCATTTAATTCATCTTTTAAAACGCATTTCAAAGGAATTTATAGGAATCCATACACTTTACCCAAAATGCAGTTGACCATTGAACAACACAGGTTTGAAATGTTTGAAATGTGCAGGTCCACTTATATGTGGATTTTTTTTCAATAAATATATTGGAATTTTTTTGGAGATTTGTGACTATTTGAAAACACTCAGATGAACCACTTAGCCTAGAGATAACAAAAAAATTAAGAAAAAGTTATGTCATGAATGCATAACATAAACAAAATATAAAAAGTTATTTATCAAAACTGACACACACAAACACACACCATACATGGTGCCATTTGCAGTTGAGAAAAATATAAATAAATGTAAAGGCAGTATTAAACTACACAAAATTAACTGTAGTATACACTTGACTCAGCTGAGTGACCAGAGGCCTTGTGGGTGTGTCTGGGCAGGGGTTGGGACAGGGGTTCAACCCCTGTGCAGCAGCCCTACAGGGAAATGCCCAACAAAAAATAATTTTTAAAAAGGCTCATCCAGGAAACGCATATAAGGGCTGCTCACCTGGCGTTTTGAGCCCTCTCACAGGTCATAGACCTCTGGAGAGAGAAACTGAAACACTTAAGAGGGTGAAAATGTCTCAATGGTAACACACTGTGGAGTCTTGCCCACAAGCAGCACACATCAATTCACCACACAAAAACCCTAGGCCACAGCTCAGTTCTCCTTTTAAGAAAAAAAATAAGAAACTAATAATCTCAGAATGAGAGAACAAGGAGAATGATCCCTTTTCAAGCACTCCATAGCTTTTATGGCACCTCCACTTGCCAGAGTTTATGTGAAATGGAAGTAATATGGTATTTGTGCACATATATATTAATGAAAAAGAGCACTAAGGTCAACCTGCAAAATATAGAGGTCCTAAGTTCTCTTTTTTCTCTATTTTCCTTTCTGCCAGCTTTAAATCTGCTGTTATTTTTCTTTTTTTTTTTCTTTTTTTTTTTTTCTGAGACGGAGTCTCGCTCTGTCACCCAGGCTGGAGTGCAGTGGCCGGATCTCAGCTCACTGCAAGCTCCGCCTCCCGGGTTCGTGCCATTCTCCTGCCTCAGCCTCCCGAGTAGCTGGGACTACAGGCGCCCGCCACCTCGCCCGGCTAATTTTTTGTATTTTTAGTAGAGACGGGGTTTCACCGTGTTAACCAGGATGGTCTCAAGCTCCTGACCTCGTGATCCGCCCGTCTCGGCCTCCCAAAGTGCTGGGATTACAGGCTTGAGCCACCGCGCCCGGCCTGCTGTTATTTTTCTATTAAGATACAAAGCACTGTTTGGACTCAGCAAGTTTTTTGTTTGCAAGTGGGTGAATTTGTATTTGTCTCATGGCTTAAGTTCTGACGTAAAAGCTGTAAGATTGTGTGTGTGTGTGTGTGTGTGTGTGTGTGTATTTAAAAGGCCTCTATAATTTATGCACTTTTACGTTGAATTGGCAATTAAACCCACGTTAATTTCCCTCTTTCAATACCTTATAATGTAACTTTTGCTGTTTGATTTTCATCTGAGTTGTTTCCTTTAATATGCAAATTTAAGGCTAGTTAGTTGACAACTGCCTAGGGTAGTAAAACAGGTTATCAAGAATTTGAGGCTGGGCACAGTGGCTTACTCCCATAATCCCAGCACTTTGGGAGGCCAAGACAAGTGGATCACTTGAGGTCAGGAGTTCAAGACGAGCCTGGCCAACATAGTGAAACCTCATCTCTACTAAAAATACAGAAAAATTAGCCAAGTGTGGTGGCACATGCTTGTAATCCCAGCTAGTCAGGAGGGTGAGGTACAAGAATTGTTTGAACTTGGGAAGCAGAGGGTGCAGTGTTGCAGTGAGCTGAGAGCATGCCACTATACTCCAGCCTGGACAACAGAGTGAAACTCTATGTCAAAAAAACAAAGAAATAATTTGAAAGTCTTAAGATAGGGAAAAAAGATCTTTAAGAATCTATAAAGGTGTACTTCTGTTGGCTTACCTAATACGTCTATGTATTGATGTGTTGTGTACACAATGTTTCACTACTAAAAATATGTAAAAGAGCTCTAATTAATTGGCTTATGAAAATAAAAGTGCTTGAATCAAATATGTTATCAGGAAAAAAGACTAGTCAGATGTTTTTCAAGTTTATATAACAGGTAAAATCTTTAATAAATAAGCTAGCTTTAAAATTACTGCTAAATTAATATTAGAAATGTCTTACAAATTGCCAGCATACATTTTTGTTTGCATTATTAATCAAGCAATTTCCTACTTATCCCTGCCAAATTCTATAAGGTGTCAAAATTTGGCACAGGGGTTATAAAACTATAAACCCAACCTAATACAGAATTATCTTTGCTTATGTAATTTTTAATAAATAAGACATTGATATTGGTTTAATGAAAATAGCTACATCTTGAATTTAGTATGATTACCATAACTTCTTATCTTGTGGCTTTAGAAGGTCTAGTCCACAGGCAATAAGGTTTATTTTGGGAAAGGACTGTTACCTCTTTGTTTCAAAGCTAAACTGTAAACTAAGTTCCTCCCACAGTTAGTTTGGCCTATGCACAGGAATAAACAAGGACAGGTTGGAGGTTAGAAGCAAGATGAAGTCAGTTAGGTCAGATATTTTTCACTATCTCAGTTATAATTTTGCAATGGCAGTTCTATAACTTCAAATAATGACAATTGCAATTTTCTTAAACAATCTAGGTAAATGATTAAAATAAAATAATTGGGCAAATGGGATAAATACTTGTAGACAAACTTATAATTTAGAATCTAAAGTTATATTAAATAATAGATATTTCATTATTTGGGTATTGTCCAATAATATATTGTAGGAAAGCATTATTTCTAAAAACAAAAGTGTTTCATTTTTTAAAAGGTGAAAAATTTTTGTCTAATTCAAAGCTCATTTAAAGGTTATGTATAAAACAAGGCAAAAGGAACCAGGAAATAAAAGAGATGTAAAGAAAGTTTTAAAAATAAAGAGGTTTTTTTTTTTTCTGTAAGAAAGCTTAAAGAGACATAATTTTATATGAGAAAGAATCATTTATCGTAAGTTTAGTCCTAGAATACAATGACAGGTTGTTTAAAGAAAAGGGATGTTCAGCACAAACCAGAAAGTCCATGCATGTAATGAACAGTCTGTGTAAGTCACAATAAGAGAATTTATATATTTCAAAAAACAAAAAACTTTTATATAATAAAGTCTATAATTAAAGGGAAATTATAATGGTCTTTCTAGATATTGGGCTTGATGTAAGAAAAAAACATTTATACACTAAATATTTGACTAGAACAATGAAATTTTCTTAAGGGATTGTTTTACTTTTTTTTTTTTGAGACAGAATCTCACTCTGTTGCCCAGGCTGGAGTGCGGTGGCACGATCTCAGCTCACTGAAACTCTGCCTCCCAGGTTCACGCCATTCTCTCGCCTCAGCCTCCCGAGTAGCTGGGACTACAGGCGCCTGCCACCACGCCTGGCTAATTTTTTGTATTTTTAGTAGAGACGAGGTTTCACCATGTCAGCCAGGATGGTCTTGATCTCCTGACCGCATGATCTGCCTGCCTCGGCCTCCCAAAGTGCTGGGATTACAGACGTGAGCCACCATGCCCTGCCAAGGGATTGTTTTACTCTTAATAAATTATAACATATTTTAATCTTTTAAACTCAAAGTTCAACTTTTATTGCATCTCACCATTTTCAGTTTCCTCTTCCCTTTTAAAGGGTGCAAAATAGTGATAATCTCCTTCAACTCATTTTCAGTTCATATAAATTTGTTACCTTGAGTTCTGTTTGTTGTGGCCTGATGCTAACAATGTTTTCTTAAAGGTCCGAAGGCAATGTTTTCTTCCAACATAATGTTCTGTGCAGGGCAGAAGGTCTTTTCTTTTCCTTTTGGTAACTGGCCTACCTGATTTTATGGTTTATCAAAACTATTCCTGTGCCATTATTATTAAGTTTTGGTGTGCTTAGGAAAAAGACTGAGATAAAAACAAATTTTTAATTAAGGTTATCACATTCGTGTATCTTTCTGTGTGTGCTTTTAAAGTCCTTCTGACATTAAGTTACAGGGCTTTGACTCCTGGGTCTAAAAAGGACACCAAGTCCTGCTAAATCTTAAACACTGACTGAAATTAAAGCCTCATTTTCACACCCAGTAGACAATGCCAATCAAAATAAACTGCATTCCAGAAACATAGGGTCAGAAATTAAAGCTATTCAACTCCTCGAGGCCCCAGGACTCTCACAGAAGAGGTGGGCATGTGAGATTGTAATGGTCAATTTTGAGAGATAAAATAAGTTCAATTTCTCTGTAAGTTGAGCATTAATGTCAAAGGCACACTGATGCAAGACCAGCATATGGGCTCTTGAGTCAGATTAACAAGGTTTTCTTGAAGCATTAATTGACTCCTTAATAAAGGTTATAAAAGGGTTATGGAAGTTATATCTTATGGTCAATATTAAACTTTTATAGACTGTTTATAAAATTTTGAAAAATAAGTTTAATAGGCTTCATGCTGTTTCATTAGGGTCTCCTCTCCCAAAAATAAAGGTCCTTATCTTTTTTTTGAAATCCTTGAGTTATCACTTTCGTCAAGTGAATGACTTATTTTTCAATGACATGTGATATCAAGTGTTTTAAACCTTTGATATTTGACAAACTTTCCAAAATCAAATTACAAATTATGTATTTTTCTGACCTAATTAATCCTTTAAGATATTAGGTTCCCTAAAGTCCAAAAATGACATAATTTGGCTTATTTTGCATAAAAATTATACAGGAAGCATTGTCAAATATGAAATGGTGTTTGGTTTTCTTTGGGCTGTAGTTGTATAACTATGTTATTGATATGTGTTCCAAAATCATGAGAAACTCCTATAATTCTGATGTGACTTGGTATACATTATCAGTAACAGTTATAATTGTTATGCTAAATTATCGTGTACCACAGAGGTAACAAATTTCCTAGCCAATTGTGTCTTTGACTATGGCTACCCTAAAACCATTTGTCATCCTTGGACAACTGTTTTCTTGTTTTGGTCGTCTTTAGAAGGTGGTTCTACTACTACTACTGAAAACCTTGGTTTTTGTACTACCTCTTTTCTTTCCCTCAAGTCAGAAGAATCAGGGCAGATATAGAAGGAACACATAGACATTTTTCATTACCCAGGATGGTTCAGCTGGATATAGATATTAGGAAACTAGTCAGTGTTAAATGGCTATTTTTTTTATTTCAAAGTTTTTGGGGACCAGGTGGTGCTTGGTTACATGAATAAGTTATTTAGTGGTGATTTGTGAGATTTGGGTGCATCCATCACCCAAGCAGTGTACATTGTACCCAAAGTGTAGCCTTTTATTCCTCACGCCCTACCCACACTTTCCCCACAGTCCCCAAAGCCCATTGTATCATTCCTTTGTTGTTGCATCCCCATAGCTTATCTCCCAATTATGAGTGAGAATATATGATGTTTGGTTTTCCATTCCTCAGTTACTTCACTTAGAATAATGGTCTCCAATTCTATCCAACTCTCCAGAGTCTTTGACGTAACTTTATATTTTATCTGTATTTCCTTTCTTTATATGGAGAAGTGGAGAATTATAATTCTCAAAGATATAGCAATTGGTAGAAGTAGATGATTCCACAATTACTTTATTCCACATTACACACATAGTGGTCTTAGGAGAATATTATTTTTTTATTTGAGGCTTTTTAAAAAATTATACTTCTTAGTATTCTCCTGTTTTGATTTTCTTCATAAGGAGTTTCTGTTAACTGTATATTAAATCTTCTTGGACTACTTTCAATAGTCATTATTTTCAATCCTTTTTATCTATTCATTTATTGTGCATTTTTAAAAGTCTCATTTTCACCTTCTCTTTTTATTAAGGCATTATCTGTTGAGTTGAGTCATTCTTGTGTTCCTTATTGTTTAGCCTTTGTTTCTAAAATGAGTTTCTTTATTTCTAATTCTTTTCTGAATTGTTGCCTCATTTTGAGTTTTTTGGATTCCAAATTATGTTGTTCTTTCATACCTTGTGTTACTTAATTTAAAAATCTATTCTGTAGGTGTGTTTTTGTCATGCTTTTATTGTTTGTAGGAAAATTATTCTGTTCTTTATTCTCTTTTCTTTTAATAACTTTGTATGGGATTTGACCTTACTACTTCCCTGTTTCTTAGTTTTTTCCAAACTTTTAGAAGAAGGAATGACACGGGGTAGTTTTTCTACTTTGAGAGGGCTCTATTTTCTGTTTTGCTTTTTCTCTTTAGAGTTAAAAAAAATACGGTAGCTTGCTTTTTGAACTGTGTTCCTTTCTACCTTTTAATAACTTTTTCTTTTCTTCATCTTTATTGTTACTATTCTTTCCTATTTTGATGCCACTCCCAGCAATTTCTATACAGTGTTGGCTCCCTGGGAGGAAGCCATAGTGGGTTAGTTTTGAAAATTTATGGAGGCTGGAGGTCTCCAGCCTCTCCGGTTCTTACAGCAGGCTCTTGTAGTTATCTGCTAATAGAGCAGGCACACCCCTCCCAGGTTCAGCTGCTGAACCCATTTGGCCCATTGTGTGATGCAGTGAGTTCCTCTTAGCTATTTTGAGGGTTCTATTGTTCTTACCTCTGTCAGATGTCCCATTGCATCCCTCTACTTCCTCTTGCACAGAAGTTGCTGTATGCAGATTTATGCCTGTTGGTAATTTGCCCTCATTTGCTTGTACATTGTGCTCTATGACACACTTTATTACCTGTTGTTGTTTTTTTTAATTTTTTTTGTAAAAATTATTCATGAGTTTTTGGGTTTGTTATTTGGTTACCCTATTTATTTGGATGTATTTGGAAAGATTTAAAAACTATGCTGCTGCCGCCACCGTCTTCTCAAAATGAACAGGGAACTATTGAATCATATTAAGAACATGAAAGTTTTCTAAAATATTTTCTGTTTCTTTTAATACATCACTTTCCAAGGGAAAAAGTTTTTTGACTCTTCAGAGTTGTGTTTCTCTTTTACTATAGAGTTAAAAATTACAGTGGCTTGCTTGTTGAACTCTGCATCTCCCTTCCACACTTACATAAGCCTTTTTTCTTGTATATAAATATTAACTTTGAGTAGACCCTGTGATTTTTGTCCTGTCTCCCTTCCTTCCTTCCTCTCTTAAAACAAAACAAAAACTAAAAAAAAAAAAAAAAGTGTTTGTGCCTTTAGCAGCCAATGGTGGCTGATCCCCACCTCTATCCCTCACCTTCTCACTTTGCTGCACACTTCCTAATTTCCAGTTGCTGGCACCTGCATTTCTTTGCCTGTGAACTTTCCCTGACTACCAGAGCCTGCTGGATTTAACTGAGTAGCAGGCTGAAGTGCTAATGCTGTCCTTGGAATCGGTCTTCGACTAATGACTGATGAGAGGAGATGTATGCAGTAGAGAGAGTAAAGGCCCACCCAAAGATGTCCACAACCTAATCCCAAAAATCTAAATAAGTTGCCTCACATGGCAAAGACACTTTCCAGATGTGATTAAGTGATGATCTTGAGATGGAAGCTTATAATAAATATAAAATTATTCTTCTTCAATCCAAACTTGAGAATTTGAGCACATACCTCCATCAGTCTCTCACCAAACTCATATCAAGTTTCATTTCAGACTGGGTTCCCCCAGAAGCAACCCCTAATTCAAGGACTTGAGTGCAAGTAGTTTATTTGGAGGTGTTCCTAACATAATAGGGGGTGAAAAGGTTAGACAGAAAAGAGAAGGAAGCTACTAATTGGTTTGTTTTCTAGCTGTGGATTACCATTGTTGGATAAGGCACTTAATCCCCACCTCCAGGACTCTGAGAGCCAACATTAAACATATGCTTCAGTTATCCCACTCAAGGGCTGAGGAATTTTCCAGATGGGCTCCATCTTATCCTATGGGTTCTTCCTTAAAAGTGGAAGAAGGAGGTCATAGTCAGAGAGAAATTTGAAGATACTCTGATGCTGGCTTTGAAGATAAAGGGGACACCCCTTCTATTTGCAAAGGGTTGCAAATGGCCTCTAAAAGCTGAAGAGGAAGAGACAAGGAAACAGATCCTCCCATGGAGCCTTCAGATGCAGCTCTGCTGTCACCTTGAATTTATCCCAGTATGACCCATTTCAGACTGATGACTTCCAGAACCGTTGTATAATAAGCTTGTGTTAAGCCATCACATTCATGGTAGTTTGTTACAGGAACTCTAAGAAACTAATAAAATGCATAAATGTGCCAACTGTCTCAGCCCTTGAGTGGGATAACTGAAGCCTATGTTCAATGTTGGCTCTCAGAGTCCTCGAGGTGGGAATTAAATGCCTTATGCACCAATGGTAATCTGCAGCTAGAGAACAACCAATTAATAGCTTCCTTCTCTTTCCTGTCTAACTCTTTCACTCCCCTACTATGTTAGAAACACCTCCAAATAAACTACTTGCACTCAAATCCTTGAACTGGGGGTTGCTTCTGAGGGAACCCAGTCTGAAACGGAATAGAGATGAGTTTGATGAGAGAGTGATGTAGGTATGTGCTCAATTTCTTCAAGTTTGGATAGAAGAAGAGTTTTATATTTATCATAAGCTTTTATAGATTCAAGATGCAATAACACAGGGGCAGGTGGGAAGTGGGATGGAAGACTGAAACTCAGGTGGTCATAAAACATAGTCTCTATCTTTATTTCAATGCTTTTTAAAATAGGTGATTGTGTGTGTGTGAGAGAGACAGAGGAAGAGGTGGCAGGGGGAGAGCATAAGACTGTGGAGTTCAGATTTCTGCTTTGTGAGTCTCCAGAAATGAATCTTAGGGCTTTCACTGCCACTAAGGACTATCAATCAATCAATCAGAGGAGGGGCTTTGAGGTAGATACAGTAGGTCTGCTCACTTTATACCAGGGTTTCTCACCTTGCACAGTTGACAATTTGGGCTGGATAATTCTTTGATGTGAGGTCTCTCCTGTGCATTGTAGGATGTTTAGCAGCATTCCTGGCCTCTACCTACTAGATGCTGATAGCACCCCCACACCAGCTGAAAAGCAAAAATGTCTCCAAACATTGTCAAATTTCCCTGAGGGATAAAACCACCCTTGTTTGAGAGCCACTCCAACTCCAACTCCTTTTTATCTTCAAATCTGGGACTCTGGAAGCAGGCAAGTTAAAGATCACATTCCCCACCGTCCCTTGCAATTGGGATTCTGCATGTGCCAGCTTTTGAGGACACAGCTGGGTGAGACTTAGAACATGGTGTGGACATCATGAGACATGTGACTTTTCTGTTACCACTGTCATGGAGGTAATTTTTTCCAGAACAGTATGGGTGAAGGTTTAGTCTCTGACTTCACAGGAACTGAGCACACAGGCAGCAGCATAATTTTTGCTAATGCAACGCTGTTGGATAATTGGACATTTGTCTTTGCTGTGTTACTTCTCACTATACAGCATCTAAGTTCATTTTCTGGCACTTCAAGAAATTTTAAATGGCTCCTTTCTCATTAAACTAGTCAGAGACTATTGTATGAACTAGTCATTTTTACCAGGACTGTGTACAGAGTACATCATAATCTCAATTGTGGCTTTTGTTTCATGGAGGAAGTAGGGAGAAAGATACTAAGAGTTTGAATTTTCAGGCTGGAAAGCTAGTGAACCTAGTTATACGGTGTTAAACATTTCTTACATGGCAGAACCCATGCTGACTAAGCCTGTAACATTAGCCAAAATGTTAGGACGAAGATGCAGATCAACTCAAAGTAGAGATAGCAGGAATAGGAAGGACTTGGCTAAGATAGGCTATGGGCCTGTGGTCCACAATCTAAGTAGGCTGAGCCTTCAGTAATTTGGTATCTTGCAGTTAAAAAATTCAACTATGCTATTTACTCAATGAATTGAAAACATATGTCTCCCCTAAACGTGCACACAGATGCTTACAGAAGCTTATTCATTATTGCCAAAATCTGGAAGCAACCAAGATGTCCTTCAGTAGATAAGTGAATAAACTATGGTACGTCCGGACAATGGAATGTTATTAAGCACTAAAAAGAAATGAGCTACCAAGCCATGAAAAGATATGAAGGAAACTTACATGCATATTACTAAGTGAAAGAAGCCAACTTGAAAAGACTACATTGATTCCAACTACATGACATTCTGGGAAAAGCAATACTATGGAAACAGTGGTTGCCAGGTGTTAGGGTGGAGGGAGGATGATTAGAGAACAAATGTTTTACAGGGCTGTGAAACTATTCTTTATGTTACTATAACAGTGAATAAATGTCATTATACATGTGTCAAGATCCATAGAATATACAACATCAAGAGTAAACCCTAATATAAACCATGGATTTTGGGTGATGCTGATGGGTCAACATAGATTCATCGATTGTAATAAATGTATTACGCTAATGCCAACGTTGATGGTGAAGGAGGCTGTGCATGTGTGGGGGCAGGGACTATATGAGAACTCAGTACTTTCCACTCAATTTTGCTGTGAAAGCCACTCTAAAAAATAAAAATTTTTATTTTACCAGCTGCTTCTTTACCCCAGTTTTAAAACTGTAGCCTCAGAAGGAGATAAGTTTCTGACCCCAAGTTCTCTTCCAAAAAGTCCTATAAGAGTGCCTGATAGTGGGAACTCACTCATAAAGAGAAGATTAAGAATTGCTTTTCTACCAAGTCCTATTTTAAATAGTCTCAGGATAGCTATCATTATAATGTGAACTGGAGGCTGGGCAGAGCATAATGGCTAGTAAGTCTCTTTGGCTTCAAAAATCCACGACTGCACAAGTTCTTTAACTGAGGTTATTTGTGAACAAAACTTACTGAAAGAGAATAAACAGAAATCCTACCAGATGTTTGAGAGAACTCTAAGACTATTTTATAATAGACTATGTTAAACACCAAAACTCTACCTGGACCCTAACTTGCACAACCAGGAAATAGAATGAACCAGAACAGTATGGGTGAAGGTATCCCCCAAAGCCATCTTCTCTAATGCCCACCTCAGCTGTGATCTGTGATCATCAAGAAAAGAGAGCTAGTGTGGTGGAAGCTATGGATGCACCATTCATAGCCTCTTCAGGACTAAAGAATTTATTTCCCCAAGCTGTGGGGAGTGTTCCTGGCTAAGAGGCCTCAGCTGTCAGTCTTGTATGGGAATTTTCCACTGCGAAGAAAAATTCTTTACCCAAAGGCAAACCTCCTTTCCTGGAGACAGCCTGCATCCAGTGACTGGTCATTGCAGGTATAAAAAATCCCAACCTCCTTGGCCAAACTAAAAACTATAAAGGATCAACCCAGCTTCAGACCTTCTTCTGTTTTGCTGAGACCTTTGCTGAGACTGTATCACATCCTGATGTGTCCCTTTACCCTCTGCTGAATTCAGTTCTCTTTTCTGCCTCCACGCTTAATGATCCCCAATGCACACCCTAAAAAACTTCCTGCATACTAGTCTCTGCCTCAGAGTCTACTTCCCATTGAGCTTTATTTTCAAAAACTAGAAAGATCTTCCAAGGAACAGAGGCTGAAGCTACTGCATGGGCTAATTAAGAAACTTCATCCACTGCTGCAGCAGGGCACCCTGGCTATTGACCAGTGGCTACCTATGTTTCTTGTATTCCCTTTTCTGAATAGGAACATATGTGTGTCCCTAAAAGCTGAAAATTAGTCATATTGACATTTTCCCCCTTAGCTTAAAGCAGCTTTCTAACAGGGACCATTGATGCACCATGGCCTAGAAAACATCTTTGCAGAAACTTACATGACTGTCTTCTTCCATTTGTGCTGGTATGACAATATACCTTAAACATAATTTTTGTTTGTTCCTTTGTTTTTAAAGACAGGGTCTCACTCTGTCACCCAGACTAGAGAGCAGTGGCACAATCATAGCTCACTATAATCATAGCTCACTTCTGGAGAGTGGGAGGTCCAAGATCAAGGCTCCAGCAGACACAGTGTCTGCTGAGGGTTGCTCTCTCTTCCAGAATGGTGCCTTCTTACTGCCTCCTGACAGCAAGGTGGAAGGGAGCAAAAGGGGATGAATGCTGTGTCCTCACATGGTAGAAGAGATGGAAGTGCAGGCAGCTCTCTGAAGCATTTTTTAGAGACAGGATCTTACTCCCTTGCCCAGGCTGGAGTGCAGTGGTATGATCATAACTCATTGTAGCCTTGAACTCCTGGGCTCAAATGATCCTCCTGCCTTAGCGTCCCAAGTAGCTGGGCCTACAGGCACATACCACCATATCCAGCTGAGTTTTGAAGTTTCTTGTAGGTACGGGGGTTTTACTATGTTGCCCAGGCTAGTTTTGAACTTCTGGCCTCAAGCAATCTTCCTGACTTGGCCTCACAAAGTTTGGGATTACAGATGTGAGCCACAGCACCCAACCTGAAGCCTCTTTCATAAGGACATTAATTCCATTCATGAGGGCTCTGCCTAATCACATTCCAAAAGCCCCTATCTCTTAATGCCATCATTTTAGGGGTTAAGTTCTAACATAGGAATTTCAAGGAGACGCCCACACTCAAACCATAAAAGTTTTTATCAAAATGAGCTAAATATTATTCAGTTGGAATTGATTACTGTTATATAAGAATTTGAACTATGAATACTATATTATTTCTTCATTTGGGAAGACCAATTGTCCTACAAGTGAGGCTTCCTCACTTTATTATGTTTTATTATTGCAAATAATACTTCACTCAACAATCAAACATTGCTTATGAAATTTTTTTAAACACTATCCTGGAAATGTTGGGTGCATATAAATTGATTTTTAGTTCATAAGACATGGAACCATGAGACACTACATATAGACCTAAGGCCCCTTTGCAAATGTTTTTGTAATTTGGACCAGCTTTAAGCTACACCATTCCTCTGCTAATCAAAGCTTTATTATGGCATTTACTTTAGAGTTTTGATCTCTGTGCAACAATGACTCCCATTAGCAAGCAGATATTTTCAACTTGTTCCACCATCATTACATTTTGGCTTATTAATACAGGGCTTCTTGGTTCCAGAATGATTATAGTTGCAATTTACTGATTACTTTGCATGTGTCACCTCAGTTAACCAACAAAACAGATAGGTATTGTTACTATGTTTTACAGAACTGGAAATTGAAATGTGCTCTGGAAGCAGACACGGATAGATTAGGGATCAACAACTGTGAAAGGAAGGGATCAGAGGAAGAAACTGTGATGTAGGCCTAATATGCCCTTGGCAACTCAATTGGAAGTTCTGGATCAAGTATTGCCCATCAGCTTCCCACGTCAGTTCAAAACGGCCAGCAATCTCTACACTCTCCCTGCTCCATCATTGGATGCAAGCTGTCATGGGAAAGCATGACCTTGGTCAAGGTGTGTCTCAACTGAGACCTGGGAGAAGTTTACAGCCGGAGGTACTCTGCCTATTGTATTCCCCCCACCTAAGAGCAAAGACATCCTTGAAGGGGGATCTGAGAAGTGCATTTCTGTGTCTACTACAGACTTTAAGAACATAGAACATCTATTAAAGGTTCTATAGCTAGTAAGTGACAAAGCTTTGATACCACGTATGTGATTCAAAGGCTTATGTCCCCTGCCAACTCATAATTGGTTTCTAAATATTCCTTCAAACTAGTATATCAAAATCATCTTTGGAGCTTTCTAAAAATAGGGATATCTGTCCTTCACCTTGTGAGATTCTGATTCAATGGAAATGGATAGGATTAAAAAATTCCACCTATTTTATAAAAAGTGCCCAGGCTGATTATAAAGTACAGTAATGTATAGAAACTATTGCTCACAATAACATTAGTGAAAAAATGGCACCAAATTGAAAAATGTCAAAGGTTTTAAATTGCTGGACTATATTTACAGTAAAGCTATGGAATGTTTTGGGGGGATGTTAAAAAGATTAGAACCAAGATCCATCTCTTTGGGGTTGTCTAACATCAGGGGCAAGACTTTTCCGGGATCCTGTGTCATGTTTTATGATTGCTGGTTCTCTGATTACCTAAGGGAAAAATATTGCAGAAAGCATAGCTGCTTCATCATTCATGAAATCAACCGAGTCTGTAAGTGAATTGAAAAAATTTGCCCTCCAAGTAGTTCCTCAGATGTTTGTAAGGAGAGTTTGAAGATACCAAATTCTATTTCCTTTTTGTCTTTCAACATAAAACTCATTAGAGGTTCATGTTTTTAAAATTGTTTCAATTTGTAATGCAATCGCTTTCAAGAATGTAATAAACTCTTTAAATTTGCAAATATACATGAAAATTATAATTTTGGAATCAAACAATACATAACTATGATGGGATTACAAAAGTTATAAGCTTAAGGCAAGATTGATTTGTTACTAAGAGAATAATTACTGAGTCTGGCTTCTTTCAATTTTTTTTTCTTTTTGTCTTTACTAGAACAAAGACAGGAGTGAGATTCTGAGGCAGGGTTTTATCTACAGTGGAACACCCAGGACTCTACCTGTGGAAGGATAAAGAGCTAGGCATGCTAATAAAAGCAAGAAAATATATACATCTTTTAAAAATACATTAGATGCTACATAAGATTTTTTCTAAATTTTCTCTAATTAGCATGAACTTTTTTGTATGAAAAATACTTGAAATAGTGACATAACAGTTTTAAGCTGAGATAAAGTTAATATGTTCTCTCTCTGATGTGGGCTTATGTCACCCACAAGCCATAAGGTTATGGCTTTTGACCTCCGGGACATTTTAAAGGGACAATGAGCCTTGCTTCAGCTGCCTCAAGAAGCTTTTACTCTACTCTGAACACAGGAAAAGGAAGGAGATGTGTAAATACTGCATAAATATTTCCCAGGATGTTTATTTAATAACAGAAATTCCAAAAGGCTGTGTGTAGCCTCTCTGTATTATACTATATTATAGGACCAACACTAAAGGTGGACGTAAGGATGTTGTAATGCTGGTTGAATGAGTTCTTTAAAATCAGCAATAACAACTCATTCATCATTCATCTCCAAACATAGCACATTGTCTATTTGAATCAATAAATACGTAATAACTGTTTTTTTAAATTTTAATTTACCCTTGGCAACTCAGTCGGGAGCTTTGAATCAAGTATTGCCCATCAGCTTCCCGTGTCTCGCCAAAATGGCCAGCAATCTATACAGTTTCCTTGCTCTTAAAACTTTCCTTGTACTTAAAAACATTGAAGTTTGGCCTTGGAAGAAAGTCATCAGCCTCTGAGAAAAAACTTATATAATCGATTTCTGTCAGTGATCACAAATGCACAAATCTAGATCTCTTATTTGGAGTCTCGAATGGCAGGTGAATTTGATTAGCTCCTATGACTAAGCTAAGCTAATTATTACAAGTGATTGTGGAGAAAACAGTCCTATGGTGGCCTGTGCTATCTGATCTTGAACTTTTCCATTTCTTTCTTTACTGTTTCTATTCTACTTCATCAAGACAACTGCATGAAGAATGTTTAAAATGGAAATTTCCTTTAATTGATATTCAAGATCTCCTTTAGATTAAAACTTTATTATCTAGAGAGAACATGTAGCCAATATTAATGATGATCTTGTTCCATTGATATGTATCCACAGATTAAAGACGGCTGTTCTTCCTTCTTCTGTTGAGGAAGTGCTTCCTGTCACTCATTTTCTCCATAACCTCAGATAAATCTTCACTGGTTTAATGACAATAAGCAGTCTCATCTTACTGTGACACGTACAGGAAAAAAAAAAGAAACCTAAAATCTTTTACATAAAAGAAGTTTCATAATCACAAACTATCACAAAAGGGAAAATGTATATTTACCATTGATAGTTTTACCATAAATTTCCTGACCTTAATTTGATTAAAATCTCAACTTAAAGTCTGTGACAATATAGATTTCTTTAAAGTTTAATTGCTCATTTCACTGAACTCAACAGTGCAGGAAAAACCTCAAGCTGGGGCAAAACTGTGGTAGAGCGGAAGGAGAAGTTAAGGACTGAGCTGCTTTGCAGATCAGAGTGTTTGAAAGTGAACAGCCAACCTGACAAGAAGCAAAAACCACAGGACAGAGTACCACATCATCTTTCTGTTCACTTTGTTTCACAAAATCATCCAGGTTCTTCCTACTCTCCTCTCTTACCACCTCTCTCTTCTTTTTTTTTTTAGTTATTTCACAGATGCCACTGGGGTAGATAAACTGACCCAACTCTGCAGCACTCAGAAGACAAAGCAAAGCCTTCTACTTGAGCAGTTTTTCCATCCCTGATATGTGCAGGAAATGAAGACATTGCCTGCCATGCTTGGAAGTGGGCAATTATTTTGGGTCATCTTCCTAATCCCATATCTGGACATCCGGAACATCCATGGTAAGGCACCTGCTTAAGTTATTTCCGGTTTTATTTCTCAGGGGGTCTTCGAGGCAACATTTTCCCTTGCTGAACTTAGTACAGTGTAATGTTTATAGTAAGTGGGTAATCGTAGATGAAACCAAGCACTTACATTTGCTTACCGAAGACATCGTAGAGCATAAATCAAATTAGAACATAGTTTTCATTTATCTAAATCATAGGCATTTCATCCACAGCTTGGCTGACTTTCTTAAAAAACAGGTTGATGGCAAGAAAAGAGAACTGAGTAGATGTTATAAATAGTTAAGTATGAATCTATCACTACTTTTTGCAAAAATGCTCTGGCTGCCATACTGATGATGAATAGATAACTCGTTCTTTCCAAACTGAGTACAGTAGAGTGTTGCAGTGCTCAGTTGGGTAGGAGAGTTGTTGGATAATTGGGGTTATACATATCTTCATGGTTACTCTCAAATAATACTGTCTCTAAATAAAATCTCTATACTTGCTTTGTTGGGGTGTATGCCATGAGAATACCAGTTGAGAAAATGCTACAAAATATAGGAGCAGAACCTTTCGTTATTGCTTCTGTTTTGTTGAAAGGGAATGGTTCCTACTTGGTTGTTGTCAACTGAACACAGAAAATAAGTTGGATTCTGCAAAGATGACATTTAGCCACCCCTGCAAAGACTTTACACAGGCTAAAAAAAAAAAAAAAGGCAATTTCTTCTTTGTTGTAAAGTCGCTTGCTACCTTATATTGACACAGGAACCCACGTATTATCAAGAGGAAAAGCCTATGAGTGGCTCATCAGAAGCTTCTGATTTTTCAGGTTTTATTTTTTTACTTTTTTTGAGACAGAGTTTTGCTCTCGTCACCCAGGTTGGAGTGCAATGGCGTGATCTCGGCTCACTGTAGCTTCTGCCTCCTGGGTTCAATCAATTCTTCTGCTTCCCGGATTCAATTGATTCTCCTGCCTCAGCCTCTCGAGTAGCTGGGATTACAGGCATCTGCCACCATGCCCAGCTAATTTTTGTATTTTTAGTAGAGATGTTGGATAATTGGGATTATCCAACATCTGTCCTACCCAGCTGAGCACTGCAAAACTCTACTGCACTCAGTTTGGAAAGAATGAGCTAGCTATTCATCATCAGTGTGGCAGCCAGAGCATTTTCACAAGAAGTAGTGATAGATTTGTACTTAACTATTTATAACATCTACTCAGTTCTCTTTTCTTGCCATCAACCTGTTTTTTAAGAAAGTCAGCCAAGCTATGGATACAACGCATGTTGGGCAGGCTGGTCTGGAACTCCTGACCTCAAGTGATCCACCTGCCTCCGACTCCGAAAGTGCTGGAATTACAGGCATGAGCCACCATGCCCGGCGATTTTTCAGGTTTTAAATATTCTGTCTTATTATTCCCTACAAGCACATTTTTATCAGTTTGGCTACTGCAATTTTAAATTAGAAAATCTGACCACTGAGGTTCTATGGAAAGTCCATCTATAATTTTAAACTGTGTAGTTTGGAATTTGTCTCTATGATGCCAGGATGCCATACAGCCAAGTACGAAGTGAAAAAGTCCTTAGTTACTTAAGCATCTTTATGTTTGTAAGTATCTAGTATTAAGTCGACTAGGTGCTTAGATGGTTGACAATTTCCCACCTTCCATCAGATGCCTACAGTCACATAGCCACAACCGGAGTCAAATATTATTAAATAGAATTCTTCCCCATTTGAAGGACACATAAACTACTCTATGAAATTAAGAACACTGAGTTTCAGTGCTAAACCACATTGATGGTGGGATATGACATTTATTTCTCCTAATGTGCAACCTAGCGTTTGCAAAAGTGAACTTGGGTGTTAGAACTGGGTTAATTTACTGGCTCCGCCATATGGCATTGATTAAGTCTCTTATCTTTAGTTTCCTCACTTGTACAATGGAGATAATAATCATACCTAAATTATGGGGCTGCTGGGAAGACTGACTGTAAATGCAATAATATGGGTAAAGTGCCTAGCATAGTAAGTGCACATATTTAAAACTCAAAAAATGTTAGTGGTATTTTTCCTAAATTATTTTCACCAAGCAACTTCCATGTAATTAAATGAGAATTATGTTTTAACATTATTATTTAAAATAGTTGAGTTTTTAAAGTTAAAAACAAAATAAATAACTACAATATGTTTTGCAATATATTTAGCCCAAAATATAGTAAATCAAATTATTCAGAAAATGTAATACTGCTGGGAGCCATGGCTCTAGCCTGTAGTCCCAGCACTTTGGGAAGCCAAGATGGGCAGATCACCTGAGGTCATGAGTTTAAGACCAGACTGGTCAACATGGTGAAACCCTGTCTCTACTGAAAATACAAACATTAGCTGGGCATGGTGGGAGGTGCCTGTAGTCCCAGCTGCTCAGGAGGCCGAGACAGGAAAATAGCTTGAACCCAGGAGGTGGAGGTTGCAGTCAGCTGAGATCACACCACTGCACTCAAACAAAAAAGGGAAAGACTTGAGTGAAGTGCTGGTCAGATATATACCAGTTGATATAATTGCAGCATCAGTTTATTAAATTAAAGCTATAGGTTAAGAGAAGGAACATTTGGTGCAATTTGTTCTCCCAGGCAGAGCTGGCGGCTCCATTTCTTAAAACCACATTAACTACCTTATATCTTGGGGATTTCCCGTGATTTACTTAATTGCCGAGTTCTTTACAGTAACACATTTTTGAAGTGTTTCAAGATAGCCTTTGAAGATTTTTCCCCCTACTTCAAAGCCATGTGAGATCCGTGTCCTTGTTCCTAGGAGTGAGGCTGCGTCTATAATAAGGCTGGAAAAAATGTAATGTTCTCTACAAGCTTCCTGTTTAAGATCCTTATTTATTACAAAAGTATGCTTGCTTAGTTTTTGTGTTTCTCCAAAAAATTAGAGAAACTTGCCCCTCAGTGTGTGGCATACAATTTCTGTCCTGATAGAAGTAATAAAAATGTCAACACCTTCCCTTCATGGGCAGATCATGTTGGTAAGAACTAGACTTCAAACGCAAATGTCTCTGTCCATTGTCTGCCCTATCGTCTTGGACAATTTGTCTGAGGCGGCCCTAGACCCTAGTTCAGTTGAGGATCAACCAAGGATTCCACCTTTAGTCAGGCAGGAACACTGCAGTTAATGTCTGGGTATTGCCTAGCACAGTATAGGATCCAGAATAAAGGCAACTGGAGCTCTTTGATTGATTACTGGTTATTGTGATTTTTTGAAAAAGCAATCCTAGTCTGGTTCAGTAAGGGAAGGACACCTGTATTCTGGCTCTTTCAAGAATACAGTGGTTAGGGCTATGTCTCCATTTTGATCTGGTTTGTGTCATATTTACCCTTTATTATGATGGTCCAGTATGGTTTATGGACCAGCTTTTAAACACCATATTCCACATCCCACACAGATTGTTTTGCTCTACCACAAACTGGCCATATCTTTGGGTCAAAAAAAATCATTCCTTGAAGTTCAGGTTTTGTAGCACAGTATCTTTATAAGGCATATTTCTATGACTTCAGCTATTTGTTCCTACTGAAATGTACATATGGAGGAATGCTAGAGATAGAGCTCTGTCTTCTGCCAAGTGCCTATGTATTATTACAATAATACCTGCCACATAGTAAATAAACGTTTAGGAATGCATTCTGTGGTTACAGGACTTCTTGAATTAAAGCATGAAAAGATTAACCTTGTGCTGATTGCAACCTTGAATATACTTTCCTATCACAGAGAATTTTTCAATTTCTTGCTTCCTCTGTCCTACTACCAAAGTTTCCTCTATTGTAAAGTTGAGGTCAAAGCTATTTATCTTGCCTCTTTGGGACTTTCCTACTTAATTTCCATTATTTGTGAGTTTCAACTTTATGCAGAGTCCAGAATTGTTGAAAGAAAAATATTTACAGGCATTTGTAATCAGGTCCAAAAAATAATCATTTTCTTTGTTCCTTGGAGAAGCTGTGTGGTATAGTGGCTAAGATCAGGGACTCTAGAGCCAGACTGCCTGGATTAGTATCCTATGTCTGCCATTTAATGGTTTTGTGACTATAAAATCTCTGGTTTTCAGTTTCCTCATCTAAAAAAATGGGAGAATAATCTTATAAGGTCGTTGTGACTATTAAGTGAATTAATTCTGTAAAATACTTAGAATAGTGCATGGTATGCCATTAAGTGCTGTGTGTTATTTAGCTAATATTTTTTATTTTAGTCCAACATTTCATTAACTCAATAGTCCTGTTAAAGTAACACTGGGTGACAATTGGGAATCAACCACAAATAAAATTTTGGAGTTGACAAAAGTCTTCTATAAATTACTCTTGATATTATTATCTACTCTTTTTTTTTCTTTATTTCTTCTAAAAAAGGAAAACAGTATACATGTGCAGATCATGCAGGTTTGTTACATAGGTATATGTGTGCCATGGGGGTTTGCTTAACCTATTGACCCATCCTCTAAGTTCCCTCTCCTCTCCCCACATCCCCCATTAGGCTCTGGTTTGTGTTATTCCCCTCTCTGTGTCCATATATTCTCATTGTTCAACTCCCACTTATAAGTGAGAACATACAGTGTTTGGTTTTCTGTTTCTGTGTTAGTTTGCTGAGGATGATGGCTTCCAGCTCCATCCATGTCCCTGCAAAGGGCACGATCTCATTCCTTTTTATGGCTGCATAGTATTCCATAGTGTATATGTACCACATTTTCTTTTTCCAGTCTATCATTGATGGGCATTTGGGTTGGTTCCATGTCTTTGCTATTGTAAATAGTGCTGCAATAAACATACATGTGCATGTGTCTTTATAGTTGCATGATTTATATTCCTTTGGGCATATACCCAGTAATGGGATTGCTGGATCAAATGGTATTTCTGGTTCTAGATCGAGGAATCACCACACTGTCTTCCACAATGGTTGAACTAATTTACACTCCCACCAACAGTGTAAAAGCATTCCTATTTCTCCACAGCCTTGCCAGCATCTATTGTTTCCTGACTTTTTAATAATCGCGATTCTGACTGGTGTGAGATGTTATCTCCTTGTGGTTTTGGTTTGCATTTCTCTGATGATTAGTGATGTTGAAATTTATTCTTATGTTTGTTGGCTGCATAAATGTCTTCTTTTGAGAAGTGTCTGTTTAGGTCTGGCGTGGTGGCTCATGCCTGTAATCCCAGCACTTTGGGAGGCTGAGGAGGGTGGGTCACTTGAGGTCAGGATTTCAAGACCAGTCTGGCCAACATGGTGAAACGCTGTCTCTACTAAAAATACAAAAATTAGCTGGCCATGGTGGAATATGCTTGTAAGACCAGCTACTTGGGTGACTAAGGCAGAATTGCTTGAACCCAGGAGACAGAAGTTGCAGTGAGTCAGGTTGCACCACTGCACTCCAGCTGGGTGACAGAGTGAGACTCTGTCTCCAAAAAAAAGAGAGAGAAGTGTCTGTTCATATCCTTTGCCCACTTTTTGATGGTTGTTTGTTTTTTTCTTGTATATTTATTTAAGTTCCTTGTAAATTCTGGATATTAGGCCTTTTTCAGACGGGTAGATTGCAAAAATTTTCTCCCATCCTGTAGGTTGCCTTTTTGCTCTGATGATAGTTTCTTTTGCTGTGCAGAAGTTCTTCAGTTTGCTGCAATTGCTTTTGGCATTTTTGTCATGAAGACTTTGTGACAAAAATGCCAAAAGCATTATCTACTCTTGTCCTTAGTCACCAAGAAATGCTAATAGTGTTTGAGAATCATGCAGCTTGAGTTGTATTGTGTCAATGAATTGTATCATATGTGATTTCTTTCACTTTTCTAATATTTTCCATTCTCTTACCTCAAAATAAGCTCAATATTTTGTACCTTTCTGGTATACTCTCGTGGTTATGGACCTGATTTACATGTTTATCTCAATGGAAGAAGTGGCTTGTGTGCATGTGTCTGTGTGTATGCATGCAGAGGTGTCATTTTTAGTGTGCTTAGAATCTAAACATATACAATTTGAGATTCACTTAGAACAGAGTCCAGAAGAGTGTTAGATCAGTCCCAGGAAAACATCAAGTTTAGCTGGCAGAGCTCTTTAGTTTCTCTTTGCTGCCTTCTTGATAACCATGTTCATCTTATAAGTACAACCTGGAACTCACACACATCACAAATGGCCTATTATCCAATAAGTTGGCTACAAGGGAGGCTGGGGCATTGAGATTTTTATCTGCGGGGTTATGGCCCCACTTCATTTTCGTCTATAATATTAGAAGATGAGAATTAATACTGGAAGACATTTAGCAGATTCTGTCCACATAAGTATTGTTTACTATTTTCAAGGGCTTTGAAAATGCCAATGAATCTCAGTGTGATGTCTGTGGCAGAATGTATTAGAGATATGAGGAAGTATCTGGGAAGAAAGTAGAGATTGACTTTCCCTTTCCAATCACAATACATAAGCCAACTTAATCTGAACATCACAGGTAACCATCCTTCCACTGAAGTCAATATTTGGAAATACTCATGTTGGTTTCTGATCAAATGCCAGAGGTGCTCACTGATGCTACTGTCAACAGCTTCTCAGGTATGCTCTCTGCATTTGCTGCCCTGTGTTTCTTCCTCAAGTCCCTGTGACCAAGGTGGAAAACTTAGCCTCTCTGAAGGACAGGGCCTGTGTGTAACAGGCAATCAAAGTCTCTCTG
Organism: Piliocolobus tephrosceles; assembly: GCF_002776525.5. Lineage (NCBI taxonomy): Eukaryota > Metazoa > Chordata > Mammalia > Primates > Cercopithecidae > Piliocolobus > Piliocolobus tephrosceles. The sequence goes on along the minus strand of NC_045435.1, from coordinate 28,655,481 downwards.
GACCAGAGCTATTCTCTACATAGTCAACATAAATCATTGTTCTTTAGGACTCATTAAGTTGACTAAAAGCTTTTACTATTCAAGAGCAATAATTACATGTTGACCAACTAAAACCACCAGAAACTCATCCTTGTTACTCAGAGTATATAGGGCTCTAAGGGGTGCAATGCATGTGAATCTTCTGGCCTACAGAAGCAAAGTCAGTGACCAATAGGGTAGAACTGCAAGGGGACATTTGTGACTCGGCAGAGATGTAATGAAGAAATCCTGAAAGCAAGCTTAGAAAATTATCAAAGGACAAAGTTTTTTTCAATTTTCTAATTTTGATCAAGGCAAGCCTTGCTGGTTAATATATTTCTGTAGAATTTCCTCTCTCACATAAAAGAAGATCATGCTTATATTGGATGTGCTGCCTTTCTTCTCTCTATAATCTATATTTTTTTGCCTGGTGTATATACCAGTTATTATGCACCACTGCTGATCCCTAGAATGGTTGTTAGGAGTAATTTTTCACAGCACAGCCTTCTGTGTTTCCATCTTGTCTTTACCACTCAGGCTTTACACCTGTGGACAATGACTCAACTTCTGTGTGACTTCCCTAAATTCATCCTATCAGAAAACAATAATATCTGGTACTTATTCTTGTTGTTAGGTGCCAAGCATAGTGCTAAGAATATTTCCTATATGTTCTCATTTACTTTCACAACAATCCTGCTGGATAAGAGCTTGTGCTTTGGAGTTAGCCAGGCCTGGGTTAAAGTCCTAGTCTTCACTCTTCCTCCCATCAGTTAGTGACCTTGGGCAAGTGGTTTATATTCTCTAATACCCAGTTTCCTCAACTTAAATATAAAGGCCATAATAGTAATTCCCTCATAAAATCATTGTGAGGGTCAAATGAAACAATATATGTTTGGTATCTAAAAGTGCCTACTTCATAATAAGAACTTTGAAAATACTAGTCATATGCTTTTTTTCCTCCTGTTAAGATAGATCTAGGTTGGGTCTATAGCGCATAGATAATGTGAGGTGGAGTGTACTTGTGGGCAAGTGGCAAAGAATGTGTAGCAGTGATTCTAGAGGTGATCTCCTAAATGTAACTTAAACTTTCCATTGGACATCTGACCTCATGACCTCTAAAGATCTCTTCTTGTTCTACTCTTAAATATCTCAAAGAGAGGAAATGACACGGGGACTTTGTAAGCTTTGCTAGATGCCGGAAAAAGCAATGACAAATACTAAAATGACTGATTTTAGACAAAACAAGTTTAGAATTATTTCAAACATGAGAAAATCAAGAGATATATGGCTTAAAGTCTTCGGTTGCTCAATACAACTGCATTGAAGAGATCAATCTTCAAATTTACTTTCCAAATAGTCATACTACACTAACAATGAGGTATTCCCACTGTAGAAGAAATTATTTTAAAGTGTGCTAATACCATATGAAAGTACACTTAAAGAAACATTTCATATATGAATATAAGAGATATATTTTTGTAAGAAGGGGATTTTAAAGAGGAAATAATAATAAAAGATGATTGTGAAAATGCCCTCAATTTTCTTGTTTCATGGTTCTTTGTTTTTGTTTTTTTTAAATAATGGGCATAAATGTAGACTTAGGCCCTGTGTATTCTTGGCATTAATACTTTCCAGTTCCATTTTTGTGAAGGAAATTTTTGACATTGTGTGTGTGTGTGTGTGTGTGTGTGTGTGTGTTTACACAGCGAGAAAATGGCTCTTCTTGTCTAAAGACCAATATCAGGTAATATCCACAGAGAATAAGTTAAATCTACTGTTACATACTACATCCTTGTCCGTGATCTGTATTGTCTGTGATCTGTATCTTTAGTGTTGTTTTTCAGGTGAGACGTATGTAAATATACTTTCATTTTACACAAGGGACTGAGGGTCAGTCAGTTTTCACCGGACTCGTGAGAACAATCACAGGGTTTTCCTTAAAGTAACAATAGTCACTTTTACAATAGAAGCTCTGATTTTAACATATGTATGTGTGCATCACACTTATTTAATTTTCTCCAGGTATTCCTAGTACTTCTGAGAATATGTGACTTATGGAGTGGGTTTATTTACCATAGAGTTAAAGTAATACCTTTAATAGACATTACATAATACATTAAATGAATACTTTCTATATGAGGTGGAACTCCCCCACCCTAGCCTCATGTCACCACATTTCTGATTTTGTGAGTGTATGTCAGCTAGTTTATGATGGGAAAGTGTGCTATCTGGGTTTTCTGATGTCGTGCATGTGATTTCCCAAGGTGCGCAAGTCAATGTCCTCCCAAGATCTTTGAAGTATGGTTCCATGGCTGCTATTGTTGTGTGTGGATTTGCCCCGACTGTGTGCAAATCACTGCCTTATGGGATCCCTAAACTCTAATTTCAAGGGAAGATTTGCGAGACAGATTATTTCCCTTCCCTGGTGGCCATCATCTCTTCCCTCCTCTCTGCCATTCCAGCCTTCTAAAGTAAGGCGGAACATACCATCTGGAGGCCTTTTTGCTGCTGAGTGTAAAGACTTCTTTCCTTCTGTAGCCTCCCCAGCATGTATCTGAAGTTTTGGTTTGTTGTTTGTCTATGATAGTATCTCCTGATAGACGCTAAAATCCTGGTTGACGTCACAGAAAACTGTTGGTTTATTATACCTTTAGTAATCATTTTAGTTTCTCAAAAAATCATTTGTTTGATTTCTGTGTTAAACTCTGACACTTTCTTAGCTCAAGTTAGGGCAATCTGCATTCATTACAGTAATTCATTTCTTTCAATGGTTGTAACCCCTCTGAAGTTTCCATAAGTTTGTAAGAATTTTTCAATGGAGACATAGTGAAACTCAGGGGAGATTTTCTTCATGATAATGGTTATAATCAAAACATATGGTCTTTAAAAACAAGAAACAATGGTATTTTACAAAATGTTCATAATCACAACCCTCTTTTTTTTAATGGTTAATTGGTTTCAAAAATTACTTACACTCTTCAGCTCAGCAACTACACTTGCTTGGTTGGGAGTTACGAGACTATACAGTTGTTTGTGGCTAGCACTCCTTTCTGATCAGCTGGTCTGTGTAGCTGGATGGCCATGGAGTGTCACTTGTTAAATATTTTTAATATCCACCCCTGAGTGGACATAAATCAGGCCTTTTCAAACTGAATACTTGTAAAGTCTAGCTTTTCTTTAGTGGTTAAAACTTAACCATTGTAAGGTATGTTGAGTTGCATATATTCTTCACCTCTCTGCCTTTTAGCCCACCTCTCTAAGGGCTTAGCTAACTCTGCTGTGCGGCCAGTACTACATAGAAACAGAACTGTGAACAGGGGATTATTTGCTCCTTTAACGTCTTTCTGTTTAGTCTCAGGGCACATCATGCTTTCTCACCTTTATACCTTTCTAAGTCCAGCTCCTCATGCAGAGACAGGTAACACACTATCAAGGAAGTAGCAGACTAGATAGAAGACAGAAACATGAACACATGTAATTATAAAGAGTGATGCATGTCACACAAAATAGCATCAGACATTCGCTAGGGAGTGGGGATATGAGGGTATGGTGAGTTTGCATAAAGAAGCAGGGGCTAGGCCCGGTGCGGTGTCTCACGCCTGTAATCCCAGCATTTTGGGAGGCCAAGGCAGGCGGATCATGAGGTCAGGAGATCGAGACCATCCTGGCTAACCCGGTAAAACTCCGTCTCCACTAAAAATACAAAAAATCAGCCAGTCGCGGTGGCGGGCGCCTGTAGTCCCGGCTACTCAGGAGGCTGAGGCAGGAGAATGGCGTGAACCCGGGAGGCGGAGCTTGCAGTGAGCCGAGATCGCACCACTGCCCTCCACTCCAGCCTGGGCGACAGAGCGAGACTCTGTCTCAAAAAAAAAAAAAAAAAAAAAGCAAACAGTGACAGTGATGTGGAGAATGGATTGAGGTGGAGGGAGGGAAACAAGGCCAAGTTTGGAATGTAGACGACCATTTGGTAGGCTGTGACAATAATCCACATGAAACAGAATGAGCTTCAAATTAAGGCAGTGTCACGGAAACAAATATGGAAGACATTTTCCATCCTGAATCAATTGAACTTCGCAGCTGATGGAAAGGAACAGTGACAAGGAAGCAGACTAAGATGGCTCCCCCGGTTCTGGCCAATGTAATTAGGTAGATGATGGTATTATACTGTGATAAAGAGAGGAGGACCAAGTTTACCCGGGGGTTGGCTTGGAAGAAGAAAGAGATTTATCTTCCCCCATGAAGCCTCTCCTGATTGACCCAGCGAGAAAGACTATCTTCCTCTTGAGGGATCTGAAAGCTCTGAGAGATTATATCGTATCCTAGATAATAAAATAAAAATCTAATGGCAAAATTGAAAAGTGATGTAAGACTTTCAGCTTCTTCTTTGTGCTAGAAACTGTCTTGTTACTAATGTATCAAGGACAGTGGGATATCCATACTCCTAGGTGTGAACAAGTGGGTCCACTGTCTGTACTGAATTTGAAAACAACTACAAGTTGGTTTCCTTTTTTTATTGACACGGAGTTTCTCTCTTGTTGCCTAGGCTAGAGTGCAATGGCATGATCTCGGCTCACTGCAACCTCCGCCTCCTGAGTTCAATCAATTCTCCTGCCTCAGACTCTTGAGTAGCTGGGATTACAGGAGTGCACCACCACGCTCAGCTAATTTTGTATTTTTTTATAGAGACAGGATTTCTCCATGTTGGTTAGGCTGGTCTCGAACTCCCGACCTCAAGTGATCCACCCGCCCTGGCCTCCCAAAGTGCTGGGATTACAGGCATGAGCCACTGCGCCCAGCCGGTTTCCTTTGAATTATCACCATATACTAGCAAATATGAACCATATCAGAGGTGAAATATTTACCCTTCAAATATTTTTGGTGTAAGTTCTAAATACTGTGGTTACTGTTGAGTTTTATAATAGATATGTAAACTTCAAATTAGTACATTTGTAGTATATATCTTTTGACAAACTTTGCATTCTACTTGCAAGTTAACTCAGAGAACTTCCTAGTTATAGAGCTGGCCTTAATGTATACAATTCAGCTACTTGTGTTCATTTTGATAGTAAATTTATAATGTCCAGGATCTCTCCAGTTTCCTCCAGGGACACTTTGTGCCCTCAGTCTCGGTGGTACTACATACTCCAGTCGTTCAACATTCAATTTTAAATAAACAACAATACCACAGAGAATGCTGAGACAAAGAAGCAGAACAAGAGCTGTTTCATTTTTGTCATTTGGTGCAAACGTCTTGAATTTTTATTTGTGTTTAAAATTTAAAACAGTGAAAAGGATACAAATTGTGATGTATAACATTTTCAGCTTGGCAACTGTATTTCATGCATGAAATGTTAGATTGATTAATATTTTTACAATTGAAATGTATTTTTTAAATGTTGTTTTAAAACTAAAGAAGAAATCAAGAAAATAAAACTTTAGTGTTACAATTTAGTAGTTACCTAAATTGTATCTCTGTAGAATTTCATTTTTAATACAACTCATTATTTACATAAACTGTTATATCAGACTATAACTAAAGAATCAAAGTTCATACTGTTTAGGTGGATATAAAAATGATTGAATAATTATCTGTGCATTTTTCCTTTTTTGTATTTTAATTTTTTTAAACATTTTTTAATTTGCATGGTTTTATACATGAAGTTCAGCAGAAGACAATGTTCATTATCTATATTTCTTTTCTGGCCATTTTGTTACTTGTTTCATCTCATGATTATTTCTGAAAATATTTTTATGTATAGAGAAAGGGGTTGCTCAAAATGATGTACTCTGGACCTAAAATAAAATATAATCGGTACCACCTGATCGTGGAATATACATACCACTAGTGGTTTTGATAAAAATTTTAAAAATGAAAGAATTCCTAAACCTATAGTGACTTAACAAGGGATATTTCATTATATAAGAGCCTGGAGGGAAGTAGAAGTTTTTATTTTTTGTTTGTTTGTTTGTTTGTTGAGACAGAGTTTCGCTCTGTCGCCCAGGCTGGAGTGCAGTGGCTCGATCTCCGCTCACTACAAGCTCCGCCTCCCGGGTTCAGCCATTCTCCTGTCTCAGCCTCCCAGTAGCTGGGACTACAGGCGCCCACCGCCACGCCCGGCTGATTTTTTGTATTTTTAGTAGAGACGGGTTTCTCCGTGTTGGCCAGGATGGTCTCGATCTCCTGACCTCGAGATCCACCCGCCTTGGCCTCCCAAAGTGCTGGGACCACAGGCTTGAGTCACTGCGCCCGGCCAGAAGTTTTTATTCTTTTACTGCATGTATTTATTTTAATTATGTTTAGCATTGAAAATTTCCTATCATCAGACACGAATGCTTGAGAAAAACAGCAGAGGCAATAAGAGCAAGAATAAAAATAACTGATAGCTCCCACTATTTGGGAGGCTGAGGCAGGAGAACTGCTTGAACCGGAGAGGTGGAGGTTGCGGTGAGCCGAGATTGCGCCATTGCACTCCAGCCTGGGCAACAAGAGCAAAACTCCATCTCAAAAATAAATAAATAAAAAATGAGATAAAATAACTGATCATTGGAAGTTGAGTAACAGCCAAAAGCAACTGTCATAGTTATTCCTCTTCAGGAAATATTTATTTGCTAAGACAAACTTTTGGGGGATAGCTTTGTGTGTCCTGAGTATCATCAGATGGATACGCATAATTCAGGACAGGCGAAAAGGACTGTTAACAAGCTTGTCAGATGGACAATTAGAATTGTGCTATCTGTCAACAGGGCCCCGCGGCTCATGCCTATAATCCCAGCACTTTGGGAGCAGAGGTGGGTGGATCACCTAAGGTCAGGAGTTCGAGACCATCCCGGCTAACATGGCGAAACCTCGTTTCTACTGAAAATACAAAAATTAGCTGGACATGGTTGTGGGCACCTGTAATCCCAGCCACCTGGGAGGCTGAGGCAGGAGAATCGCTTGAACCTGGGAGGCGCAGGCTTCAGTGAGCCGAAATTGCGTCACTGTACTCCAGCCTGGGCAAGAGCGAGACTCTATCTCAAAAAATATATAAATTAAAAAAAAAATAGAATTGTGCTATTTGTCTCAGTGGGTCATTTTTCCACTATAAACATCAGTGTTAGCCTCTGAGAGATAGGAAGTATTATAATACCTTGTTTGTGCACACAGGGAGTCCTCTTCATTTTAATGCCTATTTGCAAGCCTGCATCCATCATTGGTTCATTCCTCCCTTCAAGAAAAATTCCTGTGCCAGTCAATATGATTGTGAATGGTCATTATCCTGCTGATAAGAATATTTAGGAACTGCAATGTTTCCATAATCCCGTTGTGAATCAGTGATGTCACCAACTCAAAAAGCTAGCTCTTTTCTCCAGCCCTAACCCCCTTTTGCACTGCTCCGGAGCATACAGTCACAAAAGACAGAACCTGAAGTGATGTCTAATTGTGCCACTAACATCAAGTGATAGCCCTGTGGCTAAATAGAAAGGTAATATATTGTGATAGAAAGAGAAATTGCAGGCTAAAAGTGATTTCATAGTTTCAGTCACACATTGAGGAAGGTGAAGTTGTGTGTGTTTGTGTGGTCACGGGATGGTGAGTTAGAACTTTCTTACTTTTACAGCTCAACCTTTTCATCTTATTTTGAAGAAACTGAGGACCAGCAAAACTGGGGGACTATCTTCAAATTCGCTCAGTGTGTTAGCATTTGAAACAGACATGTTCAAAGGAATAGTCTCATTTTCAGCTATTTCCATGTCCTTTATAAATATCCCCCAAAATTAGGCATTGTATTTTTTCATAGTGGATAAGCAAAGTTTAAACTCCTGCCTAATATTTATTCCATTTGTTCTGAGACAACCGGTGGTCTCTATGTCATCATGTCAGAAAACCATGATCTAGTTGTGTATCAATGATCTAAATCTATCATGAGATTTCTGGTCTCTAAGACTTTTCCATTCCATTTCCTCATTCTTAAAATACCTCCCCTGTCCCATGCACTGCTCTGATTGCCAAATGGCTACTCATTTACCGAGGTTCAGCTCAAGTATTGCCTTTCCATGAAGCTTTGTCCCAGCTGAAGTTAACCTTCTGCAGACCCATGCAAAGTTGTTTGTACCTCTGGTTTGTTTTTTTTTTTTTTTTTTTTTTTTTTAGAGTCTCCCTCCATTGCCCAGGCTGGAGTGCATGATCTTGGCTCACTACAACATCCAACTTCCTGGTTCAAGCAATTCTCCTGCCTCAGCCTCCTGAGTAGCTGGGATTATAGGCATGCACCACCACACCCGGCTAATTTTTGTGTTTTTAGTAAAGATGGTGTTTTACCATGTTGGTCAGGCTGGTCTTAAACTCCTAACCTCAGGTGATCCACCTGCCACAGCCTCCCAAACTGCTAGGATTACAGGCATGAGCCACCATGCCCAGCCTTGTTTATATCTCTTTACAGTGTTATATAACACTCTCCCAATTGTCATTCATTTTTATTTCCCATTAGAAGGCAAGTTCCACAAATGCAGACATCCTGTCTGATTCATTCCTAGGCTTCCTAACAACCAGCATGCAAAGTCCCTCAAGACTTGCTTTCAGCTCAGTAAACTGAAAGAAACAAAGAGTGGTATATAGTAAATTTATTCTAGAAAGGTGTCCTCTGGCCGATGTGGTGGCTCAAGCCTGTAATCCCAGCACTTTGGGAGGCCAAGATGAGCTGATCACCTGATGTTGGGAGTTCAAGACTAGCCTGACCAACATGAAGAAACCCTGTCTTTACTAAAACTACAAAACTAGCTGGGCCTGATGGCTCATGCCTGTAATCCCAGTTACTCAGGAGGCTAAGGCAGGATAATCACTTGAACCCGGGAGGCAGAGGTTGTGGTGAGCCAAGATTGTGCCATTGCATTCCAGCCTGTGCAACAAGAGTGAAACTCTGTCTGAAAGAAAGAAAGAAAGAAAGAAAGAAAGAAAGAAAGAAAGAGAGAGAGAGAGAGAGAGAGAGAGAGAGAGAAAGAAAGAAAGAAAGAAAGAAAGAAAGAAAGAAAGAAAGAAAGAAAGAAAGAAAGAAAGAAAAGAAAGGAAAAGAAAAGAAAGGTGCCCTCATTGTTAGATACTCCCGCCTTACCAATTAAATGGTAAACTCTCTGAGGGTAAAAGATCTTTGACTATACCCATCTCATTGCTTTTCATAATTCTAGCACAGACTTATAGGCTCCATAAACTATTATTGACTTATCCAAGAAAATTAAAAGGGAAGTTAGGAGGCTGAGGGAGTCTGTTAATTTCAGGGAGAGGAACGGACTTCTGGAAACAAGAGTTTCACTTGACCTTTCTGCCTCTGGCCTTCTTACTTTTTTGTTGTAAGTCTAACCACATTCAGGTACACTTCCTTTTGGTAAAATATTTTACCCTTTCTCTTCATTTTTTTGAAAACCTCATCCTTATAACTTACCTTTCAGGTTGGTTTCATTTTAGTTCTGAACTTTTGGAAGCAACTGAATTAAGAAGTCTTAAAGTGAACTTGTTTGAGGTCTCAAAGCAGTTATAAATAAATAAATATTAAGAGGTTCTAAAAGTTTTCTGCAGGTCTTTTTTCTCACTCTGATTCCTGGAAACTCAATCAAGTTTCTGTTAATCTGAGCAGAGATTAATGAGATGTGAGCAGGAAGGGTTTTTAAGTAGGATGTGAGTGAAAGGTATATTAGGTGTAAGAAAATAGACACAATGAGAATATTTATGCTGGCAAGGGTGTAGAAATGAGGTGAAACCTTGTTCTGGATAGACATGTATGTGAAACTCAGGGTCAAAAGTTGCTCCTTGGTTCAACATCTGACAAGCTGTGTGATCACAGGCAAGGCCTTTAGCTGTCTTTGTATTTAAAAGAGAGTTTTGGCTATGATCTCTATTATGCTTATGTCATTATAATGTATGATACTGTAAATCTATTCAGAAGAATGCACGAAAATGAGTGAAATAAATAAACGAAGGAGATGGATTAGACATATTGCTAAGAGGGGGGTAGTTCAAAACATAGAAATAAAGGCTAAGAAAGAACTGTAAGAGTGGAGAAAAATTAATTTAAAAGAAAATACTTTTAGGATCTTGTGCTTAGCCTTAACTTTACTGGAAAATAAAAAAATACACATCAACACAAAGTGCATAACTAAAGGGAAATGAGGAACAAGCCATTGGAAACTGGAGTGAAGGCCATCCTTGTCATATAGTTCCTAAGAACTTAGTAGAAGTGTATCTATGTCTTAGGACTTTACGGAAAGTAGAAATTAAGAGCAATAATTTAGGATTATCTGGTGGAAGAAATATCTAAGCCTCCAAGCATTTAGGCTGCTGTGTGGCTACTTTTAATTGCTTACAGTAAGAGGCAGGAGGGAAAAAAATGACTTAGACAAGGAATTTATAATTAAAAGAGAAGCAGAATAGAAAAATTTGGAAAATTCACTGCCTAGCCACATAAAAAGTGAAAAGGCATGTTTGGGAGAAAATACTAAGGGTGTGGCCTAGTAACCATTGTTAAAGAGATTAACATGGATAAAAGGGAGTGTAGTACTATTCAAGAAGTTGCAAAAAGGCCCTGAAGGCATTTCAAAGCCTTTGAGGCTGCCCCTCCCATCATAGACTCAGAGCTCAGAGGGCAAATTGTTTTCAGAGGAAACTGGAGTGCCTTTTACAGGCTTGCTGCCCAGATCTGCCACAGGTTTCTGCTCTCTGAATTCCAGCACAGTGCTCCTTGGCTGCTCCAGCTATGGCTCAGGTGAACCTAGGTGCAGTTCAACCCATCACTCCATAAGGTGCAATTGGTAAACCTTGGTGGCACACACTTGTTAAGTGTGCAGGCTAGCAGAATGCAAGAAGCGTGGACCACAACTTCCTCCATGTAGATTTCAAAGGATGTTGTGGACAGCCTGAGGGCCCAGGAAGAGTCCAATCCCATGGCAGTGCCTAGTGGAGGCATGGGAGTGGACCTCCACTGAGACCCGAGAACTGTGGAGCTATTAGCCTGAAGCATTAGCCTGGGAGAGTGTAAGTAGAAGTCTCTAACTTGTGAGTGCTGAAGCATCAACCAAGCCCAGCAATGCCATTTTATTTCTCTGTTGGGTTTTGGGACCTGTTACTTTCTCATTTTTGCCTATTTCTCCCTTTTGGAATGGGAATATCTATCTTATATCTGTCCTACTACTGTATTTTGGAAGTAGATAACTTGTTTTGATTTCACAGGATCATAGTTGGAGGGAATATGCTTCACAGTGAATCGTGCCTTGAATCTTACCTATATCTCATTTAGATAAGACTCTGAATTGGGTGTTTTGAGTTGATTCTGGAATAAATTAAAACTTTCGGGGCTATTGAGATGGAATGAATGTATTTTGTATGTGAAAAGAACATGAGTCCAGGGACAGAATGCTATGGTTTGAATGCCCCCTCCAAAATTCATATTGAAATTGTATTGCCATTGTAACACTATTATGAGGTGGAACCTTTAAGACATCAGTAGATTATGAATGTATTAATGCCCTTATTGTAGGAATAGATTAGTTATCATGGGAATGGGTGCCTGATAAAAGGATAAATTTTGGCCCCCATTTTTCTCTGTCTTGTGTGTTCCCTTCCACCTTCTCCTTTCTGTCATGAGATAATGCAGCACAAAGGCCTCTGCTAGATGCTGGCACCATTCTCTTGGACTTCTCAGCCTACAGAGCCATGAGCCAAGTAAAACTTCCATAATTCATAAATTATCCAATCTCAGGTATTCAGTTATAGTAGCAGAAAACAGACTAAGACAGTGTCTCACGTGTCTGTGTGAAGAGATCACCAAACGGCTTTGTGTGAGCAACAAGGCTGTTTATTTCACCTGGGTGCAGGCGGGCCGAGTCCAAAAAGAGAGTCAGCAAAGTGTGGTGGGATTATCATTAGTTCTTATAGGTTTTGGGATAGGCGGTGGAGTTAAGAGCAATGTTTTGGGGGCAAGGGGTGATCTCACAAAGTACATTCTCAAGGTTGGGGAGATTACAAAGAACCTTCTTAAGGTTGGGGGAGATTATAAAGAACCTTCTTAAGGGTGGGGGAGATTACAAAGTACATTGATCAGCTAGGGTGGGGCAGAAACAAATCCCAATGGTGGAATGTCATCAGTTAAGACTATTTTCACTTCTTTTGTGGAACTTCGGTTGCTTCAGGCCATCTGGATGTATACATGTAGGTCGCTGGGGATACGATGGCTCAGCTTGGGCTCAGAGGCCTGACAGAGGATTAAATGATTTATTTTACCTTTTAAACATATTTATTATGTGCCTAATATGTATGAGACATTCTGCTAGTGAGGCTTAATTACTAGAAATTGGGGAATTGATTTTGAAAATTACCAAATAATGCTTGAGAACTAATGAAGTCACATATATATGGTACTTCCAGAAGAACATATTTGATTTTAGTTTTGTTTTTATCTTTTAGGCAAAGAATCATGTGATGTACAGCTTTATATAAAGAGACAATCCTATCACTCCATCTTCGCAGGAGATCCCTTTAAACTAGAATGCCCTGTGAAATACTGTGCTAACAGGCCTCGTGTGACTTGGTGCAAGCTCAATGGAACAACATGTGTAAAACTTGAAGATAGACACACAAGTTGGAAAGAAGAGAAGAACCGTTCATTTTTTATTCTACATTTTGAACCAGTGCTTCCTAGTGACAATGGGTCATACCGCTGTTCTGCAAATTTTCTGTCTAATGTCATTGAAAGCCACTCAACAACTCTGTATGTGACAGGTGAGTTCTCAATATCTAGACCATCGGATATTTTTCTCATAATATTTCCAGGAAGAGGGGGATTCAGTTTCTCAAGTGATTATGTTAGAAAGTCAACTCCCATAGCACATCTGAAATCTGCTACACCTCACAGATTGTTATGTGCCGGTGTGTACATATGTGTGTGTATGTGTGTGTTTGAGGTGAGTGAGATAGAGGAGAGTAGAGAAATAGATAATAAAAGTTATTGTTTTTGACTTTAGGGATTATAAAATTTATTTGATAAGTCCAAAAGTAGACCACTGAAATATCGAAAAAATTATAAAGTGAATACCTATAGTTGCTAATAGCTCTGTGATTCTTTGTCTTTGGTTTTTTTTTTTTCTTTTCTTTTTTTTCCCATTTTTCTATTCTTTATTTTGTTCATTAAAATTTCTTGAATTTATGTTTGTGATGCTTAAGCAGTTACACACTTCTTAATAGTTCACAGTTTGTTTAGAGGAAAAACAGCAAACAACTAACCTGACTTCCTAATGATTTTCTGGGAATATTCAGAGCTTCATCTCTCTCCCCTATTCCCTGACAGAGGCCTTTAATGTGCTTTGACAACTGAGGAAGGACAGATAGAAGTTAAGCTGGGGGAAACCAAGCTGAATAAAACATGAAAAAATACATAGAGAGGGGAGTAAGTGAGAGTAAAAAACATTTGGTTTATAAAAATTTTATAGCCAACATCATATTCAGTGGTGAAAGGCTTAGAGCCTTCTCCCCTAAGAGCAGGAACAAGACATGGATTCTTGCTTTTGCCATTTCGATTTAACATTAAACTGCAAGTTCTAGCCAGAGCAAATAGGCAAGAACAGGAAATAAAAGGTATCTAACTTAGAAAAAAAGAAGTAAAACTTTATTCACAGATGGCATGAACTTACGTGTAGAAAAATTCTTAAAAATTTACTTAAAACTATTAAAGCTAATACATGAATTTAGCAATTCCACATGATACAGGATCAACACACAAAAATCAGTGATATTTCTGTACACTAGCAATAAACAATCCACAAAGAAAATTAAGGAAACAGTTTCATTTACCATAGCATCAAAAAGAATAAAATATTTAAGAATAAATTTAACCAAAGAGGTACAAGAGTAGTACACTGAACAAAGAAAACATGGCTGAAAGAAATTCAAGAATATGTAAATAAATGCAAAGACATTCTGTATTCATGGACTGAAAGATGTAATATTGCAAAGATAGCAATATTCCCCAAGGTGATCTGCAGATTCAATGCAGTTCCACTAAAATCCTAACAGCTTTTTCTTGCTATTGCAGAAATAAAAAAGCTAATCCTAAAATTCACATTGAGTTGCAACAGACCCAGAATTGCCAAAACACTCTTGAAAAAGAACAAAATTGAAGCTAAGACTTCCCTATTTCAAAACTTACTACAAAATGACAGTAAAACAAAACAAAACAAAAAACAGTGGAACTGTCATATGGATAGACAAAGAGATCAATGCAAATAGAATTGAGAGTCCAGAATAAACTCCACACATCTGTAGTCAATTGATTTTTGATAAGGGTGCCAAGATTATTCAGTGGGGGAAAGAATAGTCTCAATAAATGGTGCCGGGATAATTGGATATTCATATGTAAAAGAATGAATTTGAACCCTCATCTCACACCACATTTTAAGAAATCAAAATGTCAGAGATTTAAGTAGAAGAGCTAAAACTATAAAAACTACATTATATAAAACAATAAAACTCTGGTTTCTTAGGAGAGAACATAGGGATAAATGTTTCTGATCTTGGATTTAGTAGTGCTTTCTTAGATATGATTACAAAAGCGTAATCAACAATAACACCAAAAATAGATAAATTGGACTTCATAAAAATTAAACACTTGTGCATCAAAAGACACTAAAATTCAACAACAAATAGACTGGCAACCTAATTTTAAAATGAGCAAAGGACTTGAATAGACATTTCATCAAAGAAAATATATAAATGGCCAATAAACATATGAAAAAAAATGCTCAGTGTCATTAGTTACTGGAGATTTGCAAATCAAAATCACAATGAAAACCCACTTCATACCCATTGAATGACTAGAATAAAAAAAAAATAGAAAATAAGAAGTGTTAGCAAGGATGTGAAGAAGTAGAAACCCTAGGCCGGGCGCGGTGGCTCAAGCCTGTAATCCCAGCACTTTGGGAGGCCGAGACAGGCGGATCACGAGGTCAGGAGATCGAGACCATCCTGGCTAACACGGTGAAACCCCCGTCTCTACTAAAAATACAAAAACTAGCCGGGCGAGGTGGCCGGTGCCTGTAGTCCCAGCTACTCCGGAGGCTGAGGCAGGAGAATGGTGTAAACCCGGGAGGCGGAGCTTGCAGTGAGCTGAGATCCGGCCACTGCACTCCAGCCTGGGTGACAGAGCGAGACTCCATCTCAAAAAAAAAAAAAAAAGTAGAAACCCTATCCATTGCTGATGAGAATGTAAAATGGTGCAGTCACTTTAGAAAGTGGTCTAACAGTTCCTCAAAAGATAAAACCTAGTTGTCACAGTACCCAGTAATTCTATTCCTAGGTAAATATTCAAATGAAATTAAAATATATGTTCACATAAATCCTTGTGCGTGAATGTTTATCACAGCACTATTCACAATAGCCAAAGGGTGGAAACAACCTAAATGTTCAACTGATGAATGGATAAAAGAAATGTAGTTTATCCACACATGGAATATTATATAGTCAAGAAAAGGAAGGAAGTACTAACGTATGTTACAACATTGATGAACCTCAGAAGCATTATGCTAAGTAAAAGAAGATGTACACAAAAGTTTACATACGATGTGATTCTGTTTCTATGAAATATCCAAAATAGGCAAATCCATAGAGACAGAAAGTAAATTGGTGGTTGCCAGGGGCTGAGGAAATAAAGAATGTGGCATGACTACTTAATAGGTTTTCTTTTGGGGTGATGAATATGTTCTGAATCTAGATAGTAGTCATGTTTACACAACATTGTGAATATCTTAAATGCCATTTAATTGTACATTTTAAATGATTAAAATGGTAATTTTTGTGTTATATGTATTTTACCACAATAAAAATATATTTGGATCAAAAAAGAGCGCCCTTTAATTATAAGAAATAAGTTGGAGTTTCTTTTGTTGCTCATAAATTGACCCTTAAGGTTATTGGGAAGAAGAAATTTCAAAAGAGGGTTATTGCAATGGTAGCATAGCTGAACTCTAGATGCACCCTCATACAGTTTAGTTCCTTTATGGACATCATTCACTTGAATGCATACATTTTACAACTGTTCTTTTTAACATTAACTTATTACTTTATATGCTTACTTTTGAGTGTCTTGCAACTCCCTCAAATTAGCACAATGAAGGAACCCATTGAAATTCTTTTAAAATGCTTTAAGTCAGTTTAAAATTTCTTACAGCAGCCCCATGAAAAAATGCAGAGCACTTTAGTGATAGCAGCAACCTTCAATTATGAAATATAGAAATATAGAAGAAATCGATGGCAGAGTTAGGGACTCTGCTTTTGCAAATACAGCGTCAAGCTCAGTGCTAGTTACTTGTGACCATCCATGCACTGGCTGATAAACCCCTTCAGGATGGAGGCTGTGTCTTAAACATCTTTGCTCTGTATGATAGATGTCAGGGTACCTGGAACATGGTAGGGGCTCACTAAATATTTCTTTGTAAATGAATTAAAGAATATAGTATATGCAAAGCACAAACATTGTCTTCATTAACCTGGAGAAGCCTATATTAAGGATGTATGGAATGAACACTTTCTGGAAAGAACTGCATTATTAATTCACATTAATGAGACAAAATATTGAATTTTTAACAAATACTGTTTTGTAAACAGGCAAAATAAATTACAAAAATAAGGAAAATCTGCAAAATGTTAATTCTAGAATGATATATACTATTGAATAAATAAGTGCTATTAACTACTTTATATAATGTATTAACATAATGCATAATAAAATTAAATGTTGAGGTATTGAGTCCACCTTCCTTTGAAGAGAAGCCTTCTTGTGTAATTCAGTCTTTCTTTATGGGAACTAATCTACTTCTATACGAGAGATGAATTTAGCCAAGGTCAGATGCAAGGTCAGAAGTTAATAATTAATTGTGATACAAAAGTCTATTACACAAAAGTAACATTACAATTTCTGCTCTATCCCATATTTGGGTCATTCATGACAACTAAAGATAGTCTATAGTTTGTAAAGTGCATAAAGGAGCCTATTCTAGGGATCAAGTTGGGGCTGAGATTAGGATCAACAGTCTATCTATTCTGTGGAGGAAAGAGCCCAACTTTAGGGGAAAGGGAATAACATTCCCTCCTAATTCCTGAGCCCTGGGGGGTTTTATGGAACAAAGTACGTGAAGTATGAAGTGGTGAAAGAGAAAGTCTAAGAGCTAAATAGGAGACATGAAGGGCTTTATCAGTTTTTTTCCGAACATTTCAACTCCTAGTTTCCTACTCATCTACCCATCTTATCACTCCCTTCCTTATCAGTTTGTTAATTAATGCTCTTGATCCTTATGGCAAATCCCAGATAATTTTCTTTGCTTCCTACTCTTGTCTCTCCACAACATTCCACTCTGTGATGTGTTTCTTCCAATTGCTTCTATGAGCATCTCCCACCATCATTATCTTCCTTCTAAATAATTCCAATAAATTCTATGATTGGACTCTTTGTCTTTAGTGTTTCCCCATTTGGGTCCATTTCAGCCAAATACACTTAATTTACCTCATACCCTTCCTTCGTAACACCACTCTCTTGCATAGCATCCCCAGTGCTCACAATATTGGGCTCATCTTTGTTCACCAGCATTCAAATTCTTCCACAGTTTGATCCCATCACCTTTCTAGATTGTTTCTGCATTCCATATAGAGCCTCTCATCTCTAGCCTAATGGCCTTACTTGCCATAACCACACCTTCATCATAGCCCTGCCTTTATGCTGCTCTTGCCACTTGTAGAGCACCCATTCATCTGTCTCCACCTATGGAAATTCTACCCCTCCTTTCAATCTCAGCTTATTTTCCAAGTTCTTAAGGAAGCCTTTCATGATCACCTGAAGGGAAGGGATCACTCCTTTTTACCAATTTGGATGCCATTTAAGGTCTGTGCCTCTCATTTATCATTTCCTTTCACTGTAGTAATGTGTGGAAATGTGCTTTAGGTCCCATGAAAGATTATAATGTCTTGGAAGGCAGGAATTTGTGTAATATTTCTTCTTTTTTTTTTCTACTTCCTTCACAAAAGGTAAATTGTTTAGGAATTAACTTTAACTTAAACTCTGTGTGGATTTAAAACTAATTTAATCTAGGTGAGAAAACAAAATAACAAAACAAAATAATAAAACAAAAATAACAGGGAGGGTCAAAGAAAAATTCCTTTTCCTTCTGAACCTGAAAGTGCTCAGTGAACCAAGTATAAGGTGAGGAGAAAAATATATTTTGGAAATAAGTTTAAGGACCATGCTTTTCATAAAGAAATTTTGGAGGTCTGATAAAAAATATTTTGTGTTTTCCTGTGAAATATATTTCCAAAGTGATTTTGGACATTTTCTTGTTTTTATATGTGACCCTCTTTTGCTGTTTATGTTCAAGTTAAAAGTTCATGTAAGAACAGGTCTGTGACAGCGTTGGGGCTTGGATGCTCTTGGGAAAGCACTATTCTCCCAAGCACTATTCTCCCCTAGGACTTTGTAAAACAAGCCAAAGTCCTAGGGGAAAAGTTGACAGAGCTGGGGAACAGTCATTGAAACATCCATTGGCCTGCCACTTCACCCTTCCCAAACTTCCTTTCGTCAGTTTCTGATTAAGAACTTTCCCAAGGCTGGGCGTAGTTGCTCACACCTATAATCCTAGCACTTTGGGAGGCCGAGGCGGACAAATCACTTGAGGTCAGGTGTTTGAGACCAGCCTGGTTAACATGCTGAAACCCTATCTCTACTAAAAATACAAAAAATTAGCTGCACATGCTGGCAGGCACCTGTAATCCCAACTACTCAGAAGGCTAAAGCAGGAGAATCACTTGAACCCAGGAGGTGGAGGCTGCAGTGAATCGAGATTGCACCACTGCACTCCAGCCTGGGTGATAGAGCGAGACTCCGTCTCAAAAAAAAGAAAAATGAAAAAAGAACTTCCTCAAAATGTGATCCTTATCTGTGGCAGGAAAGTGGGTGTGGAGTGAGAGGGCAGGAAGTCCTTGTGGACTTCCACCCTGATTTGGAGCACCTGCTGAATGTGCCTCTTTTTATTCCAGATGTCAGAGGTATCATTGTACAGGCTATACTGTGTCCTTATGCTTAAGGAATGGGGAAGAGGAGATCAAAGCAGGCAAACGAAGATTGTGTTGTATTTACAGTCTTTCAGTGAGCTTCAAAATAAGCCCAGGAATTTACTTTGTGTCAATGATCTTGGGGTGATGTTCCACAAATGATGCTAACTTATCTTGAGATGGATTGTTGGATTCTCTGGTAGTGTGCAAACACTGGAATCCTCCCCAAGGCTAGCTCTGGTTTTGGACATATGCAGGTGTACACCCTCATTATTTTCTCAATCAATTTCAGTTCTTTATCTTGTTTCTCTATTTCAGAACAAACTCAAAATAAGTTAGAGGAGTTTTGAGTTTGTTCTGAAATAGAGAAAGAGTTTGTTCTGAATTAGTTTTATTTGATCAAACTAATCAAGTAAAATTAAGGAAATTAGTTTTTTGGGGGGTTAAAGAAGTAACAGAAGTTGGATCTTCTTGATCCAGCAGATTTGTTTGTATTAGGATATCTGTTGTAGAAACCTTAGTCCCCATTGCTATCCAAGACCCTCCCCCAGACAGCTGTTTCTGGCACACCTGGCAGTGGTTTGACTGATCACTAACTAAACAGCAGCTGCAGCATCAATAGACAACATTTGTTACCACTCTGGATAACCAAACCATTTTTTGTGCAGTTTCAATTGCCCTTAATCATTTTTACCCCAAACCCAAGCATCTAGCGAAACAAAATAACATTATAATAGAACTAATAGAATTTTTTTTTTTTTTTTTTTTTGAGATGGAGTCTCACTCTGTCACCCAGGCTGAGTGCAGTGGTACCATATCGGTTCACTGAAGTCTCCAGCTACCGAGTTCAAGCGATTCTCCTGTCTCAGCCTCCCATGTACCTGGGATTACAGATGCACACCACCACACCCAGCTAATTTTTATATTTTTAGTAGAGACTGGGCTTCATCATTTTGGCCAGGCTGGTCTCAAACTCCTGATCTAAGTGATCCACCCGCCTCGGCCTCCCAAAGTGCTGAAATTACAGGTGTGAGCCACCAAGCCAGACCTTAGAATATCTTACTCCAGTATTTTTCATACTGTGTTAATAGTAACCCAAAATTAAAAAAAAAAAGAAAAAATACATCTTACATCACAACCCTTAATACACACAAATATAAAAAAGTTTCATAAGGTCTTACTTAACTGTAAGACAGAGTTTCTCCATTGACATTTTGGTCTGGATAGTGTTTTGTTGCACTAAGTGGGGGTTGCATCCTGTATAGTATAGGGTGTTTAGCAGAATCCCTGGCTTCTACTCACCAGTTGCCAGCCTCCCTCCCCCTACCTTGTTACAGCCAAAAATGTCTCCAGACATTGCCACCTGTTCCCTGGAGCCAAAATTGTCCTGCTTGAGAACCACTGCTCTAGTGTGTGTGATGCATTCTGATGATTTCTATCCTCTTCTGTTTCCTTTTTTAAAATGCTATTTTTGACCTACTAAATTGTTTCACAACCTGCTAATGAGCTGTGAACAAGTGCAGACAAACAGGACCTCAATGCATATTAACATTGATCAATGGTAATGCGCATTAGCTGTGTGCCATGCAGAGCACTTTTGAGGATATCAAAAGTATTTGGTATTTGGAGATTCTGATGAGTTATGAGACAAGGAAAGGACATTGTGTTGAAGAAACTTGGATTTCATGTTACAAACATGTTGACTTGAGTTCCCATTGCCACTCACTAGCTATCTGACTTGGGTCTATTCTTGGGGCAAAATAAAGACAATGGTTTTCCTACTTAAGTGATGAATATGAGAGTTAGATACCATAAGTAGAAAATCTTAAAGAAGTACCTTCTGACAGCTATCATGAAGATTGTTCTGTGGAAGATTAACTCTATCAGAATAAAGAATTTCTGCAAAAGATAAATTATTGCAGAGCCACATCTGCTCAGCAAGAAAGTAAGAGGAGGCTGAGGGCACTGGTATTCTTGAGGAATGCCTCTGAAGGAGAAATGGGGGCATTGGCCTGAAATCTCCTTCATTCAAGTTCTGACAATGCAGAGGGGTGCTGCTGATCCCAATGTATCTCAGATTTCCTAACTTTCTTTAGCATTTACTAACATTCCAGATGTAAAAAGTGCCTCAGAACGACCCTCCAAGGACGAAATGGCAAGCAGACCATGGCTCCTGTATAGTTTACTTCCTTTGGGGGGATTGCCTCTACTCATCACTACCTGTTTCTGCCTCTTCTGCTTCCTGAGAAGGCATCAAGGTGGGTTCTATTTTCTCTCTGCCCCCAGTATCACACAGTCTTATTTCTGGGGCTAAAGGATTTTTACTTTCTTCCTGTTGTTTTCTTTCCCAATCCTGTAAACCATGGATAATGATTTTCTAGAAGACAACTCATACTTGTGCTAAAAAGCCAGATGGGTTGGTTGGGGCTTCCTTGAGTCACGAGAGAGGCATGCTTACCACAGCACAGTGTTCCAGCTAGAGTTGTGGCAAGCACAGCCCACTGCTGAGAATTCATCATTCTCTTTACATCAATCTTAGGTTTGTGTGAGAAAGAGCTCTTCTAAACCTTAACAGGATTGGAAGTTGAAACAATCTCTCAGATCAAGAGATCTGATTTATTTTGTATTATCCTCTTTTCACAGCCACACCACATCATGCCAGTCCCACACACACCCTTATCTGATTGAAGAACCAATGTTCCCAGAGAAAATTAATATGTCTGTACTTTCTGTTGCCATTATAAACATAGGCGTGACCTGAATCCTTACCCAACAATAATGCATTTGAAAAATGTGGGTTTGGCTATGATGGGAATGGTGTGATATTTTGAAAATAATTCCTTTCTACTTTTGTAAGAACTCCCTCAATGTCATGACCAAATAAGTAAGAGAGGAAAGCATAGAGAATTCTGATCTAGCTTTGGCCTGAACTACTTCAGTTTTCTCTTTCTTTTTTCTTCTCCTCCATTCTCTCCCATTCCTGTTTTCACAACACCAGCTACAGCGTAGTTACAGAAACTGAGCTAGATAGAGCAACACTTATTCTGTGTGTCACAGGAATAACCTTTGACTGGGCAAAAGTGCTTCTGATATTTTGGAGTGAGAACTTCTGGAGTTCAGAACCTTCTCTGGATTCTGAAGAATTCTCTCTTGCTCCAATTCTTCATCTGCAACTCCATGGCTCTTTCTACAGCCTCTCTGTATCTTTCATCATCTTTCTTGAGACTGCTGGAACCTCTCTCAGAACTTCAGAAAAGGAGTCAGGGATAAGTCTTTTGATTTACCACATCCAAAGTGAACTAGGTGGTAGGAGATCTTGGCTACATAGGTGACAGGACAGCAGCATTTCTGGCATTGAGTATGGAATGTCCCCAGAGCAAGGACTTCCAGTCTCTTGCAAGTGATATACTAGATCCTTCCCCTTCCTCTTAGATATGCCATGGGGCTATGTGGACTGAAAAGTGATGAACCAGAGAGAGAGCTGGTCACTGTGAATTCTCACAAACAAATGTGTGCTAGGCAAAGCAAATTAACAAGCCAAAACTAACAACACTATCCCTGGCATTCAACAGGGTAAGCATGGGTGGCAAGGTGGTTTACTTCTGCTTTCATTACTCCTTTTGATTACTTCTTTTCCTTTTGTCTTCCAGGAAAGCAAAATGAACTCTCTGACACAGCAGGACGGGAAATTACCCTGGTAAACTTGATGTATCTGTTGAAACAAACGCAATTTGTGTTATACTGTGTTTATGTATTTATTCAATGAATTTATACAACACTTACCATGTGCCAGGCATTATTCTATGTACCATATATATATAGCTATTTTTAAAGATGTGAATTTTGCATTCTGCTCTCTATGCAGCAAAGGCTCTTTAGGGTTAACAAGTGTCATAATAAGTGATTCTTTGGAAGTTCATGGGAGGCAGTCTAGATCCAAGACAGAAAATTCAGAGACTGAACCGTACAACCTTGACTCTGCTCTTGCCTGTTATGTGGCTTCAGGCTATTCATTTATTTTTTATGTAAACACCTTAAGGTCTTTCTGGAAGAGAGTAGGGAGCTGATGAAAGAATGAACCCATAAAAAACCTCATAAAATTGTTAGATATCTTCATAAATAGCACCAGCAAAATAGAGGCATGATCTTTGGCTTAGTTATTGCACAGAGGTCCCTGGCAATGTGTATGGGCTCATCAAGGAAGGGACCACCCAGACTAAAGGAAGGGAATTTTGAAGTCAGTCTTTCCTACGAGGTTTGGAAAATAAATGTAGGCTTTTCTTTTGAGTTGAATGTTATGGCGATATTAGAACTAAAAACGAATGCAAGACGAGGCAATATATTTGTGGAAAAGCATTCTGAAGCTCTCTAATTAAAACTAAACAGTCATAAATGAGACACTGCAAAGGAACTTGATGTGTACGTGTGTTTCAGTAAGGAAAAATAGTGATAAAGAGGTAGCAACCCTCTTAAAAATTCCACAAAAGACAAAGTCAATACAGCCAATAATAATATTAAATGGCATTCAACATTCCCCACCCAGCTGCTTAATTTTAAACCAAACCAAATACACTCAACTTGACAAACTTCTATTAAGTTTTCATGAGCATCAGTAGGTACTGCGTTGAGTGCTAAGGCTTTGTTCCCTCAAATAGGGAAATTTTCTTGAATGTTATTTTCTTTCTATAGTAAATAATAATAAAAATTGCATTTGATTACAATAAGGCCAGAGAGCTATGAAATTATTTAAGACAAAAATCTAAATAATTTACTGTGCAAGTAAAACCCAGGTTGGTTAAGCTGTGGACATTTTTCTTCCTGTGTAGGCTGGATAAATTACGATTTGAAGCTTAATTCAAAAGGGTATTTTCTGTATGTGCAATTGTTTGGGAAGTTTGTTTTAAAGTGTTTTTGCTTGTCACAAGAATCTGAAGATTTTTGCCCCATTTCAGTTGTCTAGCATTTCAGAAAATAATCAAAAGGATACCATATTAGATCCTTGGGGCTAAATATTTCTTAACGTAAAACTAGTATGGGAACTGTGGAGAAATCAAAGTACAGAAAGGAACTGGTACAAAGGTGACAGGAAAGGAACTGGTACAAACATAACAGGTACATATGAAAGCCAAAGCTCTGATCTTAATCCAGAATGATGCTTTGAGGGCATAAAGTGCTTGCCTAATAAAAACCACTGAATTGTACACTTAAAAGGATGAATTTCATGGCATGTGAATTATATCTAAACATATACTATAAATACAAATTTTAAAGTGCTTTGTATACCTCAATCTGCCATAGGAATGTAAGGTGGGATTGCTGTTTCCGGTTTTATCATCCCTATCCACCACATTGTGGTGCCCTGGCCTTGTGGCAGCCAGCCACTTTGACGGGGTGCCACAGCAGGGGTGCTGCAGAGCACTAGATTTTCCTTTGCTCCATTCACTTTAACAAAATTTTTCATGGAAATGAACCTTTTCTTGGGATGAGAGACAGGCAACTGAATTGACAGGCTTAAACAGATTGAAAAGTATCACAGGATCCTTGTTGATATATTGAGGACTAACGGCTATTTTTCAGTTCACTTGACAGCCTTCTTAAGTGTGCCACCTACTGAATTCAACCAGGCTCCTTCCAGTGGAGTTGGGAGTACTTTTTATCTTAGCCAAGCAACCTCTGCCTCTTTCAGTCGCTCAGCCTTACTGTTATTTCTGGGCAGCCACCACATCAGAGGGTGGCACTGTATCAGGAATTCTTACCTAGCTTCTCAGGGTAAAGCCAGACATGCTCGCATGATAGAGCTCTGCCAAGGAAATCTGCCACAGACATCCTACTGCACATAGCACAATGAGGATGACAAAGGACCAGATAAAGTGTGTAGATTTTCAGACTGTATACCTGATACCTTAAAGGAGTTAGGCTAGACGTCAAGAGCATAAATCGATGGGCAAAACTTGAATTTAAAGAACTGAAATAGCCCCTAGAATGAACACATCTTTGTCAGGTGAAACTTTGTATAGGTAGGAGTGGCTAATAAATAACTGCAGAGTGGGAAAACGTCAGGACTAATTTTACTGTTTGTTTCTACAAATTTACCTCTTTCTCAGAAGCTCTAAGATATTTGGCTATATTTGAAACTGTAAGAATTTTCTTGCCGGGTGCGGTGGCTCACGCCTATAATCCAGCACTTTGGGAGACCGAAGTGGGTGGATCACGAGGTCAGGAGGTTGAGACCATCCTGGCTAACACGGTGAAACCCCGTCCCTACTAAAAATACAAAAAAATTAGCCAGGCGAGGTGGTGGGCGCCTGTAGTCCCAGCTACTTGGGAGGCTGAGGCAGGAGAATGGCGTGAACGCGGGAGGCGGAGCTTGCAGTGAGCCGAGATTGCGCCACTGCACTCCAGCCTGGGCTACAGAGCAAGACTCTGTCACACACACACACACACACACACACACACACACACACACACACACACACACACACACAATTTTGAAAGAAATAACAACTGAAATATTGTCTTAGAACTTTTTCTAAGCTTTATCTTTCCAAAACTGACATCAATTCTTTAATTTGAGGTCTCAAATTATAATAATGTATCTTGCTAACTCATAATATTTATCCTTTCTGCCCCCTTAGGCGATATCTGTTCTGCTTTATCCTTAATCTTTTTATTCTAAACTGCATTAAATGCTATTCATCATATTATAAACTGCCTGACGTTTTCATAGGATATTTTTTGCTTTTTCCATCAATTTGGGCTATGCTTTTTATCTTGAAGGGGGATTAAAACATATTCTGTGACCTCAAAAGTGACCAGTAATAAAGCACAAAATAACTATTTAGAGGTGACATAGTGATTCTCAAGCCTTTCATCCTTTAATAATTGAGATTTAGCTGAAAACGTAGATGTCAGCAGCATCCATGAGGGACAGTTGATCATTTCTCACAATGGACATGACTCCATTGAAGCCTTTCATTCATAGTTTGCTAATGAATATGCACTACCATGCATAAGTGTCACTTAAAACCATCCTTTTTTTCTATTGTAGGTTGATGTTCCCTTTAAGAATGAGCAAACGGAAGCAAGCACCAGGCAAAATTCCCAAGTACTGCTATCAGAAACTGGAATTTATGATAATGAGCCTGACTTTTGTTTCAGGATGCAGGAAGGGTCTGACGTTTATTCTAATCCATGCCTAGAAGAAAACAAACCGGGCATTATTTATGCTTCCCTGAACCATTCCATCATTGGACTGAACTCAAGACAGGCAAGAAATGTAAAAGAAGCACCGACAGAATATGCATCCATATGTGTGAGGAGTTAAGTCTGTTTCTGACTCCTACAGGAACCATTGAATGATCAGTGTGTTGACATCACTGTCTGGGCCCAATAGGATGTCAAATAATATTTCTCAATTTGAGAATTTTTACTTTAGAAATGTTTATGTTAGTGCTTGGGTCTTAAGGGTCCATAGGACAAATGATTAAAATTTCTCTCAGAAACTTATTTGGGAACTTTTTATGTTATAGCCTCGGACAACAAAATCTCTCCAAAGCTGATTGACATCATGAATAGCAGAATAGTAGAATGTTTAAACTTTAGCTACATTTTACCTAATATACAAACTCGATCTTGCCTTTGAAGCTATTGGAAAGACTCCATAGGGAAAAGAGGTTTGTGTTATCTGCATCAGTTCACTACACACTCTTGAAAACAAAATGTACCAATTTGACTAACCAACCACAAATACAGTAATGATTGTATATTTCAAGTCAGTCTTCCATAATAATTTTTCCTGTGTCAGTCTAAGAATGGTGTTTCTTAAATGCAAAGGAGAAATCATTTTAGGCTTGATGTAAGAAAATGAAAATAATAAACGGTGCAATAAAAATATAGAATATACCAATTGGATGTAGGGTGGATGTTCCCCATACCTGGCAAACAAATGCTTATATCTACTCTGTTAGATTGATAAGTAAATATAGGTGTTAATGGAGCAGTCAACATATAGCACATTTATGAGCAAAGTAGAGACTCATGTTTGGATCACATAGACTAATGGATAGGAATGTGACATAATGCTGCTGAATTAATATATTTAATATACTTATGGGCATCCGAATAGTTTAAAAGTTAGAATAGGTATTATTGGGTAAGTGAAGATAGCTTAAACTGCTTCATGCTTGACTTGATAGCAAGTTAAAGTGCAATTAATGGAATGGAGGAAAACCCAGAATATTCAATTGGTCAGTAGGGGTCAATATGCTTTCATTCACCACATCTGCATCTTGCTGTTCTTCTTACTAAGGAATCAGGGCAAATCATCTGTAGTGACATATTTTAGTTTGCTAATCATCTATTTTAAAATACTGAGGTTGCAGCCACTTAAGAGTATAGCAAAAGATGGATTCAGATTTTTGGACTTTCCAAAGCACTTGAGCTAAATTATTTCAAAAAGAGTCTATAATTTTATTCAACAGTTTGAGACGATCAGAATTCTCAGGTGCTGCTACTGAATAATGTAATAGTCTTCATCCAAAGTGGATAGCAAAGGCTAAAATCCATTTGAACAAATATGTAAGCTGAGCTGCTGCACAAATGAATGTGATGTGTGTGTGTGTGTTTTAGGTAGAGTTGGTGACAACAGAAATGGTGCATGAGAAACTGATCAAAATGACATTACATTTTCAGTTTGCTTATGAAGCTCAAAATACTACAGTAAATGGGCCATTAAAGAAAATAATATGTGAAATTATGGAGTTGAGAGTATGCGTGGGGTATACATACAAAAAGAAAAAACTGAGGTTTTGTGGCGGAGAGATTTTCTTAAGTAACACTGGCATTTTTAGCTCCTTAGATTTGGGGGTGCAGATATCCTTTTGAGTCACTGTTATTTTGCCAATTACACCTAGAATTTTAAGCAAACAATTCGAGATAGGCTCTTTAACCAGGGTGCATTTGTGGACAACTTATGTAAGAAAGACATGTTAGAATAGCTGCTTGTGGTATTCTTAAAAATAGAAACAGGAAATATGGGGAGGATACATTTAGCTGTCCTCTTATCAGATGAACACACAAAGTTGAACAGTTCCTTTATGATTCTCTCAAACTTAAAAGCAAAATATTTCTGTCTTATTTAGCATATTCTTAGTATGTCTTATAGTAAAGATAATGCTGATAATGATTTGTCTCTAAGATTTATTAATATATTTGTACTGCTTGCCAAAATCACAAATCATTTATGTTTTTATTCCTTTTCCAAGTGGTGTCAGAGACATATATGCATTTTCCCAAATGAATCTATTTCACTATTATTTACATGGCTTACTTCATTAATTTATAGATGGTTTGAGAGAAAGAATATGTAGATAATTTAATGGTTTCTCACAAATTTTAAGCTTGTTGATTGTGCTCAATAAGAAGGTAAAGTTATTAAAACTTATTTGAAATCAATTTGGCATCTGCTTTTGTACCCCAAAATGTGTGGGCATGAATAGAATACTGATTCTTAAACCCCCTGACACATAAAAGTGACCTGAATAACTTGCTAACTGCAGACTATTAGCTTGCAGCACTAAGAAATTCTGATTCAGGAGGTCTAGAAAATGGTTCTGTAATCGTCATGTTTAAAAGACATGCCAATCGATTTTCATGTTTCCCAGTGTCCACAATTTGAGAAACCTAGTAGAGGCTAGGTTTGGTATATGTGGTTTATTTGATCAGTTTTGTGCACCAACCAAAACTATCTAGTCCCCAGAATGGATTCTCTGGTGTGATCATATCTATTTTGCTAAATATATCAACTTTTTTTCAGAGCACTTTTAGGTTCAGCAAAGCTAAGCAGAGAGCATTGAGAGTTTCTATACCGTCTTCCCTCACACATGCACAGCTTCTCCCATCATCAACATCCTGCACTTCAGTGGTACATTTGTTACAATCAGTGACTAGAATTGACATGTCATTATCAACCAAAGTTCATGGCTTACAGGAGGGTTCACACTTGCAGGTCTTTGGGTTTTGACAGGTATAATGACATGTATCCACCATTATGGTGATTGACAGAATAGTTTCACTGTCCTAAAAACCCTCTGTGCTCTACTCGTTTACATCTCCCTCCCAACCCCTGACAACCACTGCCTCTATTGTTTTGCCTTTTCCAGAGTGCCATACAGTTGGAGTCATGCCCCATGTAGCCTTTTCAGATTTGCTTCTTTCACTTAATAATATGCATTTAAGTTTCCTCCGTGTCTTATCATGGCTTGATAGTTCATTTCTTTTTAAAGGTAAATAATATTCCGTTGTCTGAATGTACCATAGTTTATTTATCTGTTCATCTACTGAAGGACATTTTTGTTGCTTCCAAGTTTTGACAATTATGAATAAAGCTGCTCTAAATATTCATGTGCAGGGTTTTAGAAAAACTTCAATTTGAAATTCAGGGGTACATGGGCAGGTTTGTTATACAGGTAAACCAGTGTCATGGAAAGTTTGTTGTACAGATTATTTTATCACTCAAGTATTAAGCCTATTAGTACCCATTAGTTATTTTATCTGATCTTCTCCTTCCTCTCAACCTCCACCCTTTAGTGGGCCTTAAATGTCTGTTGTTTCCCTCTATGTTTCCATGTGTTCTCATCATTTAGCTCCCACTTATAAGTGAGAACATGCAATATTTAGTTTTCTGTTCCTGCCTTAGTTTGCTAAGAGTAATGGCTTCTAGTTCCATCCATGTTCCTGAAAAGGACGTGATCTCATTCTTTTTTATGGTTGCATAGTGTTTCATGGTGTATATGTACCACATTTTCTTTATCCAGTCTTCCATTGATGGATATTTAGGTTGATTCCATGCTTTGTTATTGTGAGTAGTGCTGCAGTGAACATATGCCTGTATGTATCTTTAAAACAGAACAATTTATGTTCCTTTGTGTATATACCCAGTAACGGAATTGCTGGGTCAAATGGTAGTTCTGTTTTTAGCTCTTTGAGGAATTGCCACACTGCTTTCCACAATGGTTAAACTAATTTACACTCCCATCAGCAGTGTATAAGTGTTCCCTTTTCTTCGCAACCTCACCAGTGTCTGTTATTTTTTGACTTTTTAATAATAGCCATTCTGACTGGTACGAGACAGCATTGTGGTTATGACTCACATTTCAATTTTCATCTCCTTTGTGTAAACACCAAGGAGGATGATGGCCGGATTGTATGGTAAGAGTATGTTGAGTTTTGTAAGAAATTGTCAAAATATCTTCCAAAGTAACTGTACCATTTTGCATTTTTACCGGCAATAAATGAGACTTATTGTTATTTCACATCCTAGCCAGCATTTAGTGATGTCACTGTTTCAGAATTTTGCCATTCTAATAGGTGCGTAGTGGTATCTCATTGTTTTAACTTGGAATTCCCTAATGACATATACTGTTGTGCATCTTTTCATATAGTTATTTGTAATCCATGTATCCTCTTTGGTGAGGTGTCTGTTCAGATCTTTTGCCCATTGTTTAATTGGGTTGTTCATTTTCTTGTTGAATTTAAGAGTTCTCTGTATAGTTTTGATACAAACCTTTATCAAATATGTCTCTTTTTCTAGATTGCAAGTAGTCCTTTTCTTTTTTAAATTTTAGATTCAAGGGTTATATGTGCATGTTTGTTACATGGGTATTACATGTATAATGGTGAGTGTTGGGCTTGTAGTATACCTGTCACCAAAACATTGGACATTGTATCCAGTAGGAATTTTTCAACCCTCAACTCCTCCTCACTATCTTCACAGTCCCCAGGGTCTATTTTCTCCATCTTTACATCCATGTGTGCCATTTGTTTAGCTCCCACTGGCAAATAATTTATTTCTGTCTGTGGCTTCTCTTCCTCTCAGTATAATTCATAGCACTTATTTGTTATTATGTTTCCTGTAACATTAGACTGTGGGCTTCTTATGGGCAAGGACTATGTCACATTCTTCCTCAGTTTTTTAGCTCAGTGTTTGGCACATATTAGGATTAAATAATGTTTAATTAATGAATGACTGTATTTGCAAAGTACTCTCTTGATACTCAAAGGATGGCGCTCAAATCAGTAGCATGGGAATCCTCTGGGAGCTTGTTAGTAATGTAGAATCTCAGCCTTCACATGCTAAATAAGTATCTACATTTTAACAAGATCTTCAGGTAATCAGTATGCACTTTGATGTTTGTGAATCTTGTGTTCCACTTAACCTTTATGAACCCATCTTTCTCCACCCAAAGTCAGGTGTGGTAGGACTCCAAGTCGCATTTACAGGATAGACTAATTTAGAAAGTTCTATTTTAGGCAGAAACAGGAAAGGCCGCAAAGTAAAAATGACAAGTGAGAGAGCACAATACTATTTTGTAGAAGTTTTGCTAAACCTGAGAACATGAGAACTGAAAGTCCTGTGCTAGAAATCAACTTACAGTTTCAAAAATAAGTTCTGGGGGGTTAATCTTTAAAATCAGGCCCTTATTTTGAAGTTGGTCAGGTTAAACATTCCATGGCAATTGTTTTATCTGCACATAATTTATAACCACCTATTAGCACCTACCAGTTTGATAGGTTCTGAGGTTAGTATGGTTGAGAAAGATTTCATTCCTGCCTGACACTGCTTATGGTGTAGGTGAAGTAGAAGATAAACAAAAAATTATAATCCCATTGTTGAATTTTGTTGTGGAGATAGGTGCAAAATGTTGTGAAAACACCATCAAATTTTAAGTTTCTTGAGTATAAGAACTATGTATTCTTCACTGTAGTAGAATTCATGTTCCTAAGACTGAGGGTTTTGAGGTAACCCTAAATAGTCACATTCCTCTGGCTCTACAGATTCTCGGCCAACTGAAAAATAGAGGCATCAGCTTGGGAATAATATTAATAATAAAGATGGATATCAGCACAGCTTGGGCCCCAAACCAAAATATGTTTCCTACCCATTCCTCCACCTAATCTTGCTTGACTTTGGGACCCCTTTACAGGAGAGTTTGGTCTACAGAAAGATATCTACCCAGTCATGTGGGGATGTCAGCGTGCTTCAAGTTTCCTTGATTGCAAAGTGGAGTCAGAGATACAACTATAACCTCCTTGCCTTTGATGCAAGATGTTCTTTCAGAGGCTAATATGGTTAAAAGGGTGAGAAGCTCTGCGCATCACACCAGTATGTTAAATCAGTTCTCTTTCTGTAAGAAGCCTGCAAGAGGGCAGATCATAGGAGGACCTTTTTTTTTTTTTTTTTTTTTTGAGACGGAGTCTTGCTGTGTCGCCCAGGCTGGAGTGCAGTGGCCGGATCTCAGCTCACTGCAAGCTCCGCCTCCTGGGTTCACGCCATTCACCTGCCTCAGCCTCCCGAGTAGCTGGGACTACAGGCGCCCGCCACCTCGCCCGGCTAGTTTTTTTGTATTTTTTAGTAGAGACGGGGTTTCACCGTGTTAGCCAGGATGGTCTCGATCTCCTGACCTCGTGATCCACCCGTCTCGGCCTTCCAACGTGCTGGGATTACAGGCTTGAGCCACCGCGCCCGGCCAAGGAGGACCTTATATCATAGCTAAGGTGAGAACATGAGGAAAGAGAAACAATGACTTTTTCCTAGTTTGGTAAGTAATTGCTGCATGTTAAATTACTGAACTGAACGAATTAAAAACAAGAAACAACTGCTTCTTTCAGGGAAGTCAAAAAATGTCATTTGTGCCTTCTCTTAGAGCCAGAAAAAAGGGAGGAGAGAATTTTAAGTGCAGAAAAGAGCCATTCAAAACAGCATGGCACATTCTGAGATTGTTGGCCAGGTGGCCAGTGACTGTAGAGCAGGTTACAGAGAGGGAATTACAAAATATAAGACCAATTTTAGTTGTAATTACCACTTAAATACAATGTAGGTAGCCAAAGTTCTTTCCTGTATATTACACAAAACATTGTGAAAGATCTATCAGCAACGACTTTCTCTTTAAGCTTCTTGGCTGTCACAGATGTGCATAACTGACCTGCTGATAAAGGCACAGAATTTCTTTTTATTTCAGAAAATGTTATTAAAACTTATCCAAGTCTTAATAAATGTTTAACAGTTGATAAATGCTTTTATTTTGGGTTAAATACAGTATTGAGTAGAATTTTAGCAAACTCTATGAGGTCACAACCAAATAGAGGTGAGAAACCTTAAACTTTCTTATTTGCCATTCACAATCTACCTTAAAATAATTAAAAATGTTAGCTCCAAACTGGATAATGACAGACTGCGTTGTTTTTTAAACTTTTGGAAATGTGTGTTTTCGTTGAATAATATGCTATAATGCAATTGGACAACATCTGATTCCTAAGTTTATTTGAATAACATTGGTGTTTATTATGCATCTTAAAAAAAAAGTTAAAAAGTTCAAATTAAGTAGTATTATAGTCAATCTCTTCCAAGGAAGTATTCCAAGTAATAGTGGAGCTGGCCCACAGATTGACTAACTGCTATATGAAATTGAGACCTATGCTTTAGGGCTTTCTATGGCTCATAATCATATATTTATAAGCACTCCACAGTATTTTACATCTTATAATTCTTGATGATCCCTTGACAATAATAATAAAATGTTTATAATAATTGATATCTACCATTTATTTATTGCTTGTCTATGTGCCAAACACTGCTCTAAGTCTTTTAAATGTACAACTTTGTTTAATTCTCACAATCACCTTATGAAGTAAGTGGTTATCATTCTCATTCTACTGATCAGGAAACTGAGGCACACAGTCATCAAGTTAACTTGTACAAGTTCTCATCACTAATAAGTGATAGAAACTAAATCCCAACCTAGTAATCTGATTCCAGAACCTATATTCTTACCACAGCACCAACTTGAGGAGCAATGGAGAAGAATTTGGGATTGTTCTAGACTCTCTAGTATGCATAAGAAAACCTTAGATTTGTGCTGAAACCATCTCAGGATTGTCTCATTAAGCCCTGCTTAAGAGTGGTGATGCTTGCAATTGCCCAGTTATCAGTTGGGCCATCAGTAGAAGAAAGGAATTGAACTAAGCAAAGATCTGGCACTACACTGGAGAAATAATACTCATGCTGATGGCAAGGACAGATTACAAGATGGTCATCAGGGTAAGTGTGCACAGGAGAAGACAAAAATGAGCAGTCTCCAATCAGGAGGTCAGGAATCTAAATAACAATGTTCAGAGATTAGACAAGTGGTATAAGAAACTAGCACAGAGCCCAACAGCATGCAAGAAGCTGGATTCTGAGCCAATTGCATTTTAATGCAGGAGTCTCTAACATAATTCCCATTCAGACTGTGTCCTAGGCTGAGGTGGGCTTAAATCTCCAGATGAAAACAAATATTCAGATTTGTCTGGAGAAGAGAATTGAAGAATTAGAGAATCTAGAGGTTCATAACAGCAGTGATGGGAGAAGATATGGAGCTTAGGCAGACCCGACATTTGTCACTACAGCTCCCTGCCCCTGGAGAAGCATTGATATGTTGGAAAAACAAAGGAGAAACAGTGACAAAGTCAAAGAAAGAAGAGACTCAAGGACTTAGGAATAAACCATTGAACCAAAATTGCAGTTTTGTCATCTGTAAGCTAAAAATGCACCCTAGTGGTCTTGGGAAAACCAGAGTGTATCCCGTTCATTAAAACCCACATATCACACAAAATGTCCTAGTTTTAAAGTCTTTTTGCTGATAATACTTACAAGAACCCAGAACAACCTCCAAGTTCACGCGTTTTTTTTTAAAAGCACTGCCTATTCTGCATTGTATCTTGAATATCTTAAAGCATCTCAGAAATCTCAAAAAGTGGTACTATTAGTAGACATAACATACTTATCCACACAGTCACACACACATACGTACAGACATAAAAATTAATATATGTATATATACACTTAGTTCAAATAATGAAGACTAAAAATGTTTAAATGGCTACCTCTTAGAGGGAGGAGAGAATAGTGTGGAATAATTAAGGATCGAAATGAGACTACAGTGAATGTACTTTGGTGTAGAGTTTGATTGGAAATAATGAAAATTATTTGCATAATTAAATAATAATACTTCATAAATAAAAAGCAATTCCTCAAATTGAAAACAAACTGAAACAAACTTAAATTTATATTAGATTGATAGCATACCACACAGAATAATTATGTCAAATGACTTCAGTGTTTTGACTATACAACCTTGCAAGGATATACTATAACAACAAAAAGAACCATAAAGATATTTTAATCTTCATTTTGTGCTTGTCATGGTAATATTGATACTATTATTTTATTTTTTGGTTGTTTCTTTGTTTATTTTGAGACAGGGTCTTACTCTGTTGTACATGCTGGAGTATAGTGGTGTGATGATAGCTCACTGCAGCCTTGAACTTCTGGGTTCAAGTGATCCTTCCACCTCAACCTCCCGAAGTGCTGGGATTACAGGAAGGAACCACCATGCCTGGTGATATTATTATTTAAAAATAATATGTGGATAATACAGTATACAAGTATATATGTTAATATATTTAGAAATATAGCTTTCTTATATGCCAAAAATTAACAGAAGTATGGAATTAAAGATTTTAATGAAGAGCCCTGAAATCCAAGTTTTGAATTGGAAGTATATACATAAATTCCTAATTTTATTTATTAACTTGAAAGGAAAAAGGGCTTGTACATTTCTCTAATCATTAATGATTTTAAAGCCTTAAATAAAATATTTCCAAATGTAAATCAGTAAAATATTTAAAGAATAATATACTAGAACTAAGTGAAACACATCTCCAGGAACAACAAAAACAATACCTCCAGTAGGTAAAAGAGAAAAACAACCGTACAACTCTGTATCATATCCAGAATGCTAAAAAATTACTGTTCCTAGTCATTTATTAATTCACCCAACACATATTTTTGTGAAAGTCTGTTATATGCCAGGCCCTGTGCTAAGCTCTGTGGGGTTCAAAGAAATTTCTAGAAGACTTGTTGCCTGGTGAAAGAGCCATAAATAGGTAATTGTCTCACCTAATGGTAGCTGTGAAGACTGACGTTCATTTGAGTGCTCTGAGTTCATGGAAAGGCATCAATCTGGCCTCAGTGTGGTCAAACATGTTCAGAAGCAGTTTTTCTCATATGATACAAAATCAAGAAGCTATAAACAAGGAGAGATACTACAATTTGGTTCTCATAGATGCTTTTAATTAAGAGGCCTTGAGGCATGAAAACTAATGTGAGAGAAAAGCTACTTTTCTCAAACAGTCCAAAATCATTGGCCATCCTTCAGAATACAGTTGGATATACAAGTAGCTAATTTTATGTAATTCCAGCTATGTGCCAGGCAGTGTGCTACAGGTTTTGCATAGTTTATCTCATTTGATCCTTACAACATCCCTATGAGGTAGGAGCCAATGAAAATCTCAATTGATGAGAAACAGTGCTTAAAGAGGTTGCTCTTTTGCATAAGCCAGTTAAAGTTAGAATTCTGTCATTGACGATAAAAAATGTTAATTCATATATTTACTAAAGCAGGTCCAATTAATGATGCTTTCTGTTTGGAACATTTCATGAATTTTTCCTTGCCTGTAAGATCTTCCACCTAAGATGTAGAAGCAAAGGAGGATAGACCAAGGCTGTGTTGTCATGAGAGCTTGAGCTGCCCATAGCACTGCAAGTGGGTTGCCCATGGGTCATAGGATATGCAACTAAAATGGTACATCAGAGAAGTAGTATGCAGAGCAAATCTAAATCCATGACCAGGCAGATGGTCCAACCAGGTTGTCTGACTAAAGGGAATAAATAGAGAGAAATGGAAATGGGAAGAAAGTAGGTCAGAGTGGGTGGTGTGCTTGAAGCAAAAGGTAAGCAAAGAAGCTTTGAGGAAAACTTTGTATTATAGAGACATAGTGAGGGTGTTCATCCCCAGAAGATTCTTAATGAAGTCCCCGAAGCTTTTGGATTTTCAGGTTCCTCAACCTTTGGCTCTTTCTTACATTTAAATCATATCTGAGGACAATGGCTTTCAGTTCTGATTAACATTTCTGATGAAGTCTCTGCTAAATGTACACATTGCCAACGAATATCAGCCAGAATAGGAGACTTTCTTTTATGTGTGTGGCTGGGTTTTAAAGAGCCCTGTTGGCTACATCCTTGATCAGGGAGAGAACTACTTTGTTTGGATAATTATTCCACCTCTGTGTCATCCCACCTCCTGACAATGAAGTTCAAAGCACTCCTAGTGACTCCACTACCCTGTGACACCCAGAGAATCAAGAGCAGTTGGATATTGAGAGAATTTCCTGAAGTGTTTCAAGTTGGCTTAGAAGCAGTCTTAGCTAATTCCTTTAAAGAAAAAATATAGAGATGGGGTCTCACTCTGTTGCGTAGGCTGAAACGCAGTATTAGCTAATTCCTGACTGAGAAATGAATTTGTGAACACTCAGCAATAGAGGCAGTAGTCTACCAAAATACTGTACTCTGAAAAGCCAATTTGCCTATATCCTTTGGTTACAAAACATTTCTCCTTCCATCCCCTCTCACTTCTGACCCTGGGAATAGCGGGAAGAGGGCCCCGCCTTATTATTTTGGTCAACTCTCTGTGGGCTATTTTCCTATTTATTCTGCTCAGCCCAATTTCCTGGAGCCGGTCTCTATTCCCAGACCTCCCTGCCCTATTTTGGGAAAGTTTCTTCAAAGGACTTGGCCCTGCCTGATGGTTTCAGTCTCTCTAATTTGGGTATCTATAAACACAACTCCACTCTTCTTGTCCTTTTAGGACATTGCTTGGGTAAATACTTCAGCCTGGGACTGAAGGATATTGGCTTTATATTGGTTTGGGTTTAAGTGCAGATTCTCAGGGATGCTTTCTCTGCCCTGATTGGTAACTAGGCTCTTCCTACATTTTTAACAAATGTTATCACAAAATAAGTATTGTTATACATAGGGATTTACTTTATCAATGTGATTCGTTAAGTTCTCGTATTTCTGTTAGCCCCCTGTGCTTTCTGGCTCCCTTCTCTCTGTATGTCACCGAGCCAACTCTCTGTAGTCTCTTTTCCTAAACATCAACACAGGTAAGGGTAATAATCTGCACATTCTTCAGCAGGACATTTTAAAGTCTTTGCAATTTGGTTCCAGTTTACACCTCCAGCTTTATCTTTGCCACTTTCTTTCATATCCAATAGACAGAAAAACATAGCCAGAATCTAAGAATAGAAAACATAAATCATCTTAGCCTTAGAGTCCCTGAATCTTTGCAGAGATAGCAAGCACATAAATGGTCACTGATGTTTCAGTCGAATCCTGAATACCGTAATGCTTGCTTTCACACTGCATTCAGCATGTCTTTAAGTCTTTATAATCATAGCACCGTAAAATTGGTGTTGAGTTCTACTTTCCCAGTATGTGCATAGGGGAAACAAGAAGACACTCCTCTCCATAGCCTTCCTGCCAATTCACAGCCTGTAAGCTCTTTATGTTCCCATAATATTTTATACCTCTGTAGCTTCGAACATGCATTCTCTTCCATTTGTTGACTGCATGTTTTCCATCATTTTGCATCCTGGACAATACCCACTCATTTAAGATTTAATTCAAGTGTCATTTTTTAAATCAGTTCTTCCATAGGTTCTCCAGCAGAATTATTTCTACCCTACTTTGTGTTTCCTGACAATTATGAATTATGATTATTTCTTTGTGTTCTGAAAGTGATCTGACCCTTTCATTCACTTATCCCTTGAAGTCAGGGATTGTCTTCTTTATGTATATGTATTCGTTTCCAAAATAATGCCTGATACATACTGGACACACCACAAATATTTATTTTAAATAAATGTTATTTTGTATAGAAATCCACTGAATCAATAATTTCCATGAAATTGACCTTATTTATCCTGACATTTAGGTATAATCTGGTTTGAGTAATTTTTCTTTTTCTTTTTCTTTCTTTTTTATTTTTTTGAGATGGAGTCTGGCTCTGTCCCCCAGGTTGGAGTGCAGTGGCGCCATCTCGGCTCACTGCAAGCTCCGCCTCCCGGGTTCACGCCATTCTCCTGCCTCGGCCTCCCGAGCAGCTGGGACTACAGGCGCCCGCCACCATGCCCGGCTAGTTTTTTTTTTTTTTTTTTTTTTGTATTTTTAGTAGAGACGGGATTTCACCGTGTTTGCCAGGATGGTCTGGATCTCCTGACCTCATGATCCGCCCACCTCGGCCTCCCAAAGTGCTGGGATTACAGGCTTGAGCCACTGCGCCCGGCCTTTTTGTTTGTTTGTTTGTTTGAGACAAAGTCTCACTCTGTGGCCCAGGCTGGAGTGCAGTGGTTCAATCTTGGCTCACTGCAACCTCCACCTCCAGTGTTCAAGCGATTGTCCTCCCTCATCCTCCGGAGTAGCTGGGACCACAGGTGCATGCCACCGGGCCCAGCTAATTTTTGTATTTCTTTTCTTTTCTTTCTTTTTTTGAGATGGAGTCTTGCTCTGTTG
Source organism: Piliocolobus tephrosceles (assembly GCF_002776525.5). Lineage (NCBI taxonomy): Eukaryota > Metazoa > Chordata > Mammalia > Primates > Cercopithecidae > Piliocolobus > Piliocolobus tephrosceles. The sequence goes on along the minus strand of NC_045435.1, from coordinate 28,615,957 downwards.
CCCAGGCTGGAGTGCCGTGGTACAATCTCGGCTCACTGCAACCTCTGCCTCCTGAGTTCAAGCAATTCTCCTGCCTCAGCCTCCTGAGTAGCTTGGACTATAGGCACATGCCACCATGCCCAGCTAATTTTTGTATTTTTAGTAGAGACGGGGTTTCACCATGTTGGCCAGGATGGTCTCCATCTCTTGACCTCATGATCTGCCCACTTCAGCCTCCCAAAGTGTGGGGATTACAGGCATGAGTCACCATGCCTGGCCTTAACTAATTTTTCAGCACAATCTATCCTTATTTCCTAGTACCAAGGATATGGAATTTCTATACTTATTCTATGGTCTTCCACAACTGAGTTCCTATTTCTACTTGAAATGTCCACGATCTCAATTTTTAAAGCTTACCTGTAGAATTACTTTTGATCATTTACTTAAAGTTCTACCAAATAGAAATTCCAGACTAGATTCTGTCTTGATCTGGTTTAGAGAGACTTTTGGCTTAAGCTTTGTTTCCCTCTTAATTTCTTAGTCCCCATTTTAATCTACAGGCTTATGTTCTCACAAACCTAACCCATGCATCTGCATATGTGTTGGAGAGAAACTGATTCAGGGTATTAAGTGTGGGTTATGCCTCTAACTGCAAGAGAATTGAAGTACATGGAATGGCCTTTGGAGAAAATTAAGGAAAGAAATGAATTCCTTACATCTGAAAAAAGTTATTACTGGACCTTCCTATATCCCTAGCCCTGGGAAGACTATACTGGGTCTTAACTACCATGCTGACAAATGTGGAACATATTTAATAAGCATGAGGGAGAAACTGAATAGCTTGTGAATAAGGCATTTGCCTCATCCTCTCTGGGGTACCAACTTTTCAAATGAAAAATGAAGGCTTACAAAAACTGGCTGTAGAGATAACCTTCCTGTCATGCCCGTGACACTCAGTTACATCAGTCTATATGACATTCCAAAAAGTCACTTCTATTGATGAGTTTGTCTTCAAGACAAAATTTACATGCCATACTGGGGCTTGGTATGGTTACTTGGTTCTCTCCAAGTACTTGAGTGGCTATTTGGTTTTCTCCAATTCCTATATTTCATGTCTTTGATCCTATAAGAGGCCCAAGGGAGGACAGAAAAGTCATATAAACCATGGTTTCTGCCTTGTAGGAACACGCAATTTTGTTAAAAAGAAAGAATAAAATAAATTAAGAGAAACTGTACATATTTGTCAAATATAAGGCTTAACTATAAGTATGCATCTCTGAGTGATATATAACTATATTAAGAGTACTGAGGGTTCTTTTTATGGTTTGCTGTTTCTCTTCTGCACCATGTCTTCCTACTCTTGGATATTGATTTAGATTCATTTATCAGGCAACTGGAGTATTTGTTCCCCTACTTTCTTTCCAGTGAGGTGAGTCATGTATCTTTCGAGTCCATTTACGTCTGAAAATATACTTCCGTTGTCTTCACATATACATGATAAGGTAACTTTTTTCTCCGTCTTTCAAAATGTTTTGGCTAGTTTTATTTGGTTCTGCAAATGAACATCATAAATAAAGTCTGTTGTAAATAAGAGATATATAATTTTCATTTTACGTGCCCTGTTGTTTTGTTTCTGTTTTTGTTCTTCCTATGTAGAAATCATTTTTTATCCTTGCAATTCTGAATTTCAAACAGCATATATCTAAACATGTAACTTTCTTGACTCCTGTCTACATCTGGAATCTCAACTAAAAGCATACTTCTCCTCTTGGATCTCTCCTCCATTTTTTTTTTTAAGTTGTTTGGTTCTTTATCCTTTTTACTTTGAGTTCTAAATAATTAGTTGCACATGTTTTTTAATTCATTAATTTGGTTATCGGTGGTATTCTGGTCACCAACTCTTCTGCTTTAAAACAATTTTAAGTAGAAATTTTATGGAAATAGGCCAGGCGCGGTGGCTCACGCCTGTAATCCCAGCACTTTGGGAGGCCGAGGTGGGCGGATCATAAGGTCAGGAGATCGAGACCATCCTGGCTAACATGGTGAAACCCCATCTCTACTAAAAAAAATACAAAAAATGAGCTGGGCATGGTGGCAGGTGCCTGTAGTACCAGCTACTCAGGAGGCTGAGACAGGAGAATGGCGTGAACCTGGGAGGTGGAGCTTGCAGTAAGCAGAGACTGTGCGCCACTGCATTCCAGCCTGGGCAACAGAGCGAGACTCCATCTCAAAAAAATAAAAAAAGAAATTTTATGGAAATAAATATTTGTAGAGAAAAAGCACAAATAAAAGGTGCACAGATTGTTGAATTTGAATGGGATAATCTATGTAATCAGTACTCTTTCAGATTAACAACTAGAAGACCAGAACTCCCCAATGCCTCCTTAAAGCCACATCCCTCCTCCCCAAAGAAACTATCTTGACTTCTAACATCATATGTTAGTTTTAATGCTTTTGGACTTGATATAAATAGAATCATATAGTATGTAATTTTTGAGTTTAAAATCAAGAACCCCTAAAGGTCTGACATTTTACCCTGTTTGCAAGCTGACAGATTGGAGTCTCATAGTTTCATGCATGCTGGTAGAAGACATGAGACCCCTGGGACTGAGACAAAGGACATCATTCCTCACAGCCCAGCAAGTAACATAACCATCAGCATATTTGTGCCAGTTTGCCTTGCCCCTCAAGTCCCATGGGGTGATACAGATGGGTTCAGATGAATGCCTTTTCAAATGGTGGGTTAAATTACAGGAGAAAACTCCAAACACAGGGAACCTAAATCTTATAAAGGGTAGTAAGCATGCCTTCCCTTTGCTCTGAAAGGAGACACTATCTTTATCTTCCAATATTGTTTGCTATACAAATATCCTGGAAACGAATCTGAAACAAAGCATTTAACACTTTGCTTTACAAGGTATGCGGAAAGTGAGAGCCTCATGGAGAACTGTTTCCCAGTATCTGAGAGATTCCACATTGATATGGTTTTGCTGTGTCTCCACCCAAATCTCAACTTGAATTCTGTCTCCCAGAATTCCCACAAGTTGTGAGAGGGACCCACAGGGAGGTAATTGAATCATGGGAACTGGTCTTTCCCGTGCTATTCTCATGACATTGAATAAATTTCACGAGATCTGATGGGTTTATTCGGAGTTTCCACTTTTGCTTTTCCTCATTTTTTCTTGCTGCCACCATGTAAGAGGTGCCTTTCACATTCCCCCATGATTCTGAGGACTCCCCAGCCATGTGGAACTGTCAGTCCAATTAAACCTCTTTTTCTTCTCAGTCTCAGGTATGTCTTTATCAGCAGCATGAATACGGACTAATACACACATTATATGTTTATGTGTTGGTATTCATCCATGGTTTTGCTTATAGCAATAATTAGCTCTTCTGTAGTATGGTAATCCAATGCATGAATGTCTCACAATTTTAAGTGTACTTTCTTTTGTTGATGAAAATTTGGTTTGTTTCCAGTTTGGGGCTGTTATAAATATTACTATAAGTAAACTTGCACATTTTTGATGCATATTTGTTTGCACTTCTATTGGGTATATACCTACAAATATAATTGCTGAATTATTGGTTATGCATATATTCAGCTTTAACAGATCTTGCCAGTTTTCTAAGGTGATTTAAAAAGTTTACACTTACCACCTTAACTGGTATCTGGCTTTGTTTATCTTTGGCAACATCAACTATATAGAATGAATTTGATGTAGAGTCTCAGTTGATAAAGATAGTTTCACATAAAGTTTTGCATTTTTTTCTTTCTTCCTTTTTATTTTAATGCCTTGATGGAGGGGTTGGAATTGGCAAATGAAAGTTCAAGTTGAGGGGAGAATGACCAAAGTTATGTAACAAGAATGCGCTGAGCATATTCACAGTTGATGATTTGTCTGGTCTGCATGGACTGTTCAGTGTAACAGAAACATATTATCATAAGTAATTTATTCTCTTTATATTATACCTTTAAAAAAATCCTCCAAACTCTTAAGCCAAACTCTTAGAATAGAGAAAACATTGAAATTATCTTTTGAAGTGTTGTTTGAATATCTCTCTTGGTTAGTAATGTGCGGTAACCTGTGGTGTGATCTTTTAGCCTATGAATCACTTATTTGCTTGGAATGCCAGATTACTTGGTAACTGCCCATTCATGATTATTCCCCTTCATTGCTATGATCTTACTCCCAAGTCTTGAAAGGAAGTATGACTAAAAGTCCCTACTGAGGGGAAAAAAAAGCACAGAAAATTTTACTTCTCAACTAATTCATAGGAGGATGTGGTTGATATTTGAAATACACAGAAGCCACCAGGAAAAATGAGGGATAAGAATTAAATGATGAACTAATGAATAAATGCACAAGACTCTCAGAGTAGGAGAAATGATACTGTGAATTATGAGGGAAAAATTCAGCAGAATACTTGATAGGTTTGTAAAGGATTGGGCCAATTGATGATTAATTTTATGTGCCAACTTGGCTAAACTGTGGTACTCAGTTATTTGGTCAAACATTATTCTAGAAGTTTCTGTGTGGGTAGTTTTTAGGTGAGATTCACATTTAATCAGTAGGCTTGAAGTAAAGCAGATTATCCTACATGATATGGGTGTGCCTCATCCAGTCAGCTGAAGACCTTAAAAAAACTGACCTTCCTTTGGGAAGAAATTCTGCCAGCAGACTGCTGAGGGCTCATACTGCAGCTCTTCCCTGGGTTTCCAGCCTGTTGGCTAACCTGCAGGTTTTGGATTTGCTAGCCTCCATAATCATATGAGCCTATTCCTTAAAAATCTCTCCTTCTCGGCCAGGTGCAGTGGTTCACACCTGTAATCCCAACACTTTGGGAGGCCGAGGAGGGCAGATCACAAGGTTAGGAGTTCAAGACCAGCCTGGCCAATATGATGAAATGCCATCTCTACTAAAAATATGAAAATTAGCCAGGCGTGGTGGTGGGCGCCTGTAGTCCCAGCTACTCAGGAGGCTGAGACAGGAGAATTGCTTGAACCCAGGAGGCAAAGGTTGCAGTGAGCTGAGATCGTGCCACTGCACTCCAGCCTGGGTAACAGAGTGAGACTCCATCTCAAAAAAACCCCATACAACAAAAAAACAAAAACAAAAAAAAAACCTCTCTTCTCTCTCCCCCTCCTATTGGTTCTGTTTCTCTGGAGAACCCTAACTAACACATGCAAATTCTGCATAACTGGCCCAAATCGCCTTGGCATTTTATTGAGGCTCCTGCTTTGCCTAAGGAAAACCAAAGTTTATTGTTAAAAGGAAAAACACCCAATATTATTACATAATTTCTGAATTTGGAAGATTAGAATTTCTGATCTCTTAGGTTCTATGCAAGTATAATACAGTCTCAATAACTCTAAAACCTATGCTGTCATCATTACATGAATAGGTTTATACTCAACTTCTCAATCGTCCAGTCAAAGAATAAGTTAAGTATTATTTGTTTTCCTAAAGAATCTGTTTTTGCCTGAGCTGGAAATTCTTATTGACTTTTCATTTCCTGACCATACTCTTTTCCCTTGGCATTTAATAATCAAGTCATAATTAGAACTTAACTTTGCTCTAATGAGCCTGAGGGAGTGAAAATGGGTGAGCCAAACAAATCTAAAGCCTGAAACTGCCTCCATGAACTATAACGGGTAGATACCCAAAAGTATCTTATGATTCTTTTACCACTGAAGTGGTGACTTTTCCAGATGAGATTGTAGCTCCTTAGAACATTTTCTTAGTATTCCTTTCATTTCTTCATTCACGCAATGTAAGTGTTCTGGCCCTATACTGGGAGTAAAGTAAAAAGATATTTAAGATCCACCCTCTACCTTCAGGGAGGTTAGAGACCAAGAGAGGAGGAGAAATATGAAGACAAATTAGCATAAGAATATTCCAGGTGTAGTGATGGAAAAATGTATTACAAATGTGTACGTTGCAGCCTAGTTTTTTCATCTTTATACAGAAACAAAGAAGTGCTGGCCCCAAGTTTTATATCCAAGTCTATTTCTGATCAGGCACAGGTAATAATTATTCAAAAGGAATGGCTGGTAAAAGTTTAAATTATATAAATGTCTTGCAATAATTTTTCTGCCACCAGCATTGTAAAAATTCTTTTCTAAATGGTGAGCATTCATGCTGATCAGTATGCTTACCCTTACTAAATCTGTTTGTGTCTATCTTTCTGAATTGACCCAGCTAGTAGGCAATTTCCTTTTACCAATGCACACCATCAACTTCCCTCATACTATATGTCTACTGCTTTATCAATAATATTTCTAAACTATTTTTCAGCCTCCTCTTTAATACATTTTTAGCTAGAGTTCTCAAACCGATTATGTGTGTTTGTGAGATTATAGGTGGGATATAGCAGGTATATAAGATGATGTTGGTGTCCCTCCCAAATCACTTTTATCAGCAATTACACCCATCGCCAAGCTGTTGTAAGGGCTGGCAGCGAGTGGATCACAGGTGTCTACCCATGTACTTTCCTGGAGAATAGCTCTCAGATGACGGCCACCAGATGTTCATGCAACATAAGTGTTCTGGCCCTATACTGGGAATAAAGTGAAAAGATATTTAAGATCCACTCTCCCACCACAGCCTACAGCTAATGACTGACTAACTGATGCTACGTTATGATAGACCAACCCTTTGCGTCAAGGAGGAACCATCTCTGTTGGGCAATTTATGCTCCAGGGCACCCCTACCTGACTAATGTAATAAGAAACTGTAGCTTTGGCCGGGCGCGGTGGCTCAAGCCTGTAATCCCAGCACTTTGGGAGGCCGAGACGAGCGGATCACGAGGTCAGGAGATCGAGATCATCCTGGCGAACACGGTGAAACCCCGTCTCTACTAAAAAATACAAAAAACTAGCCGGGTGAGGTGGCGGGCGCCTGTAGTCCCAGCCACTCGGGAGGCTGAGGCAGGAGAATGGCAGGAGAATGGCGTGAACCCAGGAGGCGGAGCTTGCAGTGAGCTGAGATCCGGCCACTGCACTCCAGCCTGGGCGACAGAGCGAGACCCCGTCTCAAAAAAAAAAAAAAAAAAAAAAAAAAAAAGAAGCTGTAGCTTCATCTACAAAAACAGAAATCTCTTGGAATGGTTTCAGTAAGGTTGCTTGAGGACAGAGGCAAATACAAAGCTGGCAAGTGGATTACATTCTTTCATTACTGGTATTCCCCGGGGGCCACAGATAGGCTTTAACTGGATTGAGATGGCACTACAATGAGTTTGCTTGTCTGGTAAGAGAAGAAACCTCCAAGAATACTTTGTAAGGTTCTGGAAAAGCAAAGTGTCCATCAATTTTGTCCACTTGAATATATTTCTTTTGATTAAGGTACATGCTTTTCTTCTACCAGTGTATAGAAGTGAACATCTCTACCCTGGGCAACAAGAGCGAAACTCCATCTCAAGAAACAAAAATGTTATGTGGTTATACCACATTGTCTTTCATGCTCAGAGCAGTGATTTTACTGAAAAATTGGAGTGGGATTTAAATCCTTTGTTTCTCAACAGGCATTGAAAAAATACTTTCAGAGTTATTCATTCAAATGACTGAATATTAGAGGAAATAAAGTGAAGACTTCACTGGAACTATTCCGAAAGATCTGGAGATGAGAAGGAGGAGTGGGGGAAAATGAAATTACACAACTTTGTAAATTTCTCACTTCACAGAATTTTTTCATTTTGCCTTATCTACTGATACCAGGCCTGGGTTGAAATTTACATGTGCCCAAGAAAGGTGATATAAATGAATAAGACACAATATGCCATTTCTCTTGACACTATATAATTTTACAGGTATGTTTGGCTAGATCATAACTTTACCCCCATGTAGCCAAATTTGGGTAACTATAAATGTGATTCTGTTTCCAAGGGGAAGGGCTAAACCTATTTTTCTTTATCTTTCAAATACTATGAAGTCTTCTTGGTTGTGGGGCCAAAGAGAAAGATAGCATAGCTTCTGTTATTACTACCTATGTGGGTAAATGGTACATCTACTGAGAAAAAAAAAAATTAGCTATGGAATGGGGAAATGTGTGTGTTAAAAGGCAATAGTTGGAAACAATGAGAGATCATAGTGGAAGGAAAGGGCACTTGTCAATGGGTCACAATCCCAGGGAGAAGTGCAATCGTGCTATTTTCATAAGAGCATTTCAGAGCGAGAGAATAATACTCTTAGCTATCTCTTTCAGAACTAGCACTGGCTCATGTTGGGAAGGTTTAGCACATGGACTCTTTTATTTAAAAAGTAGAACTTTCTCAGAAGCCACTCAACAGAATTTCTTATAGCTCATGGCCCAAAATTGAGTGCTATAGTTATTACCACGTGCAAGGGAGTTGTGGGAATACAACTACATTCTGTAGTAGCATTAAGAAAAAAGAGTTGAAAATAGCTGTGGTTTTGCCCTATTGACAACATCTTCCACCAGGGGTGGGAAGGGGTGGTGATCAGATGTACATTTTTGAAAGGTCATTGTATCTGTAGCATAGATGATGGACAAGAAACTTGCAGAACTGGAGTTAGGGAAACCAGTTAACAGACTTTTGTGCGGGGAGAGGGGATGCAGTGATGGGTATTGAAAAGGAGGTAATATATGAGTGATATGGAGGTATACTTGTTAGAACTTGGCTGCTAGATATGCGGGACTAAGAAGAGGGAGAAATAAAGGAGGACTTCTCAGGTTTTGAACAAGGTAAGTGATGCTAATAGAAAAGGAAAATGTTGAGGATGGAAACGATTCATTTAGTTGTTTATGCTTATCTAATTTCACTTATTTCTCATTTTCTGCCTTTTGATGTCTCTCATTATTTATGGACCATTGTGTCCTAAAATAAAGTAAAATGGGTCTGAAATGTTATGGCAAATGAGACATTTATTATAATAAAAAAAATCCTGTAACAGTAGTGTCATGGGAATTTTTGTGTAGATTTTAGAATTACAAGGTTCATAGTTACTTCCAGGATTCCTGTTTTAGGCCCTGCAGCTTGCTACATCCCAGAAGAACCCTGTGAGGTAATTATGAGATAATTATGAGATAATTGAGATAAAAATGAGATAATTATGAAAAATCTCTTGTAAGCTGCAAAATTCTATGCACATATACATGATTATAAGAAATCATTTTGGACAGATATCTAATGGGAGAAATACATAATCTCTGATTATTAATGTGCCTGTAAATGAAAGTGAATTTTTACTCCACTCCATTCAACATTGAATATTACGTGAAAAATAATTATAATTCTCTACTCCTTTCTCACCAAAGGGGAAGAGAAGTGATACAAATGCCCAGTGAAGTTGTGACATGGAATCAAACTTCTGGGTTTGCTCTTACTTTGGATCTGTGACAGAATCATTCTGGTCTGCTCTCCTATTCCTGGTGGTGGTGGAGCAGACCTTGTCCCCTTCTTTCTCTCTCTCTCTCTGTGTGCACATGTGTCTGTGAGACAATATAGGATGATCTCAGTTTAATTCTACATAAAGTATTAGAAAACTCATTGTGGCTCTGTATTTAAGCTACATGCTCCAATCTAGCTTTTGATTGCAATAAATTAACCTTTTGATTTTTTTTTTTTTTTTTTTTTTTTTCAGATGGAGTGTTGCTCTGTTGCCCAGGCTAGAGTGCAGTGGCGCAATCTCGGCTCACTGCAAGCTCTGCCTCCCTGGTTCAGGCCATTCTCCTGCCTCAGCCTTCTGAGTAGCTGGGACTACAGGTGCCCGCCACCACGCCCGGCTAATTTTTTGTATTTTTAGTAGAGACGGGGTTTCATCGTGTTAGCCAGGATGGTCTCGATCTCCTGGCCTCATGATCTGCCCGCTTCGGCTTCCCAATAGGCATGAGCCACCGCGCCCGGCTGACCCTTTTGGTTTTTATCAGTCGAGCTATGAGTCTAACTCTAACTGCCCAACTTAAAAGGGAAAAAAGAGGGTTATCTATCTATCCTAGACCTCTATACTATCAAAAACATCTCTATTGGTGATTCTAACAGCCTCAGCCAATAATTTGCTTTGACTACAATCTACTTTATATGTCTCTACAGATTAGCCTATTCTGGACATTTCATATAAATGAAATCATACAAGATATGACCTTTTAGTCTAGTTTCTTTTACTTAACACAATGTTTTCAAGGTTTATCTGTGCTATAGCATATATCAGTCTTCTTTCCTCTTAATGACTGAATAATATTCTATTGCTTGGATCTGCCATATTTTGTTTATTCATTCATTAGTAGATGAACATTTGAATTGTTTTTACCTTTTGGCTATCCGAATATTGCTGCTTACAGCATATGTTGTCATTAACCTTAAACTATACTTGCATTATCACATATCTATCCATCCAACAATCAATTTATGTTACTGATATATTTCAAGGTAATTGTAAATATCAATTTATCCATCAAAAATATTCTTCCAGTTAAATACTTTCATGTTGTCAGCATTAACTAGATGTAACATTTTTTAGAGTTTTTAAATATAAAATTGCATGCAATAAAAGGTGCATTTGTTGAGTAGAAAAAATGCATAGACCTGGGTAAATGAATCTCATATTGAGATATGAGCCACTACTCTCACTCCAGAAATTTCCTTATGTCCCCTCCCAGCCAATATTCCATACCTCCGGAGACAACTGTAGTTTTTATTTTTTTCACCATAAATATGAACTAGTACATACCAGGGTTTTTAAAAAATGAGTTTCTGTCTTGAAGCTATATAACTCCTTCATTTTTAATGTTTATTTATTTCACTGAACTTCTTTCTTATCTCATACTTCATATTTAGCATGTTTTGTTTTTTCCCTTTTTTTTTGCCTTTTTCTCTATTCCCCTCAACTTATATACATGTTTTGTATTCTCATTCTGTTCTATAAAATTAATTTTTTGGCCTACATAATTAAATGTATATTTTTTCTAAAAATGTCTAATTAGTAGCTACATCCACCAACTGAACAAAACAAGAAAATTGATGCATTTAAAAATGTATATTACATGAGTATATTGCACCCATGTAACAAACCTGCATATATACCAACCATACATATCTAAAATATAGGGAGGATAAGCCCAACAGGTAGTTTTTTAACACATGCCCCCTCCCTCTGTCTCCCCTCTAGTAGTCCATCGTGCTATTGTTCCCATGTTTATGTCCCATGTATACTCAGTGTTTAGCTCCCACTTGTGAGAACATGCAGCATTTGGTTTTCTGCTCCTACATTAATTTGCTTTGAATTATGACCTCCAACTCTATCCATGTTGCTGCAGAGTACGTGATTTCATTCTTTTCTATGGCTGTATTCTGTGGTGTATATGAACCACGTTTTCTTTATCCAGCCCACCATTGATGGGGACCTAGGTTGACTGCATGTATTTGCTATTGTGAATAGCATGACGATGAACGTATGAGTACCTGTGTCTTTTGGTATAATGATACATTTTCCTGTGGATATATACCCAGTAATGGGATTGCTGGGTATAATGGTAGCTCTGTTTTAACTTCTTTGAGAAATCTCCAAATTGCTTTCCACAGTGTCTGAACTAATAATACTAATGTAAATTATTATTATTGTAAATTATTGTACATTGTAAATTATTATTATTGTAAAATATTATTGTAAATTATACCAATAGTCTATAAGCATTCCCTTTTCTCTGCAGCCCCACCAACATCTGTTGTTTTTTGGACTTTAATAAAGCCATTCTGACTGGTGTGAGGTGGTATCTCACGGTTTTCATTTTTACTTCTCTAATAATTGGTACGGATGACAATTTTTCATGTTTATTGGCCACTTGTATGTCTTCATTTGAGAAGTGTCTCTTCATGTCCTTTGCCAATTTTTTAATGAGGCTAATTTTTGCTTGTTGATTTGTTTAAGCTCCTAAGAAATTCTGGATATTAGACCTTCATCAGATGCACACTTAATGACTATTTTCTCCCACTCGGTAGGTTGTCTGTTTACTCTGTTGATAGCTTCCTTTGCTCTGCAGAAGCTCTTTAGTTTAATTAGGTTCCACTTGTCAATTTTTGGTTTTGTTGCAATTGCTTTAGAGGACTTAGTCAAAAATTATTTGCCCACACTGATATTGAGAAGAGTATTTCCTAGGATTTTTTTCCAGGACTTTTATACATTAAGGTTTTATATTTCAACATTTAATCCATCTTGAGTTAATTTTGTATACAGTGAAAGGTAAGGGTCCAGTATGATTCTTCTGCATATAGGTAGCCAGTTAATGCCATTCACTGAATAGAGAATCCTTTCCCCATTGCTTGTTTTTGTCTACCTTGTTGAAGATCAGACTGTTGTAGGTGTGCAGCTTTATTTCTGAGTTTTCTATTCTGTTCCACTGGTCTATGTATCGGTTTTTGTACCACTACCGTGGTGTTTTTGTTTGCTGTACTCTTGTAGTATAATTTCATGTTGTGATGCTTTCAGCTTTGTCCTTTTTGCTTAGGATTTCTTTGGCTATTTAGGCTCTTTATTGGTTTCCTGTGAATTTTAGAGTAGGTTTTTCTAAGTCTGTGAAAAATGACACTGGTTATTTGATAGAAATAGCATTGAATCTGTAAATGGCTTTGGGCAGAATGCCCATTTTAATAATATTGATTCTTCCAGTCTAGAGCATGGAAAGTTTCCCCATGTATTTGTTTCATCTCTAATTTCTTTCAGCAGTGTTTTATAGTTCTCCTTGTAGACATCTATCAACTCCTTGATTAACTATATTCCTAGGTATTTCATTTCCTTTGTGGCTTTTGTAAATGAGATTGCATTCTCAATTTGATTCTCAGCCTGGATATTATTGGTGTATAGAAATGCTGCTGATTTTTTGTACATTGATTTTGTATCCTGAAACCTCGCTAAATTAATTTTTCAGGTCTAGGAAATTTTTGGCAGAGTCTTTAGGGTTTCCTAAGTATAGAATAATGTTGTTAGTGAAGAAAGATAGATTGACTTGTTCTTTTCCTATTTGGGTGCCTTTTATTTCTTGTTCTTTCTTGACTGCTCTGGCTAGGACTTCCAGTACTTGTTGAATAGGAGGGCATCCTTGTCTTGCTCCAGTTTTTAAGTGGAATGCTTCCAGCTTTTGCCTGTTCAGTATGGTGTTGGCTGTGGGTTTTTCATAGATGGTTCTTATTAATTTGAGGTATGTTCCTTTGGTGCCTAGTCTGTTGAGGGTTTTTACATGAAGGGATGTTTGAATTACCAAAAGCTTTCTCTGCATCTATTGAGATAATCATATTTTTTTTCCTTTTAATTCCGTTTATGTGGTCAATCACATTCATTGATTTGGATATGTTAAACCAACCTTGCATCCCAGGAATAAAGCCTAGTCGATAGTGATGAATTAGCTTTTTGATATGCTGCTGGATTCAATTTGCTAGTATTTTGTTGAGGATTTTTTTAAATCTATGTTCATTAGGGATATTGGTCTGAAGTCTTCTTTTTCTATTGTATCTCTACCAGATTTTGGTATCAGAATGATGCTGGCTTCATAAAAGGAGTTAAGGAGGAGCTCTTTCTCCTCAAGTTTTTGGAATAGTTTCAGTAGAATTGGTACCACTTCTTTGTACATCTGGTAGAATTCAGCTGTAAACCTGTATGGCCTAGGGCTTTCTTTGCTTGGTAGGATTTTTATTACTGATTCAATTTCAGAGGTTCTTATTAGTTTGTTCACATTTCACTTTCTTTCTCATTCAATATTGTGAGGTTGTCTGTTCCCATGAGTGTACCCATTTCCTCTAGATTTTCTAATTTGTGTGCATAGGGCTGTTCATAATAGTCTCTGAGCATCTTTTGTTTTTCTATGCAGTCGGTCGTAATGTCATCTTTGCCATTTCTTATTGCACTTACTTGGCTCTTCTTTTTTTTTCTTTGTTAGTCTAGGTAGTGGTCTATCAATTCCATTTATTTTTTGAGAAAACCAATACTTGGTTTCATTAATCTTTTCTATGGACTTCTGTATCTCAATTTCATTCAGTTCTTCTCTGCTTTTAGTTGTTTTATTTCTTCTAATAGCTTTGGTGTTGGTTTGTTCTATTTTTTTCTAGTTCCTCTAGATATGATGTTCTTTAATTTGAGGTCTAACTTCTTAATGAAGGCATTCAGTGGTATAAACTTTCCCCCTAACACTGCGTTCAGCTGAATCTCAGATATTTAAATAAGTTGTATCTCTATTTTCATTAATTCTAAAGAATTATTTTGATTTCTTCCCTAATTTTGTTGTTCACCCAAGAGTTATTTAGGAACAAGTTGTTTTTTTCTTTTTGGGGGGGACAGAATCCCACTCTGTCACCCAGGCTGGAGCAGAGTGCCGCCATCTCGGCTCACTGCAACCTCTGCCTCCCAGGTTCAAGCCATTCTCCTGCCTCGGCCTCCTGAGTAGCTGGGACTAGAGGCACATGCCACCACACCTAGCTAATTTTTTTGTGTTTTTATTAGAGGCAGGTTTCACCATGTTAGCCAGGATGGGCTCAATCTCCTGACCTTGTGATCTGCCTGTCTCGGCCTCCCAAAGTGCTGGGATTACAGGTGTGAGTTACCGCACCCAGCCAGGAACAAGTTGTTTAATTTGCATGTTGTATAGTTTTGAGAGATCATGGTATTGGTTTCTAATTTTATTGCACTGTAGTCTGAGAATGTGCTTGCTATAATTTCTATGTTTTTGAATTTATTGAGACTTGCTTTATGACTGAGCATGTGTTTGATCTCAGAATATGTTCTGTGTGTGAATGAGAAGAATGTGAGAATGTATATTCTGTGGCTGTTGGGTGGAATATTCTGTAGCTGTCTGTAGGTCTAGTCAAGTGTTGAGTTTAGGTCCAGAATTTCTTTGTTAGTTTTCGGCCTCAATGATCTGTCCAATACTGTCAGTGGGGTGTTGAAGTCCCCACTATTTTTCTGTGGCAGTCTAAATCTTTTGGTAGGTCAAGAAGAACTTGGTTTTATGAATCTGAGTGCCTTAATGTTGGGTGCATATATAATTAGGATGGTTAGGTCTTGTTGAATTGATCCCTTTATCATTATGTAATAAATATCCTTCTCTGCCCTTTCTGATTGTTGTTAATTTAAAATCTATTTATCTAGCATAAGAATAGTGACTCCTGCCATTCTTTGTTTTCAATTTGTATGGTAGATCTTTCTCCTTCCCTTTACTTTGCGGCTGTGTCTGTTATTACATGTGAGACGAGCCTCTTAAAGACAGCAGAGAGTTAGATCTTGTCTTTTTATTCAACTTGTCACTCTATGCCTTTTAAGTGGGGCATTTAGACCCTTTACATTCAGGGTTAGTATTGGTATGTAAGATTTTGACCCTGTCATCATGTTGTTATCTGGTTTTTAGCTGGCTGGGGGGGATAGTCTGTTCATTTGGAGGTCAGGGGACACTCTGTCTTTTAAATTGCCAGGATTCTTTGCTGATTCTTTTTCATTGAGAAGGTTGGTCTTCCTTTAACTGTGGCACCAAATAAGCATCATCATCTATCTTTGTTTCTGGGTGCGTTCAGAGGCTCAAGGCTCTGTATAGGATCTTTAATTGTGGCTGGATTTTTGCCTAGGGTCTGACAGGCTTTGTATACTGGCAAAATATTTTTAGTGTTGTAATTTGCAGTGTGAACCAGTAGATGGAGCTTAAGAGTGTTGGTCAGCAGAAAGGCTCTTAGCCATACAGTTCTCTATGTATTTCAGCACATTCACAGTAGTACTCTGTGATGGCAGTGAGAAAGATAGGTGACCCCCCAACAAGGTCTGCTCCAGGGCCTTGAAGAAGCCCTCTTTGATTACTGGCACCTCATTCATATTTCCTTTGTTAGGCACTCTGGGCAGCAGGGTTCCCTCAGGTACTGGTTGTGGCTGGCATTCAAGTCACACCCTTCCTGGATTGGCCCTGTAGAAAGAGGCACAACTCACTCCCCTGTCAGCCCAGGAACATGAGTGCCTCATGCCTCAAAGTGTTCTGGGAGTGGGGCACCTCTCCTGCTTGGGCACTGCCAAAGCCAGTGAGCCTTGTCTGGCTAGAGGCAGTGGGGGTGGGTGGAGTGGCATGGACTACCATCTGCATGTTTTCTGGGGGAATACAGGGCTGTGCCCACCTGCAGAATTCAGGCAGGAGAGGGGCTGCTGTGCTGGAAGCCCAAGCTGGTGAGTCCCATCTGGCTAGCAGCAGTGTGGGTCGGAGGAATCTCCCAGTTCATCACCTGAGTGTTTCCTGGGGGGACACAGAGCTGTGCCCACTGGCAGAGTTCAGGCAGGGCTGGGTCTGCTGTACTGGAAGCAGGAGTCAAGCCTTGTCTGGCAGGGAGGAGTGAAGCAATCTGACTGCCCCCAGCACCACAACTGTGGCCTCTATTGGTGTTATGGCAGTTGGTGCCAGGTTGTTCAGGTGTCTAAGGCCTAAGGGGCCCCCCATGGTTTTGAGTGGTACCTCTGCAAAAACTCTGGCAAATTTCTATATCAGTCTAGAGGCCCAGGGTAGGGTGGGGGTGAAGGGGGTTCTCCTGTTTCCTGAATTGCACAGGTTCCTATGATAAATGTGGATTCCCTGGAAACTCTTACTCCCTCACCCTGTCCCTGTATTAGGAAGCTTCTCTTGGCTCCATGCTAGTCCTGGGTGGGCAGCTGCCCAGCTTCACTACTTTCTGTTCTCTGTGTGTCCTCTCTCTGCCTTGATGGATCCTGACATGGATACCTGGATGATCCACTTAAAGAGTCAGTATTTACTTGCCACTTTGTTTCTTCTCCATTAGAGTGGCACACACTAGCTGCTGCTAGTCAACCATCTTAAACCACCTCAGAATTCTTTTTTCTGGTATAAATCTTCAGAAAATTCGTGCAGAAAGAGTTTTGGTGACAAATATTCTAAATTTTTACATGTATAAGATATTTTTATTTTATCTTCCTAATTTGACTTTGATTGGAATTCTAGTATTAAATTCTAATGTAGCTCTCTTGAAAATTTGAAGATATTTTTCATTATTTATTGCTCTCAGAGTTTCTGAGAAGATTGATGTCAATTCATTCTTATTCATTTGTAGGTAATTTTTCTTGTTATATGAAAACTCTTAGAATTTCTCCCCATAATTTTGTGTGTTCTGAAATAACACGATAGGTAGTGTGTTTGCATTTTTTCTTGTTTGGCTTTTAGTAGAACTTTTAAGTTTCAGGACTCATGTCTTGCCCTGCTCAAGGTAATTCTCTTCTATTATTTCTTTAAATAACATCTCCTCCTCATTTGGTCTATTCTTACTTTTGGTAACTCCCATGAAATGGCTGTTGAAATTCTGTGTCTAGTCTGCAAAGTCTTTTAAGTTTTATTTCATATATTCCCTCTCTTTGTCTCTTTGTATGCATTCTAGGGCAATTCTTTGTCTCACTCTGCTAGCTTACTACATCAGCCTTCAGTTGGGTCTGCTCTACTTTTTAAACTGTCTCTTAAGGTTGTGATTTCAACAACCACATTTTTAATTTTCACAATAAATAATTTGTATTTTTTTAACTTATTCTGAGAATGCTAAGTATGCTTCCTCCCCAGCCCCCCCACCAAAAAAAAAGCTCTGTTTAGGTTGCTCTATTAATTCTATTTTTCCCTCTGTAGGTTCTTGGGTTAATTGCCTTTACTCTTTCTCTATGTGTTGGCTTCCCTCAAACATCTCATTATTCCCGTAGTGAAGACTTTATCTTTGATTGTGTGTTATAGGTGTTTGTGCAGCCCACCAGGGCATTATTTTATTGAAAGTGTGTGGGAAGGATAGCACGCTGAAAGGACAGCACCACAGTATGTATTTTTCTTAGCGTGGCTGCTCTTCATTTCTTTTACAAATCACAGTCACTTGCACATTGTCCACTCTCCATTCTCTCTCATCTAATCTTCCTCATGTTGTAAGCAATCACTCCCATTGCATGACTAGTCAATAGGGTAGGGGTTGGTCAGCTTGGCTGTTCCTACTAATCACCATGTTTATTGCCTCTTCTACTCATCAATCTCCAGGTATAAAGTTTCTTTGTATAAAATCTCACATTTTTAATAGTTTAATCATATACAGATTTTGGAGTATGGCTTTTTAAAAAATCAATTTGACTCCTATTACTTTTGTCCTTTAAGGATTTTTCCCAGTTCTGGTCCTCTGAGAGAGAGGGAGAGAGGGAGAGAGAGAGAGAGAAGGCACATTCTTATTTTCAAGTGTAGCTATGGTGTACTCACACCCTTATAAACACATCTATCTATCTATTATCTATCTATCTATCTATCTATCTATCTATCTATCTATCTATCTATC
>NC_045435.1:28528126-28597689 GCF_002776525.5 Piliocolobus tephrosceles | reverse complement strand
ATCTATCTATCTATCTATCTATCTATCTATCTATCTATCTATCTATCATCTTACCACTTCTTCTGGCAAGAACTATAATTCTTTTTTTTTGTTGTTGTTGTTGTTTTTTTGAGATGAAGTCTTACTCTGCTGCCCAGGCTGGAGTGCAGTGGTGTGATCTCAGTTCATTGCAACCTCTGTCTCCCGGATTCAAGCGATTCTCCTATTTCAGCCTCCTGAGAAGCTGGGACTACAGATGCATGCTGCCATGCCTGGCTAATTTTTATATTTTTAGTAGAAACAGGGTTTCACCATGTTGGCCAGGGTGGTCTTGATCTCCTGACTTCATGATCCCCCCGCCTCAGCCTCCCAAACTGCTGGGATTACAGACATGAGCCACTGCGTCTGACCAAGAACTGTAACTCTTTTATCTCAGTATTTCTAGTTTCTTCCACAGTGACTCCTCAAAAGGTGGTTGTAGATTTGGAAATAAATATAATTGAGTGGGCCTGTCATTCTCTGTCATGGGAAATCAGGCCATTTACAAGATAAATGCTTTAAGGGAAGCTTTCAATTTGAATTCCAGTGATATAACTTTCCTATCTACCTACGTTTTGTCTTCCCAACACAACATTCATATTGATAATACATGGAAACAAATTTACTGTAATGCTCAAAAGCTGTATTTTGATACACATGTTCTTATTTGGTCCTTACAACCACCATCTGAGGCAAAAGTCCCGACCTCCATCTTTCAGTTGAGTAAACTGAGGCTCAGAGGGGACTAGTACAAGAATATGTTTTGGAAAGCAGCTGATGAACACAGACCTTTGGGAGCAAATTAAGTGCACCATCTTCCATAGAAAGATGGATATGTGCTTTCCTATTCCTTAAAACACTGGCCTCCTGCAGATAGCAAAAGTTTAATAAAATATTAAAAACAAAATTTTATCAATTTTAAAGTAAGAGGGAAAAGAGAAAGAAATCAGTAAATGGACAAAATAAAATATAATACATAGAGGCAATTTTAGATTTTTTGTTGTTGTTCATTTTAATGTAGTATTCACTTGTGTGAAGTTTGTGGTCAAATCTCTACAAGATGTTTTTTTGGTTACTGAATGGAAATGTTTTTAATCTAAAATTTGCCATGGAAAATGGTTTCATTTTATCAGCATATTAACCGAATTATATCCTTGACTACTAGTACCTGATGTCAAGGGAAAATATTACAAAAGAAAGTAAAAATTCTCAGTTCAGTTGAGTTTCCATAACCCTCCTACTTATGTTAGTCATGTATTTTCCCTCTTTTAGAAGTGGTATACTTAGTACATTGGAGCCATTCCTAATTTTAACAGTTTATTAGCAGTTAAAGGCCTCATAAAGTATTTGAATGAGACATCAGAGAATTTGTCTCACATATGATTAAAAACTCAAAATTAGTGTGTTATCATCTTATGGTTTATGATCACCAAGTCCACTCTAATCATAAACTTAGAGTGAATCTTAGTTCAAATCATAAACTAAGTTTAGCTGAATAATTCACTTTCATGTTATCAACTACTAAACTACAAATAATATTTGCAAAGATTACCCATATTATATTTGTTTAGTCCATATTTTTATTAATTAGTTCACCAAATATTGAATAGCATGTAAAGATACTGTGCTTACAGTGGGGACACAGAAGTGAACAAGACAGTAGCTCTTCTTTAAGAATTCTTTTGTTGTCTAGTGGGAAGAAGGTAGGACTGCCAGATTTAACAAATAAAAATGCAGGATGCCCAGTTAACTTTAAACTTAAAGATAAGGCCAGGCACAGTGGCTCATGCCTGTAATCCCAGCACTCTGGGAGGCCAAGGTGGGTGAATCACTTGAGGCCAGGAGTTCGAGACTAGCCTGACCAACACGGTGAAACCCCGTCTCTACTACAAATACAAAAATTAGCTGGGTGTGGTGGTGTGTGCCTGTAGTTCCCAGCTACTCAGGGAGGCTGAGGCAGGATAATTGCTTGAACCCAAGAGGCAAAGGTTGCAGTGAACTGAGATCACGCCACTAGCTCCAGCCTGAGCAACAAAGTGAGACTCTGTCTCAAAAAATAAAAAAAAAAAACAATAAACTTAAGGTTAAATAAATAAATATTTAGTATGTGTATTAGTCTGTTTCATGCTGCTGATAAAGACATACCCATGACTGGGAAGAAAAATAGGTTTAATGGACTTACAGTTCCACGTGGCTGGAGAGGCTTCACAATGATGGCAGAAGGCAAGGAGGAGTAAGTCACGTCTTGCATGGATGGCAGCAGGAGAAGAGAGTTTGTGCAGGGGAACTCCTCTTTATAAAATCATCAGATCTTATGAGACTTATTCACTATCGCAAGAACACCATGGAAGACTTCCCCCATGATTCAGTTACCTCCCACCAGGTCCCTCTTATGATATGTGGGAATTCAAGATGAGATGTGGGTGGAGACACAGCCAAACTGTATAATTCCACTCCGGCCCCTCCCAAATCTCATGTCCTCACCTTTCAAAACCAATTGTGCTTTCCCAACAGTCCCCCAAAGTCTTAAACTCATTTCAGCATTAACTCAAAAGTCCACAGTCTAAAATCTCAACCAAGACAAGTTCTTCCATCCATGAGCCTGTAAAATCAAAAGCAAGTTAGTTACTTCTTAGATACAAAGGGGGTACAGGCATTGGGTAAGTACAACCATTCCAAATGGAAGAAATTGGCCAAAACAGAGGCTACAAGCCCCATGCAAGTCCAAAATCCAGCAGGGTAGTCAAATCTTAAAGCTCCGAAATGGTCTCCTTTGACTCCATGTCTCACATCCAGATCACACTGATGCAAGAAGTGGGTTCCTATGGTCTTGGGCAGCTCCATCCCTATGGTACAGCTTTTTGCAAGGTACAACCTTCCTCCAGCTGCCTTCAGAGGCTTGTGTCAAATGTCTGCCACTTTTCCAGATGCACGGTGCAAGCTGTTGGTGGATCTACCATTCTGGGGTCTGGAAGAGAGTGATCATCTTCTCACAGCTCCACTAGGTGGTGCCCCAGAAGGGACACTGTGTGGGGGTTCCAATCCCACATTTCCTTTCTGCACTGCCCTAGCAGAGGTTCTGCATGAGGACCCCGCCCCTGTAGGAAACTTCTGCCTGGGCATCCAGACACTTCCATACAACTTCTGAAATCTAGGTGGAGGTTCCCAAACCTCAGTTCTTGACTTCTGTTCACTCACAGGCTCACCACCACATAGAAGCTGCCAAGGCTTTGGGGCTTGTAGCCTCTGAAGCTATGGTCCAAGCACTATGTCATCCCCTTTCAGCCATGGCTGGAGCAGCTGGGACACAGGGCACCAAAACCCCAGGCTGTCCACAGCACAGAAACCTTGGGACTGGGCCCACTAAACCACTCTTTCCTCCTAGGCCTCCAGGCCTGTGATGGGAGAAACTGCCATGAAGACCTCTGACATGCTCTGGAAGCATTTTCCCCATTGTCTTGGGGATTCACATTTAGCTCTTCATTACTTATGCAAGTTTCTGCAGCAGGCTTAAATTTCTCATCAGAAAATGGGATTTTATTTTCTATCACATTGTCAGGCTGCAAATTTTCTGAACTTTTATGATCTACTTCTCTTATAAAACTGAATGCCTTTAACAGTACCTAAGTTACCTCTATAATGCTTTGTTGCTTAGAATTTTTTTCTACCAGATGCCTTAAAACATCTCTCTCAAGTTGAAGGTTCCACAAATCTATAGGGCAGGGGCAAGATGACACCAGTCTATTTGCTAAAACAGAACAAGAGTCTCCTTTGCTCCAGTTCCCAACAAATTCCTCATCTCCATCTGAGACTACCTCAGCCTGGATTTCATTGTCCATATCATTGTCAGCATTTTGGTGAAAACCATTCAACAAGTCTCTAGGGAGCTCCAAACTTTCTCACATTTTCCTGTCTTCTCCTGAGCCTTCCAAACTGTTCCAGTCCCTGCC
This sequence comes from Piliocolobus tephrosceles, assembly GCF_002776525.5. Classification (NCBI taxonomy): domain Eukaryota; kingdom Metazoa; phylum Chordata; class Mammalia; order Primates; family Cercopithecidae; genus Piliocolobus; species Piliocolobus tephrosceles. The sequence continues at coordinate 28,593,721 of NC_045435.1, read as the reverse complement.
TGTTATCCAGTTCCCAAGTTGCTTCCACATTTTTGGGTATCTTTTCAGCATCACCCCACTCTACTGGTAGCAATTTACTGTATTAGTCTGTTTTCACACTGCTGATAAAGCCATACCCAAGGCTGGGAAAAAAATAAGTTTAATAGCCAGTTCCATGTGGCTAGGGAGGCCTCACAATCACGGTGGAAGGCAAGGAGGGGCAAGTCATGTCTTACATGGATGGTAACAGGCAAAAAGAGAGTTTGTGCAGGGGAACTCCTCTTTATAAAAATCATCAGATCTCATGAGACTTATTCACTATCATGAGAACAGCATGGGAAAGACTTGCCCTCATGATTCAGTTACCTCCCACTGGGTCCCTCCCATGACATGTGGAAATTCAAGATGAGATTTGGATGGAGACACAGCCAAACCATATCAGTATGTCTATGTAGAATTTGGAATATACTATAAACTTTTCTGTTCTTTTCCTGAAATTTGAATTTAACTCAGAAGTTTGTATTTTATCTGGGAACCCTAGGAGAGAGTCAAGGAAAAAGATTGTTATACAATTCTTTTAATAAGTGATATAGCATGGCTAAGTCTAGAGAATGGTAGAAATATATAGCTCTTTGATAATTAAGGGTTTTCTTTTCCTTTTTAGATTTTCATATATGCTAGAAGAGAATGTGATTTTTTTTTCTGCAATTTGACAAGGTTAGTGATCTGCAAAATGTCCTGGGAAGAGAGCATCTTCTTAGATAAAAATGATGCACATATAAATATGTGTAGGAATTCTTCAACCATACTGAAATTGACTGCATTACAAGAACATCGAACCCAGTTTATAGTCATGTGAGATGATTTTTCAGGATGAAGCCTGTTAAAAATGTTCCTTTAATGTGTTTCTATATGGCAATCATGGAAAACAAACATGTTTTACTATTCTGAAAATACAATAGAAGATAAATTTCTTTCAGAGAGTGCTAATAGCACTCTCTGAAATTCTGGGCCTTGAACCTTTTAGAAATAATGTCCAGAGAAGGAATGTTAAAGCTAGAAGATCAACTGGGCTCATCTGGTTAATGTTTCTCATGCTACAGACAAGAGAGCCAAGGCTAGCTAGGCTTAAGAGATTGTGACTGCTGCAGAAACAAATTATTCTATATCATATACAATGCTACTTTTTTCCCCAGCAGGCAATTATTTATTGTGGATGAGAATCATAAAAAGACTTTTGAAAAACTTTTGAAAAAAGACTCTGAAAAACTTTTGTAAAGTTGAGGAAGGAGTGGAAAAAGAAAATATAGAAGAGGGAAACAATAAGGAAGTGATACTAGGAAAGTAAATCCATGCTGTTTTCAGATTAATTAAAAGAGAAAAATTGTGTAGTAGTTTTACCCTACTCGTATCTCTTGTCTCTGTTTTGAGACACTTATAATTATCATAATTCATTGAAAAGGTAAAAGTCTTTGTCTATTTTTTGCTGCTATAACTGAATACCCAAGGCTGAGCTATTGATTAGTTAATTGTAGAGATGGGGGTGGTCTTGCTATTTTGCCCAGGGTGGTCTCAAACTCCTGGGCTCAAGTGATTCTCGTGCCTTGGCCTCCCACAGTTCTGGGATTAAAGCTCCTACTCCTGACCCCTGGATTGGGTAATTATAATGAACAATAATTTATTTCTTGAGTTCTGAAAATGGTGAAGTCCAAGATTGAGGGGCCAGCATCTTCTGAAGGACTTCTTGCTACATGACAGAAGGGCAAGAGAATATGCAAGAAAGAATAGCAAGGGTGCCCATCCTTTTATTGGAATCCACTCCCATAATAACTAATCTACTCTCAGGATAAAGGCATTAATCCATTCATGATGTCAGAGACCTTATGATCTAGCCACCTCTTAAACATCCCACCTCTTTTTTTTTTTTTTTTTTTTGAGATGGGTCTTGCTCTGTTGCCCAGGCTGGAGTGCAGTGGTGAGATCTCTCACTCACTGCTAGCTCTGCCTCCCGGGTTCAGGCCGTTCTCCTTGCCTCAGTCTCCTAAGTAGCTGGGACAACAGGCACCTGCCACCACACCCGGCTAATTTTTTAATATTTTTAGGAGAGACAGGGTTTCACCGTGTTAGCCAGGATGGTCTCGATCTCCTGACCTCATGGTCCACCTGCCTCGGCCTCCCAAAGTGCTGGGATTACGGGAATGAGCCACTGCGCCCGGCAACATCCCACCTCTTAACACTGTTGCATTGGGGATTAAGTTTCTAATATGTGAATGTCAGGAGACACATTCAAGCCATAGCATTCTGTCACCATTCCCCCAAATTTATGTCCCTTTCACATACGAAATACATTAATTCCATCCCAATAGCCCTGAAGTCTTAACAACTAGCTCCAGCACCAATTCAAATATCCTAAGTCCAGAGTCTCACCAAATGACATATGCTTAAGACTCAAAGCACAATAAAACCTCAGGCAAATTTTTCTCCAGCTATGAGCCTGTAAAATCAAAACAAGTTACATGCTTTCAAAGTACAATCATGGAACAGGCATAATGAAGGGAGCCAGCCCTTCCACACCGGTGGGCATTTCTCATCAGGTGGAACGAGAGACTTGAGAAAAGAAAGAGACACAGAGACAAAGTATAGAGAAAGAAAAGTGGGCCCAGGGGACCGGTGCTTAGCATAGGCTTAGCATATGCTCAGCATATGGAGGACCCGGAGGACCTGAGCCGGCACTGGTCTCTGAGTTTCCTCAGTATTTATTGATCATTATCTTTACCATCTCTGAGAGGGGAATGTGGCAGGACAATAGGGTAATAGTGGGGAGAGGGTCAGCAGGAAAACATGTGAACAAAGATCTCTGTGTCATAAATAAGTTTAAAGAAAGGTGCTGTGCCTTGATGTGCATGTATACATACATCTCCACAAACATTTCCGTGCATTAAAGAGGAGCATTACCGCTAGCACGGCTCACCTCCAGCCCTAAGGCAGTTTTCTCCTATCTCAGTAAATAGAACATACAAGGTTTTACACCAAGACATTCCATTGCCCAGGGACGAGCAGGAGACAGATGCCTTCCTCTATCTCAACTGCAAAGAGGCCTTCCTCTTTCACTACTCCTCCACAGCACAGACCCTTTATGGGTGTCCCTGTGGGATGGTCAGGTCTTTTCCTTCCCAGGAGGCCACATTTCAGACTATCACATGGGGAGAAACTTTGGACAATACCTGGCTTTCCTAGGCAGAGGTCCCTGAGGCCTTCCGCAGTGTTTGTGTCCCTGCGTACTTGAGATTAGAGAATGGTGATGACTTTTAACAAACATACTGCCTTCAAGCACTTGTTTAACAAAGCACATCCTGCATAGCCCTAAATCCATTAAACCTTGAGGAAACACAGCACAAGTCTCTGCAAGCACAGGGTTGGGGGTCAGGTTACAGATTAACAGGATCTCAAGGCAGAAGAATTTTTCTTAGTACAGAACAAAATGGAGTCTCTTATGTCTGGTTCTTTCTACATAGACACAGTAACAGTCTGATATCTCTTTCTTTTCCCCACAGCGTAAGATAGACAATTCTATTCCAGAAGGGAGAAATAGCCAAGAAAAAATGAGTAACAGACGCCAAACAAGTCCCAGACCCCAAAAGTAGACATTAAATTTTAAGATTCCAGGACACACTGGGGTGGGGATTGAATTCCAGAGCCACAGACAGCCTGGTCCTATGGATTTGCTGGGCTCAGCTCATGCAGCACCTCTCATGTCTGCAGCTTTCCCAGACTGACATTGCATACTGGTAGGTCTACAGATCTACAGACTTGGAAGTGGTTGCACTCCCATGAATCCACCAGACATTACCCTGGTGAGGACTCCGCAGTAGCTTTGCCCCTCTGGCAAGATTTTCTTGGGTTTACAGGCAGCCACAACATCCTTTGAAATCTAGATGGGGGCAGCCAGGGCCCCACAACTCATGTACTCTGCAAGCCTGAAGAATTAGCACTACATGGATGCTGCCAAGACCCATATATTGCATCCTCCAGGGTGGCAGTTGAGCTCCACCTGGGCCAGCTTGAGCCATGACTGGGGCAGCCAAGGACACTGCACTGGGGAATGTGGGAGCAAAGTCCTAAAGTGGTTCCGGGCAGCAGATCCTGAGGTCCTACTGGTGCTTCTCTTGACCTCAAGATTCTAGCTTGCTTAGAAGATCTCTGAAATGCCTTTGGGGTCACTCTCACATTATCTTGGTAAATAGAACCTGGATTCCTTCTATCAATATTAATGCCTTCAGCAAATGGTCAATTGGCCAAACCCTTAATATTCTCTCCTGAACACACTTTTTTATTCCACACATGGCCGGGCTGAGAATTTTCCAAATCTTTCCTTTCTGCTTCCCTTTTAATGATAATTCCTTCTTTAAACTATTTTTCTTTTTTATTCATTTTACTGCAAGCAGCCAAAAGAAGTCACATAGCACCTTGAATGCTCCGATGCTTAGATATTTCTTCTGTCAGGTATCATAGTTCATTTTTCTGGGAGTCAGACGTGCTACCACTGGGCCACGAGGTCACGTAGTTCATTGTTCTTAAGTTCTGTCTTCCACAAAGTCCTAAAACATGGACATAGATTCCACCAATTTCTTTGCAGCTGTATAAGAAGGATGGTCTTTGCTCCATTTTCCAATACCTTGTTCCTTATTTCTATCTGAGACCTAATCGGAGTGGCCTTTGCTATCTATAGTTTTACCAGCATTCTGATCATGTCCAATTATGTAATTCCTAAGAAGATTTAGGCTCTCCCTACAGTGCTTATCTTCTTACAAGCCCTCATCAGAGTTGCCCTTAGCACTCCACTCACAGCAATCTAGGCTTTTTCTCGCCTGCTTCTCCAAATTACTTCAGCCTCTGCCCATTACCCAGTTCCAAAGCCACTTCCACATTTTCAGACTTTTTTTTGTAACAACAACCCCACTTTTCAATGCCAGTTTCTTAGTCTGTTTCATGATGCTGTAGCAGAATACTAAAGGCTAGGTAATTTATGATTAATAAAAATGTATTTTTCATAGTTCTGGAGGCTGACAAGTCTAAGACTGAGGGGCTAAAATCTTGTGACGGCTTTCTTAATGCATCACATGGTGGAAGGTAGAAAGGCAAGACAGCATGCATGAGAGAGTGGGAAGAGGGTAGAACTGATCCTTTTATCAAAAGCCCACTCCCATGATAACTAGCTCACTCAGCAATATTTATCCATTGCCGAGGGCAAAACCCTCATGACCTAATCACCTTTTAAAGGACCCATCGCTCAACAGTGTTGCATTAGGAATTAACTTTCCAACACTTGAATTTGGGGGCTCACATTTAAACCAAAGTAGTAACCTGAACTGTTCTAAACCAGAAGATCTGTCAGAGGACATAGGGTACCAAGTTGGCAGAATTGAAAATATATTTTAAAAAATTTGTCCGGGTGCAGTGGCTCACGCCTGTAATCCCAGCACTTTGGGAGGCTGAGGCGGTTGGATCATGAGGTCAGGAGATTGAGACCATCCTGGCTAACACAGTGAAACTCCGTCTCCACTAAACAAAATATAAAAAATTAGCCAGGTGCCTGTAGTCCCAGCTACTCGGGAGGCTGAGGCAGGAGAATGGTGTGAACCCAGTAGGCGGAGCTGTACTCCAGCCTGGGCGACAGAGTGAGACTCTGTCTCAAAATAAATAAATAAAATAAAATAAATGTATTATCTATATTTTGACTTAATGTAAAGAAATGTAGGAATTGCTGTTATTAACTCTGTGGAAATTTTCTATGATTTATTTCTGAATTTGATTAATTAATTATTATTATTTTTCCCTCGCCTATAATTGCATTATTTCCTAACTCCATTCCTACCCTGACTTTGGAGTGCTTTACAAATCCTGGGGATCTTTAAGAAATTTGATGCCCTCCACTAAGATTTGGATATAGTTTACTTGTCCCCTTCAAGTCTCATGTTGAAATTTGATCCCCAGCATTGGAGGTGGGGACTGATGGAAGGTGTTTGGATCATGGAGGTGGATCCCTTGTGAATAGCTTTGTGTCATTCTTGTGAATGTAAGTGAGTTCTCATTCTTAGTTTCTGCAAAAACTGGCTGTTGAAAGGAGTCTGGCACTTCCTCCTCTTTCTTGCTTCCTCTCTGTCATGTGATGCCTTCTCCACTTCACCTTCTCCCTTTGAGGAGAAGCTTTCGGAGGCCCTCACCAGGTACAAATGCTGATATCATGCTTGATACTGATACAATGCTTCTTGTACAACCTGCAGAACTGTGAGTCAAGTAAACCTCTTTTCTTTATTAATCGCCCAACCTCACGTATTCTTTTATAGCAACATAAATGAACTAAGACACTCTCATATTCTTGTTAGTTACTAGGTAATCTCATTTTATTTTATTTTCTCCCCATTTCTCTGGTATTCTAAACATCCATGAGGATATTGCATGGGCTTTCATTCATTTATTGTTTTTGGCATTCGATGGTAGCATTCAGTGTTTCACTTCTGCAAAATTAGTGTCTCAATTTTTTTGATGTTTTTTTCTTGTTATTTCTGTCAATTTGTTTTTTGGAAATTTCTTTGCATCTCACTGGGTCTTCTAAATTAATTTTCTTTTTCTTTCATGTTTTGCTCAGTTTTAATCTCTTCTTTCTTCTTTCCAGATGTATCTTAGGTTTTATCTTTCTATCTTTTAATTGATTCTTCTTTTTATTTCTTTTTGTTTTTATCATACTTTTAATTTCCAACAGTTTTTTGTCTTTCTTCGTGGCCTCCACTGCTTATTTTATGTAAATGAAAACTCTTCAAGTTTCTCTACAGAAGCTAACTAGAATTTTGTCTGTTCTTAAGTTTTCTTTTCTTTCTTTTTTTTTAAAAAAAGTCCTTCTTTCTCCTAAGTTAAATGATTAGAGGTTTTTCTTCTTTTTGTTTTTAGCTTTATCTTTCTTTCATATTACCAAATTTCCTCTAATAGTTGGTAGTAATGCATGACACTTGGCTGCTCTGGAAAGGTAGGTGGGCTTATTAACTGATAGTCTTCACATTATAGAAATAAAAGGAAGCAGACCATGTATGTTTCAAGACCCCCAGTGCCCACATGTAGAGGTCTTTGCTCTGGAAAAATTGATGTCTGATTGCTCTGCCTTAGGTAGTCTCAGATACTTCATTAACCTCTTTGTGAAAGAACCCTTTGATTTAAAAAATTTTTTTATTTTATTTTTATGTTTTTACATAGGATACAGTTATCTGACTGTCCATGTTTCTACATGTGGTTGGAAAAGTTAGGGAATGTAGTATGAGCTCAATTGTCCTGGATTCAGAGTTTCATTTAGACAACTTCATAGTTTGAATTCTGGGCCTCTCCAGAGTTCTGCCTCAAAATGTATTGCATTCCCCTCTTCTAGAGCCATCTCTCCTCTAGGCTACCTTTTCTTTATCCTGTTACATCATTTGCTCCTTTATTTATTTTTTATCTGTCATAACTTTTTAAAAACTTTTTATTAATGTGCTCATCTTTTCTCCTTAATTGGTTGCATATTTATAATACTTTAAGTTATTTTATTTTTTCAGTGGAAACTCAGGGATTATGAAAGACAAGCATGTACGGCAAATCTTTCATCTTGAAATAGAAACCTATTATGAAATTTCTCTAAAGCCAGAATATTTGGAAAATATTAGTACAACAGTACATGGATACAGGATAAATCTACCAGTTATTTCAAAAGTTGGGCAAAGTGTTATGTTTTGAGGCACCTGGTTAACATAAAATATATTTTAAAATTTATCAATTTGTCATCAGACACAAATATTTCATTAAATATGTAGTATGCCAGTTCAGAAAAAGATTTTTCTATCCTGTTTGGCAAGTAGATTGTTTGGTTCACCTGTCAAACTGTGTCATCAGAGACTCCACTCTTTTTATTTATTTTCTTTGCTATACTTAGCTGCTCTGTAGGAAATTGCCTTCATGTGATGATTGCCTTTAAGTACAGTTTCAAGAAAGCTATTCCAGACCAGAAATACCAGAAAGCCTCATGGGTAGATTAAAATGCTTGGATCACATGGTTTATTAAATCAACTTAAAAACACACAGCAAGAAACAAGTGGAAAGAGTTAAGGTAAGCAGGCCGGGCGCGGTGGCTCAAGCCTTTAATCCCGGCACTTTGGGAGGCCGAGACAGGCGGACCACTAGGTCAGGAGATCGAGACCATCCTGGCTAACACGGTGAAACCCCGTCTCTACTAAAAAATACAAAAACTAGCCGGGCGAGGTGGCGGCGCCTGTAGTCCCAGCTACTCGGGAAGCTGAGGCAGGAGAATGGCGTAAACCCGGGAGGCAGAGCTTGCAGTGAACTGAGATGAGTTAAAGTAAGTTAACATATTAAGTTAGAAAAGTCCAAAAGAGAAGCCAAAAAAAGAAAGATTGGGTTATTTTCAGACAATTTAATGCAACAGAAAATAATCCTAGGTATGATAATAGAGCCCTAGGATAACACTGTATTATGGTTTAAGCAAATCACTAATATTCATAATAGTGACCAGAAATGGAAATGAAAATATATGATTGTATTCTTTAGGTTTACAAGAAGGCAAAGGTTTATGATTTATTTTAGGAAGAATTCCATTCAATATGCTTTTTAAAAATCTAGGTGACTAACACTTTGACTTTTTCATGAGAGTACAGACTAGGATTTCTTTTTTAGCTCTGTCACTCACTGTGTGACACTGCATAATCTAAGTCATATATCTGAGCTCTCATTTCTTCAGCTATGAAATGGTAAAAGTAATAAATTTCTGATATACTTATGACAATTCAATAAAATTATTCATGTATGATGCTTAGGATAATATTATTTGCTATTATTAATATTACTAAAATATTTTTCTTCAGTTTTTATGAGTTCATATTTTTCTTCAGTTTTTATGAGTATGTATAATTTTAATGGTTAAAAAATATTTTGTCATACAGTTTTAATTTAAACTACTCAATCAATCTCAATCAGATACTGGCAGTTTTTGTCTGTTTTTGTTTTTCAGAAATGGATGACATTAAGCTAAAATTTATAAGAAAATGTAAAAGATTAGAAATGGGCAAGGCAAGCCTGAGGAAGAAGAAGAAGAAAAACTAGAGGACTTGTACTAAACATAAAGATCTCTTAAAAACTATAATTAATTATATTCTCATGTGATGTATTATATTTAGCAGTTAAGACAGTGTGGCTCAAATATAGATTAAAATTACTAATGGCACAGAATAGAGAGTTCAGAAACAGATTCACCTGATTTATGAAAAATGTGATACTGCGGTGCAGTGAGAAGTGGATGGGACCATTGGATGTTCACAGGGAAAAAGCATATATCAACTTCTTCCTCACAAAAATAAATTTCAGAACAATTACATATCAATGTGAGAGATAAACCTATAAGGCTTTTAGAATCATCAATGCTATATATGTGAATAAGTTTGATTTTTTTAATAGTAGAGTTTAATAGGTAAAGAGTAGAATAACCCCAGGCAGATGTTTTTTGAGAGATTAAAAGGTGTCAGGGATGGGAAGCCAGATACTCCTGGGCGACAAGTTCATGGAAATAATTAATGTGATTTTGTTACTGGGAAGAGCAGAGTCCTTGGTTCCTAGACTTACTTGCTAGAAAGAATTCCACCAAGAGACCACTTAGCCCAAAAAGAGAATTTATTGAAGCAAAATTAGAGCAGAGAGTTCATTTACAGAGACAGTACACTCTAAAAGATGGGGCACAGTGGGCTACTCACAGAGAATAAGCCAGCAGTAGCCCCAAGAGTTCTGCACTGGGTTTTCATGACGGATTTTTTCTTGAAATTCTCGTCTCTGTCTTAAGTCTCCACCTTTTTCCTTCATCTAGTTTTTCCTGCTGCTGCCTTAAGTCCTTGCCTTTTCCCTGCCTAGTTCCTGCCTCAGATTGGTGGGATTCTCTCTTACTATTAGTTGGCATGCATGTGTGGACCTGGTGTTGGACACAAATTCTACCTAATGGCTGCATTGCTCATTACCATCACCCCAGGAAGGCGGTATAGCAGTTAAATCTGTACTTTTTGTGCCTGCATATCTCTTAGGAATTTCACCTTCACCCTCTTTCCCTCTTTATCAGTGTGTAGCTAGCTACATTCCGACAGGCTAATTGCAGGGTGGGTGATTTCTGGGCGATTCTTCCCACATAAGTATTTCCCCATCTCTTTGCTTATATCCAGCATATGTGTTTCGGGTGGTCCCTAGGGTATGTGATTTTCCAGACCTCCCTTTTCCTCAGTGACTCCCCTACTCTCGCTGCTTACGTCTAGCTATCTGCCTACTATGACAATTTCTTCCTACCACAATCAATACGAAAGAGAATTCATTCATTCATTCATTTATTCACTCACATAACAAATACTACCTGAGTGACAACTATGTCCCAAGCATTGTTCTAGGTGCTGAGGATATAGTAATGAACAAGGCAGTTAGTTTGTCTTTTCATGGCTCATTTATGAGGCAGACATGGAGGCAACAGAAAGCAATACATAAATAGATAAATAAATAAATGATGAAGAAATAAAATTCAGTAGTGAAATTGAGACAATGAATCAACACATTCAGTGATGAAACAGAGAGTGACCAGTAGTTCTTATAGATGGAGTGGTCACGGAAGGCTTCTCTGGGGACATAGGAAGTCACCTGTCACCTGAATGGCAAGAATCCCGCTGCTAGATATGTACCCACATGGTGTTATGAAGTGTATTGGTTTTCATGCATGGATTCTGGCTTACAACTCCCAAAGCCCTTGTTACAGTCTTCTGTTACAATGTTGGGTATGTTAGGCCTCAGAAGTGGGCCTCTGACCTTCCTCTGCCCTCCTTTCACTCGACCCAAAGCAAGACTCTAATCTTAGCTTGCCTTTCTGATGTGGGTCTTAAGGCCCTCCCATGAGGGGAGTCTCACCCTATACCCTGGGGGAAGGAATGCTGACATCATGAAAATCTAAGGGCACAGGGCTCAGAGAGTTTTTGGATACCTGAACACATGGAGGTACCTGCAGGGTGGTGTGCCCAGGGAGGGCATGGAAGCTCCACACCCCTTCCCCACACCTCATCCCACATGTCTCTTTATTTGTATTCTTTGCAATATCCTTTATAGTAAACCAGTAAATGTAAGTCAGTGTTTCCTTGAATTTTTGGAGCTACTTCAACAAATTAATTGAACTCAAAGAGAGGGTCATGGGAACCCCAACTTGAAGCTGGTTGGTCGGAAGTTACAGAGGCCCAGACTGGTGTGGTGGGGGAAGAACTTGGGGACTGAGCCCTCAACTTGTAGGATATGACACTATCTCTGGGTAGTGTTGAACTGAATTAACAGCTGATGTCTGCTGCCTGGTGTGCAGGGAAAAGAATTGCACACATATGGTCACAGAAGTCTCCTGTGTTGATGATCTTTGTGGTGTGAGAGTAGAGGAAAAATATGATTAAAGAGTTTTCTCTACTCACCCCAGAAGATAGGAAATCAGTATATCAGAGAGATATCTACACTCCACTGGTTTTTGCAGCAGTTTTCACAATAGCCAAGATTTGGAAGCAACCTAAGTGTCCATCAAGAGATGAATGGATAAAGAAAATGCACATTTACACAATGGAGCACTATTCAGCCATTAAAAAGAAGGAGATCCTGTCATTTGTAACCACATGGATGAAATTGGAGGTCATCATGTGAAGTGAAATAAGCCAGACACAAAAAGACAAACTTCGCATGTTCTCACTTACTTGTGGGACCTAAAAATTAAAACAATTGAACTCACAGAGATAGAGAGGGTAGAAGGATAGTTACCAGAGGCTGGGAAGAATGAGGGGGGATTGTGGGAGGGAAGTGAGGATAGTTAATACATACAAAATAATAATTAGAAAGAATGAATAAGACCTAATATTGGATAACACAGCAGGGTGACTATAGTCAATAACAGTTTAATTGTACATTTTAAAATTATGAAAAGAGTATAATAGGTTGTAACACAAAGGATAAACTTTGAGGTGATGGATACCCCATTTTCTTGATGTAATTATTATGCATTGCATGCCTCTATCAAAGTATTTCATGTACCCTGTAAGTTTATACACTTACTATATACCCATGAAAATTAAAAGTTTTAAAAAAAAAAAAACCAGCTGACACAGCTCTAGAGAAAAAAACATTTCTTGCAATGATACCATTCTACGCAAAGGTCCACAGGTAGACAAGAGCCTAGCAATTCAGGAACCAAAAAGAAAACCAGTGTGGCCGAAGTGTCATGACAAGGAGATGAATGGTATTCGATGATGTTGAAGAAGTAACTAGGGGGCTGCTGATGTTAGTAAAAAGTTTGTGGGCTTTTTTTTTCTTTTTTTTTTGAGACGGAGTCTCGCTCTGTTGCCCAGGCTGGAGTGCAGTGGTGCAATCTCAGCTCACTGCAAGCTCCGCCTCCTGGCTTCAAGCGATTCCCCTGCCTCAGCCTCCCGAGTAGCTGGGACTACAGGAGTGCGCCACCATGCCCAGTTCATTTTTGTACTTTCAGTAGACACAGGGTTTCACCATGTTGACCAGGATGATCTCAATCTCTTGACCTCGTGATCCGCCCGCCTCAGCCTCCCAGTGTTGGGATTATAGGCGTGAGCCACTGCGCCCAGCCTGTGTTTTATTTAAAGAGATGAAAAGGTATTAGAGAGGAATACTACTTTACCTTCTTCATTTTTCCATAGAAGGAAGAAAATTTCTACTTTGTGTTCTCAAAGAGAAGAGAGTTAGAGTAGCAATTCCAGATTCTGTATGACTTATCTAATTGAAGAATTTTGAATAAGAAACTGAGCTCACAATACTATTTTTCAATATTCTGGTAGACCATGGTGTTTTTAGGTACCAAAAAGACATTGACATTTTTTTGATATAATAACATTAAGATTAAAAAAAGAACCATTAACATCTTTAGATGTCTTAATATACTACACTAAAATGTTTAATCAGACATTTGATTTATTATAAAACATTCTTCTATACTTCCAAAACTCTTCTAAATAAGAACAACAAAAGTCAATTGAGCATACACATGGTATCATAAACATAAAAATTCTTACTCTGGTTTAAAAATTTTCTAAACAAGTGAAATATGAACATGACAAAGTTGAAATTAATTCAGGTGTTAATCAGTTTCTAGAAAATAAAAAAAAGAACTAAAAACATTTTCTTTGGAAAAAAACACACACTACAGCTTGCTCTCAGTGTAATTACTGAAAAAAATAAAAGCTTTCAAAAAGATCTTCTCAAACTTCTCTAGCAAGAAGGTGAATTAACGGGAGGAAAATACTGAAATTGCTTATAAATGTCTTATTTCCCGCAAAAAGAGTTTTTGATAGTTGCTTTTTTTTTTTTTTTAAACAAAAAATACATGCACGGGTTTCAGCGAAATGGCAGAATGGGAGGGCCCCAGCCCAACACCCTTCACAGAAATTCTCTAGTCTTCTTACAGAGTTAGTAACTACTCACTGTTTGGAGGAACGGAGGCAGGATGGCGCACTTCCGGGTTCTTCACCACCACCTTTTCCCGCGCGCGAAAATGCAGCCCGCGCCCAGGGAGGGTGCAGACCAACCGGGCATGCGCCAGGTGACGTCAATCCGAAGAGACTAAGATTTACCTGGTCGCACCTGCAGAACGCCCCGGACAGGCCCGTGCCCCGCCTATTGCCCTCCCACTCCTAGAAAAGCGGCTCTGGTCCAGGGTCCCACGCAGCCTTCCTGAGTCTCTCACTCCTGTGGGGATGTCGGGACTGCAGGGGGGACTCTGTCCGCCTTCTTTGCTGGAGGTGGACAGACCTCTTCCCCACACCTTAGGTGACCAAAATAAATTTGCAGTTTTGCTCCTACACTTGCCTACTGGCTGGTTCTTTTTGTGCTCGCTCTGGTGGTCTTAGAGAAACAAATCACTCACAGACAAGAATGCCTTTGTGAGAAGTCTAGATCACCGGGATAAAATTGCAGCGCCCAGTAGAGTATAGAAACAGAAGAGCTATATTAAAAGAGGTAAGAGGAATGATTTCACTTTGGCCCGCGTTGCCCCTCCAGCAAGCCAGCACAGAGCCATGCCAAGAGAGATCCCCTTGGCCTATCACTTCTCCAGTGGGAGAAAGAGAGACTGAGGTGGCTGTTCAATTTCCCCAGCACATGAGAGACATACAGAAGAGCCCCAAATCGGTTTCACTTCATATGGAATACTCAGGGGATTGGCCTGGATAGACTGACAGGAGAGAGCTATGAACAAAGAAAAAGAGTTGTGGGAATTTCAGCAGCAGCATGCAGATCTTTGTGGAGTCTCCCTATTTCCACCAGTGGCCTTACCCAAACAGGGCCCCACTGGTAGCCTCGCCCAACCAGAGGCCACTCATCCAGCCCTGCCTAAGTGTGAAGGTCCTCCAACTGGCCCTATCCAACGATGCAGCACACTCAGTGGCTCTACCTGACTAGAGAGTCCAGACAGTAGCCCTGTCATGCCAGGGAGCCCAGCCAGCAGCCCTGCCAGATCAGGGAGCACTTCCAGCAGCCTGCTCAATCAGGGAGCATGACCAGCAGTCCCACCTGAATGCAGAGCCTAGCTAGAAGCCCTGCTCACCTGAATGCAGAGCCCAGATAGCAGCCTTGTCAGACCGCAGAGCCCAGCCAGATGTCCCATCTTACTGTGGAGCTCCACCAGTGTCCCTGTCTAACCATAGGGCTCTTCCAACTGGTCCCGCCTGACTTTGAAGCCCAGCTACTGACCTTGCCTGACTGTAGAAATCCCCCTAAACAGCCAACTCAACTTTGGACATTCCCCCAACTAGCCCCAACTGACCATGGTGCTGAGTCCGTTGATCCTGCCAGATAGCAGAGCACAACCAGTGGGCACCACTCAGCCACAGAGCACTGGCAGTGGGTCCTGCTTGACCAGGGACCCTGGAGGCACAACATGCCTGATCCTATGTGCCACCGTCTGGCTTAGCCAAAACTGCACGCTAAACTACGTGGAAAAGGTCTGACCCTGACAAAACCAATCTACAAAGTCTAAAGAAGTAAGAACTTCCTCAAAAGTACAGTATAGTTGCAGGATACAAAATCAACATACAAAAATTAGCAGCATTTCTATTTACAAACAACAAACTATGAAAAAAGGAAAGAACACAATCTCATTTACAATTAGCAACAGAAAAAATAAAATACACAGGAATAAACTTAACCAAAATGGTGAAAGACTTGTCAACTGAAAATTATAATATGTTGACGAAGGAAATGAAAGAGGAAGCATATAAATAGAAAGACATCTGTGTTCATGGTATGGAAGAATTAATATTGTTAAAATGTTCATAACACCCAAAGTTATCTACAGAGTCAATGCCATCTCTATCAAAATTCCAAGGGCATTTTTCGATATGACTGCCAGGAACACAAAAATGGGGAAGACTGGTTTCTTCAATAAACGGTGTTGGTAAAACGACATCCACATCTGAAACAAATGAAGTTGGACCCTTATCTTTCATCATACACAAAAATCAACTCAAAATGAATCAAAGATTTGACTACAATATCTGAAACCACACAACTCCTAGAAGAAAACAGAGAGAGAAAGTTTCTTAATATTGACCTCAGCAATTGTTTCTTAGATACGACATCAAAAGCACAGGCAACACAGCAGAAATAGACAAACAGAACTACATAAAATGAAAAAACTTCTGCATGACAAATGAAACAATCAACAGAGTGAAAGTAACCTATAGAATGAGAGAAAATATTTGCAAGTTATGTATATGATATGGGGCTACCTTAAAAAATATATATAAGCAGTTTCTAAAACTCAATAGCACAAACCAAATAATCTATTTTAAAAAAATGGGCAAAGACCTTGAATAGAGAAACATTTCTCTAGAAAAGACATACTTGTATGGAAGAATTAATATGGTTAAAGTGTTCATAACACCTATATATTATGTACCATAATAATATGTAAATAAATGGGTAAACTGGGTACAGGGTATATAGGAACACTGTATAGTCTTCTCAATTTATCTGTAAATCTAAAACTGTTCTAAAAGATGAAGTCTATTTTAAAAATAAGTAATTCTGCAGAATTTAAAAAATTGACCATTTTAAAATTGATCATTGACATGTGATCCATTGACATGTGACCAACTCTTTTCTGATGATCAAATAATATTTCAATATTATGTTTTTACAATTAAATGTATTTTATGCAGTGTTTAGTTTTTTAAATAATTACTCTATTAAACTTTATCTGATATTATTTTATATAAAATTAAATATGCTTAACTATAATTGTTAAACTGTAGTTGTTTTATAAGCTGACTTAGACATGTCTGGAGCCTGAGGAAAAGAAGCCAGTAGAGAGACTGCTATAAAACCCAGGAGAAGGAACAATGGGTGGTATGGAATCCTGGGGAACAGAGACACATGGGGACTAGGAGTGAGCTGTCGAAAGGAGAAGGGCCATCTTCAGAGTCGAGGGAAAGAAGAGAGGATAGGAGAGGAAGAACAGAAAAATGTGACTGTGCCTACGCTTGAATGTGTCTACTGTGGCGTATCCTCCTGTGTTGGGGACATAAACATCTTACTCTGCATTCCTTTGTGAGAATGGCAGTAAAAGAGGAAATGTCACTGTGCCCCAGGAATAGCTTCAGAAGGCTCTAAAATCAGATCCCGAGGTATGAGGTCATCATATGCTTGGAAGTTCCAGTCAGTTGAAGTATTTGAAATACAGCACTGATTCTGTGGACACTGTGCATGGCTTAGGCATTGCAAAGAGACAGAAGCATGTAGGGATTCGTTTAATACCCCCAAAAACTTTGCAGTTTTGGGAGCAGCAGGACACTGCAGCACTTTAGATAGGAAGGCACTGTTCTTATAGTCAGTGTTGGCAAACATAGTCATGGGGAGGTATCTATTACAAGTGGATCTCAGGCATGAGGTATATCAACCTCAAAGAATACCTGGGAAACCTTCTCGATATGCTTCAAGAAATTGGAAGAAATTTTGACTAGGGGTCAGGGAGGCAGGGTCTGACAAAGTTCCAAGTCAGGCATGGAGAGATGAACAATTGGCAAAATTTAGATTATCAAGGTTAATGTTACCATGTTTTTACCCACAGGTTCATGAGATTAGAGGACCTTTAGACAACATGAATTTCAGCTAGTTATTTTTAGTTGTTCCTTCCTAAAATCAAAATCACCCTTCAGCATTTGTTATAGAGACTTAAATCCTAAATTACAAACAAGAATACAATAGCACAATTCATATGACAGCCACATGTAGGTTTAGTGATGTTTGTTCTCCGTGAAGCGAAGCTATCTCAGCTAGGTGGCTGAGGACTTGTGTACTGTCTGGACTAGGCAGAGGTGAATTTGATTGAATGTGTAAGACAGCGCTAATTGTTACCATATTTAGCTGTGTGTGTTTCTTTCTGTCTAAAATATCAACTTATGCTTGCCTTTAATCTCATCCTCAATTAATTGCAATGCTCAAAAACTCCTCCTAGTGTCATTATATTGTCATAAAATATTCTGAATCACAGGCTTAGAGAGATAAAAGTTCTAACTTCTCTTAAAGAAACAATGTCTGAAAATCTTTTCATTTGTATTGTTCCGCATGAAATGACTTTGTGTTGATTGTGCATATTATTCCTACATTCTGAGACTTAGATTTATAGTTTATGAGTTGTCCTTCTAAAGGTATACTCTTCATATGCCAGTGACTCCCCAGCTTATACAGTAGTTATGCCTTATTGGTGAGGGATGCGTTCAAAGACTCCTTGTGGATGCCTGAAACCTGTTACCAAACCCCATATATCTTTAGTGCGCATCTAAATCTGCGTTTAGATGAACAGAACCAGTTTTGTACCCAATTATCTTCACCAAGATGTATGGTATAAATCTCAAACTTGTCATATTTAACACAAAGCTCTTAATTTCCTTCCTTTTTCAAACCCACTTCTGCTGTGTTTTCTGTTTAAGTAAATGACATTCATCCATTTAGTTATGTCAAAAACCTAGGAATTATCCTTGACTTCTCTCTTACTCTTTCTGCACTTTAAATGCATCAGCTAGTACTGTCTTCAAGAATGTATCCTTTTTACCCACTCCTTGCCATCTCCTTTACTCTCCCCCTTGTCCAAGCCACTATACTTCCATCCTGCTGTGAAAGCAGTTTTCCAACCCTCCTTACTCTTCTTTTGACCACTTAATATACATTCTTCACTAAGTAGCCAGAACAATCTTTGAAAAATGTAACTTACCATATGTCACTCCCCATTTGAAATGTTTCTATTAGGATTTTAAGAAGATATTAAATAACTTCTCATTTTCTCAGCTCTCAAGTCTGGATTCAATTGAGAGACAGATTTGGGCAAATGAGATAAAATATTCGTTTTGTATTGATAAATGCTTGGATTGGCAGATGTTGCCTTGTATTGAGTATGGTCGTAAAGACACCACTAATATTTAACTTATCTACCTATTTATTTTCTCTCACTTTAAAGTGTGGTTAGAGTTTGGAGGAAGCAATTTCATGAAGGTAGAAATAAGATTGCCCTCATAAAATATATTATGTCCTCATAAAATATATATTTTTATATTATATATAAAATATATAAATTTATTATCTGATCCTTCCCAAGAGAGATTCTGCACCCCGGGTTGCCCTTGGGCTTAATCATGAAGCCAGAACCGTAAAGAGAACAAAAAATATTACCTGTGCCCAACGTTTTATGGCCTGTGCCACTCCTCAAGTAGTCTCTCCAAAGGAGGAATGTCTGATGTGGTAAGTAAGTTTGAGAAGAAACAGGATTTTGTTGGATCCACCCCTTCTGAAATCTCTTGTCTTTCTCCCTCAAGAGATGTCTGCTCTGTTTTCCATTTGTTTGGAAGCTACCTCCCCTGTCTGGTGTCCTTGCAGCTGTGCATCTGTGAATCTATGCTGGTAAGTTTTCTCCCTCAAAAACCGACTTGACGTGCTTCTCTGTTCTTACAATATCTGGCTCATATACCTGCATTTCACTAACCTAACCTACTATATTTTATGTAATTTTGTTGTTTATATGTTCATCTTTTATGCCTCACTGAGTTCCTTGAGGGTAGGAATAGTGAGTTTGTCTGTTTTTTTTTTTTTTGACTCCATGTTCTCAGAACTCTGGCACAGAGTAAATACTCACAAAATATTTCTTCTTCCTTTCTTCCTTCCCTCCTTCTCTCTTTCATTTTCTCCCTCTCTCTTTCTCTCTTTATTTCTTTTGTCTATCTTTTAAATCACCAAAACAATACTTTGTATGCAGTAGGTATTTTCCTGACTAGTACATACCCAAGTATTTTTCAATATTGTTGCGCAATAATTAGTCTTAGAATTCCCACCCAGATATTTACAGGGATTTAAGTCTGATAGTGGTGTCTGTATAATGTGAAACAACGTTGTTTTACTCGATTGTAATGTAATATCAACAGTTTGTTATATGTATCTGTTTTCACACTTTATGGACGCCTCATATTTTGACATATCTGCCATATCTCAAATGTTATAAAACCTATCTTAAGTACTAAACAAATGACTGATACAAGCATGTTTTATCTCGCTATCTGAACACTCCTCATTACTTATAATCTGCATCACCAACATTAATTTTCTGTCTCTTATTTGTTCATGCTTGTTTACATTTGGTAATAGCTGTACAAGTATTAACCAGGTTGGAAGTTATGTTTAAGATGGTGAACTGATTAAGCGATAACTAAATGTATGAGCCCATATAACTAAAAGTTCTGAATATTTAGCTTTTGGAGCACCTGGATGAGAAGATTATATATATCTGTTATCGGGATCTAGAAGATTTTTATTTATTTTCTACTTTTGTTCCCCTCTAATTAGGTTCCATTCTTAGTTATGCTCTGTCCTTGTAGTTGCAAGATGACTGCAGCTGCTCTATAACACTTATCTTTAAAACTCCACATCCAGAAGAAAAGAGAGAGAACTTGTCTCAGAAAGATCTAAGAAAGTCTCAGAATAGAATCTCACAGATCTTGATTTCACAGACTTGGATCCTGTGTCCATTCTGGAATCAAACTGTGGCTAGAACAAATAGCGATGAATAAAATGTATTGTCGGAATGAGGATTTGGCCAAAAGTACACTCACTCCCAGAGCCAGGTATGAAATCAACTTTATACATGTAGAAAGGTAGGAGAAGGGAATCCCCAAAACAAAATCAGAGTTCCGTAACCACAAGACGAGATCTTGATTACAGGTGGCAAACCCAACAAATGTTCATTATAGATGTCCTGATATATGGTCTCGGTAGTACATATGAAATTCACTTTGGGAAATTCACAGAAAGAGGCAGCCTTTCTCAGGAAAATTAAACTGATGTTTGGAAAGATGCCCATAGACTGCTGAGTAGGAAAGACCATTCATACTAAAAGGGCATTAACAGGTAAAGAAAACACTGGCTTCCCATATGAACCAAAACTGCTAGTAATAAAA
This sequence comes from Piliocolobus tephrosceles, assembly GCF_002776525.5. Taxonomy (NCBI): domain Eukaryota; kingdom Metazoa; phylum Chordata; class Mammalia; order Primates; family Cercopithecidae; genus Piliocolobus; species Piliocolobus tephrosceles. The sequence continues at coordinate 28,573,193 of NC_045435.1, read as the reverse complement.
GCAGATGCCTCAACTATCAGCCATTGATCCATCACTGAGCTGTCTCTTAAGAGTGCTGTCTCCTGGGTGACAGCAACAGGACTTATTTATTTAATTTGATAATTGTTAATAAAGTTAATAATACTGTATTGAAAATTTGAAATTTATTAAGAGAGTGGACCTTTGTTTTTACCACACACACAAAAGGTAACTATGTGAGGTGAGGGATGTGTTAAGTAACTTAATTTTGGCAATAATTTCACAATGCATATGTACATCAGAGTATCATACTATACAACTTAAATATATACAATTTTATTTGTCTATTATACCTCAGTAAAGCTGGAAAAAGTATCAGTTAAACAGTATTATGAAAGCCTGAAAGCCTTCTGTGTTGTACTTGGCACTCTGTTAGGTGCTAGGAAAAGACTTTTTTTTTAAAGGATAACCCTAGGAGCCAAACATAGGATAATGATACTAATGTCCAAAAAGACCAGCTCCATCAAAGACAAAGCTCAGAAGATGCCTTGAGGTTAAAAGAATTGCTGTCCTTGGCCAGGTGTGGTGGTTCACACCTATAATCCTAGCACTTTGGGAGGCCAAGGTGGGTGGATCACCTGAGGTCAGGAGCTCAAGACCAGCCTGGGCAACATGAAATCCCATCTCTGCTAAAAATACAAAAAATTAGTCAGGTGTGGTGGCACATGCCTGTAATCCTAGCTTCTCAGGAGACTGAGGCAGGAGAATCACTTGAACCTGGGAGACAGAGGTTGCAGTGAGCTGAGATCACGCCACTGCACTCCAGCCTGGGCAACAGGGCAAGACTCTATCTCAGAAAAAAAAAGAAAAAAAAAAGAATTGCTGCCCTTAAAGGTGACGAGAGTCTCTTGTAGAGCTGATCACCTGGCATTCTGAGCCCTTGCAGAGGTCATAGACCTCTGGAGAGAGAAACTGAGACACATAAGAGGATGGAAACAACTCAGTGGTGACACACTGAGGAGTCCTGCCCACAAGCAGCACACACTGATCCACCACTCAAAAATCCTAGGCCACAGCTCAGTTCCTCCTTTTAAGAAAATAAATAAATAAATATATAAATCAAAGCAGGAGACAGTCTAAGAATGACAAGAAAACAAGGAGAATGACCCACTTTTGTGCACTCCATAGGTTTTACAGCACCTCTACTTGCCAGAGTAAAATGGAAGTAATACAGTCTGCTCACATTTAGATTAAGGAAAAAGAGCCCTAAGGTGGACCTGTAAACTATAGAGCTCCCAGGTTCCCTCTTTCTGTATTTTCTTTTCTGCCTGCTTTAAATCTGTTGTTACTTTTCTACTGAGATAAAAAACCACTGTTTGGATCTAACAGGTTTTGTTTGTTTTTTGCAAACTGGCAAATTGGTATTTATCACATGGCTAAGGTACTGAAGTAAAAGCTGTAGAAGCCGTGTGTGTGTGTGTGTGTGTGTGTGTGTGTGTGTGTGTGTGTGTCTGTCTGTATATATGTGTTTGTATATATTTGAAGGCCTTTATAATAGACTTCTATAATGTTATGTTCAATTGGCAATTAAATCCATTTTAATTTCCCTCCAGCTCACCAGACTTTCTCTTCTTATACTCTTTGTTTTTGAGACAGAGTCTCACTCTGTTGCCCAGGCTGGAGTGCAGTGGTGCCATCTCTGTTCACTGAAACCTCTGCCTCCTGGGTTAAAGTGATTCTCTTGCCTCAGCCTCTCAAGTAGCTGGGATTGCAGGCACACCGGCACACCTGGCTAATTTTTGCACTTTTAGTGGAGACTAGGTTTCACCATGTTGGCCAGGTTGGTCTCGAACTCCTGACCTCAAGTGATCCAACTGTCTCGGCCTCCCACAGTGCTGGGATTACAGGCATTGGCTGCCCCACCAGGCCCTTTTCATACCTTATGATGTAAATTTTGTTATCTGATAGAGCAAGATGGAGTCAGGTAGGTCAAATCTTTAGAATCTGAAGATTTAATTTAGAAAGTTATATTAAGTTAAATAATAGATATTTCATTAAGTATTTTCCAATAAAACTTTATTTGTAGAAAAACATTCTTTCTAAGAAAAAAGTGTGCCCTTAAAAAGGTGAACAATTTTTGTCTAATTCAAAGCTTATTTAGAGGTCATGTATGAAACAAGGTAAAAGGAACCAGGAAATAAAGCAGATGTAAAGAAAGTTATAAAAATAAAGAGGTGGGTTTTTGGTAAGAAAGCTTAAAGAGAAATAATTTTATATGAGAAAGTATCTTGTATGGTAAATTTAGTCCTAGAGTAAAATGACTGGTTATTTAAGAAAGAGGGATGTTCAGGACAAACTAGAAAGTCGAAGCATGATCTATGTAAGTCACAATGAGAGGATTAAAAAAAAACCCCAAAGCCCCAAAAACTTTTATATGATCAACTTGTCATATTATTATTAAGTTTTGATTTGTTAGGAAAAACACCGAGTTTTAAAACCTTCAAAAAATTAAGGTTATTACATCTGTGTATCTCTCTGTTTGTGTGTGTGGTTTGTTGTTGTTGTTTTGATACGGAGACTCGCTCTGTTGCCCAGGCTGGAGTGCAGTGGTGCGATCTCAGCTCACTGCAACCTCCACCTCCCGGATTCAAGCCATTCTCCTGCTTCAGCCTCCCAGGTAGATGGTACTAGAGGCATGTGCCATCACATCTGGATAATTTTTGTATTTTTAGTAGAGAGTATATTGGCCAGGCTGGTCTCAAACTACTTGTGACATTGAGTTATAGGGCTCTGACTCCTGGGTCTAAAAAGGACACCAAATCCACTAAATTTTAAACGCTGACAGTAATTAAAGCCCTAACTTCAGGCCCGGTAGAAGATTCCATCAAAATAAATTGCATTCCTGAAACACAGAGCCGGAAATGAAAGCTATTCCATTCCTCAAGGCCCCAGGACTATCACGGAAGAGGTGGGCATGTGAGATTGTAAGGGCCCATTTTGAGAGACAAAATAGTTCAGTTTCTCTATGAGTTAATCATTAATGTCAAAGGCACACTGATACCTGTGTGTGATTAACAAGGTTTTCTTGAAGTGTTAACTGACTCCTTAGTAAAGGTTATAAAGGTTATAAAAGACTTACGGAAGTTATATCTTATGGTCAAGATTAAACTTTTATAGACTGTTTATAAAATGTTGAAAAAAAAATTTAGTTGGCTTTATGCTATTTTATTAGGGCTTATTGTTTTGAAAATTAAGTCTCCTCTCCCAGAGAATGAAGATCCTTGCCTTTTTTTTGAAATCCTTGAGTTATCACTTTGATCAGATGAATGACTTATTTTACAATGACCTGTGATATCAAGTATTTTAAACATTTAATATTTGACAAACTTTCCAAAACCAAATGATAAATTATGTCTTTTTTCTGACCTAATTTGTCCTTTAAGGTATTAGGTTCCCTAAATTCCAAAAATGACATAATTTGGCATATTTGGTTTAAAAATTATACAGGAAACATTGTCAAATATGAAATGGTGTTTGGTTTTCTTTGGGCTGTATTTGTATAAATATGTTATTGGTATGTGTTTCAAAATCATGAGAAACTCCTATAATTCTGATATTACTTAGTGTACATTATCAGTAATAATTTTAATTGTTAAATTATTGTGTGCCTCAGAGGTAACAAATTTCCTTGTCAATTGTGTCTTTGATAATGGCTGCCCTAAAACTTTTTGTCATCCATGGACAATTCTTGTCTTGTTTTGGTCCTCTCTAGAAGGTGATTTTATAATCAGCTACAGAACTCTAACAGGTGTCCTTAAATGAAGATTTCTGATAACTTTGGAGACTATGACATTTGACAAGAGGAACAATTTTCAGGACTCTCATGGAGAGCTAAAATATTCATGAATATCAAGCAGAATAGGAGTGAACTGTGCAAACTGAACTAGAAGATTAAAGTAATCTTTTTAGCTTTTTGCTTAAAATGTTGCTGATCCTTTGTTTTGTTTTTCGGATCAAGAAGACTTTTCTTTATGCTATTTACAGCTTTTAATAGTTGAGGAAAGTCTACTCCTATGAACAAAGTTTGGAGCATATTTGCTTCTCTCTACCTGATTTCTACAGAATTTGGAAACTACGCATATTCTTAACTTATGACAATACAGTTATTTGCATAAGTGCAATAATAATCTGTTTTCATTTGTAAAAGGACACAATTGGCAAAACTGATTATTTTACCAACACTCTGACTGGAAGGGTCTGATTTCCTTTAAGGAATCAAACTTGATTTATGCAGCAATAAAAGCCCCTTGGAAAACCAGCCTCATACCTTTGTCTATACAGCCCCTGTACAGGGTTCCTGACTTGTAGTAAGTAAAGAATGTCACTTTCTGACAGGCCCAGGAGCCCCAAGTTTGTCTTGGAACCTCAAGAGGAGAAGATCACCCAACTCATAGGTATTTGATGGTGTCAGGTCTCTGAGTCCAAGCCTGCGTGTATTCATCCAGATGGCCTGAAGCAAGTGAAGAATCACGAAAGAAGTGAAAATGGCCAGTTCCTGCCTTAACTGATGACATTACCTTGTGCAATTCCTTCTCCTGGCTCATCCTGGCTCAAAAGCTCCCCCACTGAGCACCCTGGGACCCCCACCCCTGCCAGCCAGAGAATGACCCCCTTTGACTGTAATTTTCCACTGCCTTCCCAAATCCTATAAAATGGCCCCACCCCTATCTCCCTTCACTGACTCTCTTTTCAGACTCAGCCCGCCTGCACCCAGGTGATTACAAAGCTTTATTGCTCACGCAAAGCCTGCCTGTTTTGTGGTCTCTTCACACAGACGTGCATGAAAGACAGCACAAATCCATGGCTGGGCTCAGCTTTTAAAAAGTCTTATCTGAGATTCCTTCAATAGAACAAAGTTGCATCAAAGCCAATTTAAAAGCCCATATAAAAAAATAATTATTCTTGCTGCACTGTATACAAATAATCAGGCCAAGTATAATAAAGCAAATCAGTCTTACCATGATCTGTCTTTAGTAAAAATGGGAAACTAGAGAGAGAAAAATTGTGTTTCAAAAACTATAGTACACTTGTTTTTAGATTCTAGTCTGGCCTAATTTTTTTTAGTTTTTACTGTTTTCCACAGTTTGAACCGAATTCTAATTTTTTGTGGCTACCAGGCATTGAAATAATGTTTTAATTTTTTTCCTTCTTTTTTTCCCCTAATTTTTCCCAATTTGGAGTCTTGAAAACTAAGCTCTGCTCTCATAAAGCCCTGTGAACTGAAACTAGACAACTTAAACTTCAGAAGTAAATAACAACCTATTTACATAGATAAGCCACTTTCATACGTGCCTACTGATGTATGAATTTCAGAGTCATGTGGCCTATATCAATTTAACAGGATTTTTTGTTTGTTTGTTGTTGTTTGTCTCCCTTCCTCCCCCTATTTTCTCTTAATAAAACATGATATTTCACAACTTTCTACAAACGAGCTTTCCTAGTAACTCGGGACCTATCTGTCTAGAAATAAACCATCCTAGCCAAGAGCGATCAGATGAAAGCTGGAACCACGACTCATTTTCTTCTAAACTGTTTTCTCCAGAAGATTTTTTAAAAAGCAAAGGGAAGAAATGTGAAAGGAAAATATCTTGGGCCCCCCAAATCACTAGGCTAAAGAGAAAAGTCAAGCTGCAAACTGCTTAGGGCAAACCTGCCTCCCATTCTATTCAAAGTCATCCCTCTGCTCACTGAGATAAATGCATACCCGATTGCCTCATTCGGAAAGGCAAAAGAAACTCAGAAGAATGCAATCATTTTTCTCTCACCTACCTGTGACCAGGAAACCCCTTCCTTGCCTGGAGTTGTCCCACTTTTGCTTTGAGTTGTCCCACCTTTCTGGACTGAACCAGTGTTCATTTTATATATGTTGATTGATGTCTCATGTCTCCCTAAAATGTATAAAAGCAAGCTGTGCTCTGACCACCTTGGGCACATGTCGTCAGGACCCCCTGAGCCTGTGTCATGGGCATGTGTCCTCAACCTTGGCACAATACACTCTCTAAATTAACAGAGACCTGTCTCAGATTGTTGGGGTTCACAGTTCACAACCTTAAATGGATTATGATTGGGAATAGTTAGTTGTTTAGCTTCAGTGTTCAGTGAGGAGCGGCCCAGCTCATAGTCTCGGGTAGTACTAATGAACTGAAACCTGGGGAAAGGCAGAGAATTTTTCTGATAGCCTGACAACCTGTTAGGGAAGCCATGCCTGTTATAGGATGATGGGTCATAGTCAGGTGAGAATTCATATGTCTGTAATTTCCTGAAGTGATTAATTTGGATTTTCCAATTATTCAACACGTCATAATAATAAGACTGACTAATCAGAATATGTCACATCAACAGCCTGATATAATAACTTGTGTATATACTCTTCCTGTAAGGTCAGTCCAAGGACCTGCCTGGGGGATATTGCAGACTTCCATATTTGACTTTTTTTTTTTTTTTTTTTTGAGACAGTCTTACTCTGTCACCCAGGCTGGAGTGCAGTGGTACTATCTTGGCTCACTGCAAGCTCCTCCTCCTGGGTTCCTGTCATTCTCCTGCCTCAGCCTCCCAAGTAGCTGGGACTACAGGGGCCCACCACCACACCCGGCTAATTTTTTTGCTGTATTTTTAGTAGAGACGGGGTTTTACCGTGTTAGCTGGGATGGTCTTGATCTCCCGACCTCATGATCCGACTGCCTCAGTCTCCCAAAGTGCTGGGATTACAGGCATGAGCCACCATGCCTGGCCTTACATTTGACATTAAGTCAATAATATTGAAATGATAAAACTTTCAGTAAGGATAAAGGAAAATATGAAAATAAAGCTCTATTTTGAGAGAAGCAACAGGGACAAATTTCTTAGGAAAGAAATCATGTTGCAAAAATTGTAATGTTCTTTATCATAGAAACCATAAGCATTTTGACACATTATAGAGGCTCATATATACATATATATATATATATATATATATATATGCAGTATATGTATTGTTAATTTCAGAGTTAAGAAGTTTATTTTCAGTTACTAAGGACTAGCTAATTAAATCAAATAGAGAATAACTTGCTCAGAACATGAATCAGAACTTATTTATAATAACTCATAATTTATCTACTTTTAAGCTATAATTTCTTTAAAAGAATTTGAACCTTGTAGATTTGCGGAGGAATTTGAAAAATTAGAACGATTTCTGGTTTAGTACCAGCCAGGAAGAAAATAAATGAGTTAGTCAAAGTTTAAGAATAATAAATTCACTCAAAATGGAAAGTTCTAAATTTTTCCGTCATTCATTTGTCCAACTAATAAATATTTACTGAAAACCACTCTGTGTAAGTTACTGGGTTCCAGTAGTTGACAATGGGGAGAAAGCGCAGAGAGAAGTGGTGAGCCTCTATAATGTGCTAAATTGCTTATGGTGTCCATGTTATAAAGAACATTACAGCAATATGATCTTTTTCCCAATAAATTTGTCCTTGTTGCTTCTCTCAAAACAGTGATTTAGAAGTAGCTCTCCAGATTAATTTTAAAAATTACTTTCTAAAGTATCTGTTTTTGTATCACTGAAAATTCCAACGCAGTAATGTAATCTTTCCTCTCCTTTCTCAATACAGACACTCAATTTAACTTGCAAAAATATTCATTTTGACTCATCATATCTGCTTGTTATTCACTGGAGTGAATCTGTCACAATCGCATTTCTCTATCAAGGACCTCAGTCAAGAACACTACTACTAAACTGTTAGGAATAAAGTCTCTTCATGAATGTGTGTTCTATACCTTTGCAGGCCTCAATGTGGCAGGCCTCAGGTTTCTAAGCGATACCAAACCATACTTAAAACTATCCTAACTGCTGAATTGAAAACATTAATTTTTGTATTTTGACTTCTCTCATATGTTTATTGTTGTACTTTTCACAGTACTTATTTTTCCTTGTGTTTTTTTTAACAATTTTTCTACCAAGTCATACTATTAATAAAATCAAACTAGATTTCTGATTGCTCAAATAATAGCATTAATCAGTATGATTCTAACTTTACAAAGTTAGTTGCCTATCTTGTAAGTGACCTTCAATATTTTCATTAAGGCTAATACATAGAATGATGAGAATAATTGTGACTTATCATATGCATGGTATTTCTATTATTTTCTAGAATTATAATCATATACATTTTTTTAAAGTTGAAGGAGATTCAATTTCACCCTTCTCCCCAAAACAGGGATTCTTTCGATGTGAGATAAAATAATTTTTAATTTGGAAGCAGGAGAAAAAGTTGGGTAAATTTTTTAATATAAGAAATTTGATTTTTTTTCCATTTCTTAGTTTATGGTATGAGATTCATCTCAGTGCATTCTTAATCGTGACTACTAAGGCAACCAATTGAACCCATTTAAAATAAGGAGACAAATAATGTTTCATTATTTTATTATTGAAATCAAAAGCAAGTTAAGCCTTCATAGTGAATTACCCTTCATTATACTAAGCTTCTCTCCTCCCTTTTAGTCATCTTCCTCAGGGTAACCTCACATGTTCCAAGTCTTACACATACTTATCATATTCAGGGAACTGAGACTCCACACACCTCACTATGTGGCTGGAATATGCTGAAACTGCCTCCACAAACTCGTTATTCTGGACCAAGACTTACGGTCTAAAGTGAAAGACATTTCCAAAGAAATTTTCTCCTCTCTGATGCCGCTCCTGCTGCAATGCAATGACCCTGGCTATGTACAAGACATACTTTGGCTTGCTCCTGGGAAACCTTTAGACAATGCCTCTACTCTAAAGATCACTGAACTGTTGCTACCATCGCCGACTTTGAGCACTTTGTCCCCATTTATTTTCAAGGTCAGACCTAATGTCAAGACTTTCTTGAAGGAGAAGTGGGGAGTCTCAGCTACTGCCTCCCGAAAGGCAGACGTTTTCATTGTTTGCTGCAACCTGTTTTTCTTATAGTGGTTTCTCAAGATATGCAGGAAGAAAGAAAAACAAATACCTCAACTCGCCCTAGGAAAGTGACAGACTGATGACACTTCCATCACAAAACAGGCCTGGACTCTGAGGAAACTGTCTCCTTTAACACACCCATTTTAAAACCAGTCTAAGTTTCGCCTTCCTAGGCATACTCCCACTACGTCGTGTTTAAAATTTTTTTCGTATTATTATTTTATTTATTTATTTATTTTTATTTATTTATTTTTTGAGACGAAGTCTCGCTCTCTTACCCAGGCTGGAGTGCAGTGGCTCAATTTTGGCTCACTGCAAGCTCCGTCTCCCAGGTTCATGCCATTCTCCTGCCTCAGCCTCCAGAGCAGCTGGGACTAGAGGCACCCACCACCACACCTGGCTACTTTTTTGTATTTTTAGTAGAGACAGGGTTTCACCATGTTGGCCAGGATGGTCTTGATCTCTTGACCTTATGATCCGCCCACCTCAGCCTCCCAAAATGTTGGGATTACAGGCGTGAGCCATAACTCCCGGCCCTACAATATTTTAATACATGTTTTCATTTATTGGAGAAATGTGTCATTGCTTAAGTTGTTCTGTTTAAACAATCTGAGACAGGCCTCATTTAATTTAGAAAGTTTATTTTGCCAAAGTTGAGGATGCATGCCTGTGACACAGCCTCAGGAGATTCTGACAACATGTGTCCAAGGTGGTCAGAGCACAGTTTGGTTTTATACATTTTAGGGAGATACGAGATGTCAATCAACATATGTAAGATGAACATTGGTTCAGTCTGGAAAGGTGGGACAACTTTAAGCAAAGGCAGGAAGACTTGAAGTCAGGAGGGGCCTTCCAGGTCATAGGCAGGTAGGAGAAAAATGATTACATTCTTTTGAGTTTCTGATTAGCCTCTCCAAAGAAGGCAATCAGATATGCATTTATCTCAGTGAGCGGAGGGGTGACTTTAAATAGAATGGGAGACAGGTTTGCCCTAAGCAGTTTCCACTTGACTTTTCCCTTTAGCTTAGTGATTTAGGGGCCCCAAGATTTATTTTCCTTTCACACTCCTAGGTACAGTGCCTAGTCAGACAAAAAAAAAAAAAAAAGCCCCAAGTCTATAAAGTCACAGTGACAGTCACAAACATAATTTTCCCACAGTGCTCTGCATCCCACTTTATAATGACAACTGCACACTCTAATGTTAGTCTTGCATCACCTGAAACTTCTTTACCCCTAGGTGCTATGGGTTTATGAGAACATAAATGATACATAGTTAGAGAATCACCAGCTGAATAGACTCCAACATTGTCTACCATGGAAGAAACATTTATTCTCCACCTTGTGCCATGACACTACTTTTGTTTGGACCTGTTGAGGTAAATTTATTTTATTGGGTTTTCATGAGCTTGGGACACTGAGAATGCATGTCAAGAAGCAGAAGGGAGGAAAGAAAAGAAAAGCAGTGTTATGGTCTGCTGTGCTTTCTTACTTAATACTGAAAGCAATGCAAAGAATGATTCACAGCTGGGGACACTGGGATATGAAAAGTGATAACCCTATGATCACATAGTGCATTGCAGATCTTGGATTTAAACTGATGTTTTAAGTGACTCAGAAACCCTTCATGTTATTTACACTACTCATTTCTATCCTGCCAAATATCTCGGTTAATACCCAGACTCTTTTTTGGATTAAAACTCTGAATTCTCTTTCTGATCTATATCATTTAAATCATAAATACTTAGTATGAACACCATAAGTGCTAAAGCATTAAAAAGTAATTAACCTCAAATTAATAAGGCACTTTAGTGTTTGAAAATTCTTGTACATATATTACCTCTTGTCTTTTCTTTAATAGCAGTATAAGATGAATATTTTAATGTCATCTCTTTTTTAAAAAGTAGGAGGCCAAGGTCTAGGGAGACAATTTGTGAGAGACAGCATGATGACAGTGGAGCCAGAATGTGAACTTGGGTCTTTTGGCTCCAAGTCCAGATTAGCTGTATTGCTCTACTACAGTCAGTATTTTGTTGAGGAAACATCTGTAGCCTCGCTTTCCTGGGGTACAGCATCAGGGGAAAGACAACAAAGGGTATGCATGCATTCTCAGTGATGTTCAACAGTGATTTCCTTCCACTAACGACTTGCAGAGTTCTCGCCTCTTAATTTCCTTCCTTTTCTCCAGTGAGAGTCTAGAAGTCATTTATATTCACTATGTCAGGTGTTTGAGCTTAATTTTCTTAACTATATTCTGCTGTTCTCTCTTTACTTTCTTATGGACTCATTCAATGGGAAATTCAAACACAGTCAAACTGTCAAAGGCATTCAAACCAGAGCAATTCCACCTTGATTGAGGGCTAGGAAAAAATGAAGCTGGGGCTTGCTGGGCTGCATTCCCAGAGAGTTAGGTATTCCTAGCCTCCAGATGTTTATGGTTAAGGGAACAGATTACTAATCAGGCCCAGACTTGGGAGTATCCTGATATCCTGATATCTTTTTTTTTTTTTTTTTTTGAGGTGGAGTCTTGTTCTGTCGCCCAGGCTGCTGAAGCCCAGTGGTGGGATCTCTGCTCACTGCAGCCTCTGCCTCCCTGGTTCAAGTGATTCTCCTGCCTCAGCCTCCCGAGTAGCTGGGACTATAGTTGTGTACCACCACGCCTGGCTAATTATTGTATTTTTAGTAGAGATGGGGTTTCACCATGTTGACCAGGTTGGTCTCAAACTCCTGATCACAGGTGATCCTCCCACCCTGGCCTCCCAAAGTGCTGGGATTACAGGTGTGAGCCACCGTGCCCAGCCAATATCCCAATATCTTCAGAACAGAAGCGTTCTTAGTTTTGCTTTAAAGGTAATACTGATTCTTGCAAAATATAGTAATTAAAAAATCCTGTTTCACAAACCCTTGTAACAGAGTGTGTGTCCTCATTGATCATTTTTTATGTTATATATAAACAAGTATTGTAGCTAGGGTGAACACATTCTCCTCTTACTTTCAGGAACATCCTACTGTGTCCTACTCTGTCTACAGTAGGATGTTTTTTCACCACTTTATTTTCTTAATAAAGTTCCTTTTGCTTTGCACTGTGGATTTGCCCTGAATTCTTTCTGGCATGAGATCCAAGAACCCCCTCTTGGGACCTGGATCAGGACTCCTTTCCTGTAACAAAACCATGTGCAGTGTGAGTGCAGGAGCAATGTTGCTGCTTGGAGAACTGCTGAGCCCAACTGTTGCAAAAACACATTCTGCTGGCTGCCATTATTGTCAAAGTGTGTCAAAGTGGGGAAGTCTCTCTGTCTACACATACATGCATATTGGAGCTCTTGCTCTACTTGGGTTACCTTTTCTTTCTATTTTCTTAGTTTTCTTGCAATATTATGCATGTCTAAATTCCTTATTAGCAAACGGAGACCTTTGCTCTTGGCTGGGGTGCTGAGTCTGATAGCTACATGGAGTTCCACAAAGGAATAGGTTGCAGGGCAAAGGGGAAACTGAAGGCATAATCTTGGGGGAAAGTGGAGTTGAAAGTCAAGGGGTCCAAATAAAGAATCCCTTCAAAGGTCAGGGAGTGAGTCAGGAGAGAAAACTATTTATTAACATATTTTAACAAACATCTTGTTAAACTATTTTGTCATTTACCTCTCCTGACTCCTGTGGGCATGTGAAATTACACCTCCCACTTTAGAGACACAAACAAGTTTTGTTCTCATTCCTTTCCTTTTCACTTAGGAATCTCAATTTCAGTGCTACAAAACTTACATTAATCCTAAAGTAATTCCTCCCCTTCTTCCCAGATTCCTGAGGACCCTATTTGGCTCTTATAACCATAACCATGTTTCTAAACAAGCTACAGACATTAAATGAAATAATATGAAGCATCTCATGAGGCAGCACATGATTAATTTCCAAATGTGTATCGAAAATTTTAAGTTAGGAGACTGAGTTAGAAATGATTGATTTTTTAAAAAGGAAAAATAGAGCTTTTTTCTTTTCTTTTCATAACTTTGGTAAATCTAAAATTACATTATTTGGGGCCATGAATGTCTATTATGTAACACTTGGTTTTAGGGGCATGAAAATCTATTGCGTAACACTTGGCATGCTTATTTAAACAACTTGGTTGATATATTTAGGATATAATATATGTTCATCTTATCTAAAAAAATATGGAGAAAGGAAGTCCCCCCACCTTGCCATCTCTTATTTTTCGTTTGAAGAAGTTAGGAAACAATAGGAACCAAAAGCCTAGAGAAAATAATATGAAAGTTTTTCTTTTTATCCTCAGGTCCATATCTCTCTAATGACTAGCCAAGGAAAACAGAGAGACTGGTTCTAGAGGAATTTCCTAGGGGAGTTGCTTTTGCCAGCTTTACTCCACAACAGTGGAGTAAAGGTGGAAGGAGAGTTTACCCTAGTTAGAAAAGTATGCATATGAGCACAAACACGCAGCGTCACAGGCTGTAACAGAGACTTTTGGGCCAAGGATGGGGAGAAAGGCAAGCTCGAGGTGATAAGGATCTTACTTTCCTTTTTTTTTTTTTTTTTTTGAGACGGAGTCTCGCTCTGTCGCCCAGGCTGGAGTGCAGTGGCGCAATCTCGGCTCACTGCAAGCTCTGCCTCCCGGGTTCACGCCATTCTCCTGCCTCAGCCTCCCGGAGTAGCTGGGACTACAGGCGCCCACCACCTCGCCCGGCTAGCTTTTTTGTGTGTTTTTTAGTAGAGATGGGGTTTCACCGTGTTCGCCAGGATGGTCTTGATCTCCCGACCTCGTGATCCGCCCGTCTCGGCCTCCCAAAGTGCTGGGATTACAGGCTTGAGCCACCGCGCCCGGCTTTTACTTTCCTTTTAAAAGTGCTCCAATCTAGCTTCAAAAAGCATGATTTTTTTTCCTTTGACAAATTCTGTCTCCAGTTAAAACATATTTATCAATCTACTCAAATATTTACAAGAGCCCCTTCCCTCATGTGACAGATTTGTATGTGCATGTGATAAATGATATGCATCTAATACACTCTAAACCAGACAAGAGAAAAGAAGCCATTTACACATATCTGTGATTAACATATTTTATGAACCAAAAATTAAAACAAAAAATTGAAAGTAGAACTACTCTTGAAAATCCAGGGCAGATAATTACTCTGGGAATAGTGAGCGTGTTCGTTTCAGGCAAAAACAAGAAGGATTCATTTATTTCAGAGAGGAACCACAGGTGCAACAACTTTCCCAGAGGTGGGATTTGAAAGAACCCTGATGCTAACAATATGGTGCCAAGAATAAAGCTACAGGAGTCATCTGACTTGAAATTAAGAACACAATGACAGGGTAAGTAGAACACAGCACCTGTCATATAATGAAAGTTCAATAAATGCTCATGGAATGATGGATAGAATAAATCAAAGTCATTATGACACATAATAAAGGTGCCCTGGTTTGGCAGTAAATGCAGTGTTTGATGGCACATTAGATACATTTCTGGTTCCCACATATTATTTCTAAAAGATATCAAGATAAAAACAAAACTCCAACAATTTAGACAAAGAAATATATACTAAGATTGCCCTCCTAGGTGTTTGAACAATGTGAATAGTTGGCAATGTTCTATTCCTTAAGCTTTTGAGAGAAGCACCACATGTTTATTATTTTACTCTTGATTTCTTGTCAAGCTTTTCTTATATATTCATATTAGTTCAAAATAATTTTTTAATAGAAAACATCCCAAAATGTATTACTTTGGGCTTTGAGCCATCAATCTCAATTTTGCTAAAGATGCAATCCATTGTATTCTTGAATAACACTAATTTACTCTATTTTAACTCAATGAAAAATAATTATATTTATTTATGTATCCAAGCTTCCTCTCCTCTCTTGTTCTGCTTTTCAAAGATGTTTTTCTTGTAAAACAAGATGAAGGTCAAACAATCTCCAGGATACTAAGACATTTGGTGGAATGTCTGAAAAACGGCAGAAACTACAAAATGTATTTTTTTAAATAGTGGTTATTATAATTTAGAAAGTATTTGGGCCTCTGTGAAGGAAGAAAAATAATTTATAACCCTTTAAATGATTAGTGCTCCTGGTTCTTTGCAAAGGCATTGTGTGAACAACATGGACTATGTCAGTATCCTTTGCCAATCTCTAGTATCAGAGGAGGAATTGAAGATGAAGGTGAGGAGGGGCAGGCAGTTAAACTTCTAGAAACCCTCCTAAGTAGATGATCTAGGGGTGTCGTGGAATCCATTCTGCTGGCATGTGGGGGGATTTTACTAACCAGCTAATTTCTCCACTTTTCTGCCCATAGTGAAGTTTCATTTTATTTTATTTTATTTTATTTTTGAGACGGAGTCTCGCTCTGTCACCAGGGCTGGAGTGCAGTGGCCGGATCTCAGCTCACTGCAAGCTCCGCCTCCCAGGTTTACGCCATTCTCCTGCCTCAGCCTCCCAAGTAGCTGGGACTACAGGCGCCTGCCACCTTGCCCGGCTAGTTTTTTGTATTTTTAGTAGAGACGGGGTTTCACCGTGTTAGCCAGGATGGTCTCAATCTCCTGACCTCGTGATCCGCCCGTCTGGGCCTCCCAAAGTCCTGGGATTACAGGCTTGAGCCACTGCGCCAGGCCACAGTGAAGTTTTGTGAAATGTCTGAACATATAATAAAATGCTATTTATTGAATGTCCCTTAGGACTCAAGACACTAATACAACTCTATGGAAAATGTTATGGAGCCAACTTAACCTGCTAATATCTGCCATTGGCTTCAGATCTGGTAAACACATGGTTTACACCAAGAAGGTGATCCTTTCTCAACACTTCAACCACCTGTTAGTTCCTGGATCTGAATTCCTTGTCAAAACTTCCTATAGTTTGATCAGAATTTGGACACTGGGTCAGCTACTGCCCACTAACCTGCTAACACCTTCTCTGTGATTAACTCCTAGAAAACTCAACATTATCTGCCAAGAAAGCCAGGTTTAAAATGTTTTTAATCAATAACACATTTTTTAAGAATTTAGGGATGCCAAGGTGGGCTTCATTCCATGTCTGCCCAGAAGTCACCCTGACAGAAAAATGCAATGCCTTAACTGCCCTTACTTAATTAAAATTATACACTTTGGGAGGCTGAGGTGGGCAGATCACGAGGTCAGGGGTTTGAGACCACCCTGACTGACATGGTGAAACTCCATCTCTACTAAAAATACAAAAATTAGCCAGGCATGGTGGTGCGACAGAGCAAGACTCCATCTCAAAAATAAATAAATAAATAAATAAATAAAAAGATGAGAAACTAGAAGCTTTCCTAGTAAGATCAGGAACAAGGCAAGGATGTCCCCTCAAACCACTTCTTTTCAACATTATACAGAACGTCCTAACTAATGCAATAAGACAAGGAAAGGAAATAAAAGACATACAGATTGAGAAGTAGGAAATTAAACTATGTTTGTTGATAGATAACATAGTTGTCTATATAGAAAATTCAGTACAATTGACAAAACAAAAAACTTTGAACTAGTAAGTGATTATAGACAAGGTTGCAGGATACAAGGCTAATTAATATATAAAAGTCAATTACTTTTATATATACCAGCAATTAACAAATGAAATTGAAATTAAAGATATAATACCATTTACATGTATAGAAAAATTATAAAACTCTGATGCAAACAGTCAAAGGAAAACATAATAAATGCAGAGATATTTTATATTTGTGGATAGAAAAACTCAATATTGTAAATATAATGTTTTTTTCTGACTTGAGCTATACATTAAATGCAAAGTCAAAATTCCAACAGGTTATTTTGTGGGTGTAAACAAGCTTATTCTAAACTTTATATAAAGAGGCAAAAGACCCAAAATAGCCAACACAGTATTAAAGGAGAAGGACAAAGTCAGAGGATGGACACTACCCAACTTCAAGACAGGCTATAAAGTTACAGTAATCAAGATAGTGAGTATTGCTAAAAAGAATAGACAAATAGATCAACGGAGCAGAACAGAGAGCCCAGAAATGAATCCACATAAATATAGTCAATAGATCATTCACAAAGGAACAAAGGTGATACAACAAAACAAAGATACCTTTTCAACAAATGGCCCTGGACATCACATTCAAAAAAATAAAAAATAAAAAAAAAAGAATCTGGATAGATAGAGACCTTACAATTTTAACAAAAAGAAAAATACAAAATGAATCGTATAAATGTAAAATGAAGTACTATAAAAGACCTGGAAGATAACATAAAGAAAATCTAGGTGACCTTGAGTATGATGATGACATTATAGATACAACACCGAAACCATGATTCATGAAAAGTAATTCATAAGCTAGACTTCATTAGAATTAAAAGTTTCTGCTCTGTCAAGGTCACTTACAAAGAATAAGAAGATTACCCCACAGACTGGGAGAAAATATATGCAAAACACTTATCTGATAAAAAAAAAGACTGTTATCCAAAATATACCCACCCCCCCCCAAAAAAAAACCCTCTTAAAACTCAACAATAAGAAAGTGAACAACAATAAGAAAGTGAACAACCAGATTAGAAAATGGGCAAAAGATCTGAACAGACATCTTACCAAAAAAGATATAGATGACTAATAAGCACATAAAAAGATGTTCAACATCATATGTTATCAGGGAAATGTGACTCAAAATGATGAGATACCTCTATACACCTATGAATGGTAAAAATTTGAAACACTGAGAACACCAAATGCTGGTAGAATGTGGAGCAACAGGGACTCTCCTTTATTGCAGATGGCAATGAAAAATGGTATAGCCAACTTGGAAGACAGTTTGGTAGTTTCTTCTGAACATATAATTCAAAAATCACACTGCTTGGAATTTTCTCATATTAGTTAAAACATGTCTACACAAAAATCTGCAGGCAGATATTTATAGCAGCTTTATTAATAATTACCAAAACATGGAAGAAACCAAGATGTCCTTCAATAGGTGAATGGTTAAGTAAACTGTGGCATATCTGTTCAATGGAATATTATTCACCATTAAAAAGAAATGCACTGTCACACAGTGAAAATTACCATGTGAAGCAAGTCAAACTAAAAAAGCTGCAAACTGTATGGTTCCAACTGCATTCTGGAACAGGCAAAACTATGAAGACATTAAAAAGATCAGTGGTTGTCTGGGGTTAGGGAA
Source organism: Piliocolobus tephrosceles (assembly GCF_002776525.5). Taxonomy (NCBI): domain Eukaryota; kingdom Metazoa; phylum Chordata; class Mammalia; order Primates; family Cercopithecidae; genus Piliocolobus; species Piliocolobus tephrosceles. The sequence goes on along the minus strand of NC_045435.1, from coordinate 28,555,101 downwards.
GAAGAGGGAATGAAATCAGCAGAGCACGGAGAATTTTTAGGGCAGTGATACTATTCTGCATAATACTACAACGATGGCTACATGTCATCATACATTTGCAAAACCTACAGAACATGCAACACCAAGAGTGAACCCTAAGGTATAGTATGAACTTTGGGTGACAATGATATGTCAATGTCATATGGAGTTTGATTATAACAAATATACAGCTCTTATGTGGGCTATTGCTGGGGGGGAAGCTATGTGTATGTGGGGGAAGGGAGCAGGTGGGAAATCACTGTACCTTCTGCTCAGCTTTGCTATACACCTAAAACTAAAAACTAAAATCTATTTTAAAACCTAAAGAACAAAATCTATTAAAAAATAGAATTGATATTTGCAGCACCTGAAGTGCCTCTAAGAAATCTTACAGTCATCTGAAATAGTTTGGTACTCACCAAGTGAAACTGTCGTTCATTACATAACTAATAATATCACTGAAATCCACAATACAATCAAAATAAATTGAGGACACCCCTCTTGAGAAACTTTACTAAATCTTCGCAAACATATTCTTTCCATTCCTAAATGTAACCTTATGGACCAACTATTATTTTTAATTTAACCTATTTTATATATAAGAAGGCTTTTAAACTTATTAACATATAAGGAACAGATGTACAAAGAAGATCAGTGGGTTGCTCGAGGTCACAGAGCTAGTAAGAGAAGACAGCATCAATCCAACGTTCTTTCATGACACCCTGGAACTCCCTTATCCTGATCTCTTTGGGCAAGACCAATGACACCCAGCATGAGGAAAAAGAACTAACTACACTCAGTGCATCTGTGCCTTTGGATGACTGCACTATGAGCTTTCCAGGGGCTGCCAGTTCCTCTGCCTTGGGTTCTGAAGGGCACCAGCCAGGCCTCTCCTGAGTGGGAGGCGAACACAAGTCTGGCTCTGTCCAGGAAGGTCTTCACTGCCCCATGGGTAGACTAAAGTGAAGAATACTGAAGAAGCCACTGAAATAACGTTCTCAAACTTCCTGCTTTTCATTCTTGCATCCACAGGGTGTTCTCACTGTGGCTATTATGTGAAAATACTGTTTTGGGCACAGGAGGTACAGGAGGAAACAAGACAGGGAAGGTTCACATTTGAAGCAGAGAAAACAGCAAATGTGAAAGCCTTGAGTTGGGAACAAGCAGATGCCTGTGGCCAGGCAGGAGGAGGAGCCCCCAGGAACCACCAGTGGCAGGGCAGAGGTGTACTTAGTTTACATTTTATTCCATCGAAACATTTCTTCCTGATCATTTCTTTTCATTCCTGCTCATCTGTTGACCTCAACTCAGATGGAAGCCTTGCAGCTAGCTGGAAGGCAGAAGAGGGGAGGAGGCCTTACATGGTACCACTGACTGTCAGGAAATGAGCATATTTGGTTAACAAGAGAGGGATGAGGAGAGAGAAACAATCAAGCTCTGTTTCGCAAGCCACAGAGCTAGCACCAGGCTCTGCTGAAGAAAGCACAAACAAAAGATTTATTTGTTTCCCAGCGGCACTGCCCACTAAGGCCTCTCCACAGAAAAGCGATCTGAAGAAGAAGCCAATGAGATTTATTTTTACCATACCGAGTATGTGTGTTGAAAGTAAGAGGCATCTGGGGGAGTTATTTTTTAGCTGACTGTTACATAGCTTCCCAGCTAAGGAGTTTTGGCATCTACCTCCTTATGAATTCCTGCTTTATCCTTCATGCTTCAAGACTAAAGCTCTTGCAGTTTCCTGAACAACGTTATCCCTCTCTTCTATTCAGTCTCAATCTGTTTTGGCTCACTTTCTCAGATTCTTTGTTTTTGACCTCAGCATTACTTTCATCAGAAAGATTTTTTGGCTCTGTCCCAGAGTGACATCAATTGGACTTTTTGGGAAAAGATTCATAGAGGCTTTTGTGTGCAGAAAACAATACGTACAGTACTCTGTGTTATCACTGACATTCATTCAACTACAATCATAAACAGAAAACTTCGCTTAAGCTTTTAAACATAATTGAAAAACATTTGGTATGAATCTATAAATGTAAACATTTTTTGGTTAAATTAAGCACAGCTTTTCCCTGGTTATTGTTTGGTTGGCCTATATATATGTATTTCACAAACAAAATGTGTATAAACTTTTGGGTACTATATATAAGCTTAAATTATTTCATATTTTAAATATACAGTTGACTCGTGAAAAAGGCAGATATTAAGGACATTATCTCCCTTCACGGTCAAAAATCTATATATTACTTGACTCTCCAAAAACTTGACTACTCATAGACTGCTGCTGACTGGAAGAATTACTGATAATATAAACACTCAATTAACACATATTTTATATGTTATGTGTATTATATACTATATTCTTACAGTAAGGTAGGATAGAGAAAAGGAATGTTATTAAGCTATTCCTAAGAGAAAATATATTTACTATTCATTAAGTGGATCATCATAAAGGTCTTCATCCTTGTCTTCACATTGAGTAGGTTGAGGAAGAGAGGAAAGAGGAAGGGTTGGTCATGCTGTCTCAGGGGTGACAGAGCTGAAAGAGGTGGAAGAAATGGAAGGAGGAGTGGCAGGTACACTGGTGTAGCTTTACAGAAATACATAAATTCTGTCTGACATTTTTGCTTTTTCATTTCTCCAAAGATGTTTCCATATAGTACCAATCCTTCCACCATTTTCTTTGATTTCAGTGCCTATATTATAGAAGGCTCCATGTTGTACTAAAAGTCAGAAGCAGTCTTAAATAATTGTAACCCTTCTGCCAGATTGTCTAATGTCAATTTGTTTTCTGACACTGCTTCTCCTATGCCCTCTTTCTCACTGTCTCACACAGGTTTGGAAGTACTCATCTCCATCAAGTTGTCTTCTGTTAATTTTTCTGATGTGGTACCTATGCGTTCTTGAACTTCTTCAAGATTCTTATCTTGAAACCTCTCATCCCCGCACCATTCTTGCCATATCCACAATCTCTTTCAAGATTCCTTTGACTGGTCCTGCCACAAATCCTATGAAATCATGCACCACATCTGGACACAGTTTTCTCCAGCAAAAATGTATTTGTTTGGGCCTGATTGCTTTCACAGCATATTCTATAACAACAATGGCATCTTCAATGGGGTAATCTTCCAAACTTTCATGATGTGCTATCTGTTAGGATTCTCCTCCATAGTGCTGACAATCATTCCATAGACTACCGTGAATAATGAGCCTTAAAGGTCCTTGGGAAACCCTGATCTAAAAGCTGAATTAGAGATGCTGAGTTCGTGGCCAAATAGATCACTTTGATGCCTTCGGTGTAGAACTCATAGAATTCTAGGTGGCCAGGGACATTGTCCACTATCAAACTAACTTCATAAAAAAGCCCCTTACTGGCAAAGTACTTCCCAATTTCAGGAACAAAGCATTGATAGAACCAATCAGAAAAAGAGTTCTCGTTTTTGGGCCTTCTTGTTGGAATACAACCAAAAGACTGACAGCTGGTCTCTATATTTTCCTTCAAGACTTGGGTGTTAATAGCTTTGTAGGTAAGGACAGTCCTGATCATAAACCCAACTGCTTTCGCACAAAACAGTAGCATTAGCCTATCCCTTCCTGCCTTAAATCCTGGTGCTTGCTTTTCTTCCTTACTAGTAAATATCTTTTGTGACATTTCTCCCCCACCCCCCAAAATGGAGCATTTTCATCTGCAATAAAAATCTCCTCAGAAAAATGTCTTTTATCCTCAGCGGTTTTCTTAATGGTGTCTGGAAATTTGCTGCCTCTTGGTTTGCAAAAGCTACTTCTCCTGTTATCTTGTTACTTTTTAAGCCACACTTCTTTCTAAAATTATCAAACTATCCCTGCTGGCATTAAGTTCTCTAGATTTAGATCTTTCACCTTCCTTTTGCTTAAAGTTATCATATAATGACTTTGCTTTTTCTTGAATCATGTTAGAGTCTATACGTATGCCTTTCTTATAGCAATCCTGCACCCACGTAAAAGGTGCATTTTCAATATGATATAAAAAGGTATTTTGCAAAAAGTGCAAGGTTTTGGTACTTGCTGGCCTAGCTGCAGTGATGGCTTCATATCTTTTCTTTTCTTCCCTTTTTTTTTCTTTTCTTTTCCAATGAGCCTTATACTAGATTCATTTATCCTGAAGTGGCAGGAAACCTCAGTTGTAGACCCCAATCTATGGGACATATGAAACAATTCAACTTTTTTTGGTAATGTCATGACTCTTCTCTTTTTCTTGGGAGCACTTCCAGCAGCACTATTGGCTGTTTGTATGAGTCCTGTGGTGTTATTGAAGGTTTATGGTATTGCACTGAAAAATGAGTGAGAACTTCAAAAGGTCACTTTTTACTGGGATACGCAATTTATTGATGAGACAAACTGCTCACTTGGAGGTAATTAGCATCACATCACATTTCAAGCAGATACAATGCTTGAGCTCACTGCAATAGCAATGAGAGGTGGCTACAAAATTATTACAGAAATGCAACATGTACTATAGTTAATTTTATGCAGTTGTATTTTGATAGTACATCTCAATTTGTTTACATTTTTCTCAACTGAGAATGGTGCCATGTAGTCTTTAAGTGTTTGTATGTGTAAGTGTAGACAAACTTTAACTTTTTATAATAGATTTGTGTATATTTTATATAGTAAATAAGAAAGTAGAGTAATATCAATATGTTTTATGCATTCATGGCATACCTTTTTCTTAATCTTTTTGCTATTTCTAGGCATGATTTATCTGTGAATATTTAAACATTGTCAGACACCTCCAAAAATTTTTCTAATATACTTATTGAAAAAAAATCCATGTATAGGCGAATGCTTGCAATTGAAATCCACGTTGTTCAAAGGTCAATGGTATCAATTTCAATAAATGGATGTCTAAGTCCAATAATATGATTGCTTCTAAATATTTAAACATATTTTGTGTATTTGGTTAATTATATTCCTATAAATGTTTCCAGCTATGGTCACAATTTCATATAATGAATTTTCTCAAGAACTTTAAGCACCTAAAAGAGCAGATATACAAATCCCATAAAAAAAAAAAATCCTTTCTATACACATAAGTAATTGGGGTAAGTCAAATAATAAAATTACACTTTTCCATATGATTCTCTCAAGCATTTAAACATCATAAAACTTGCCCTCATATATTTAGTAAATCAGATTATCTTAAATATTTAAAATTAATTGCAACCATACATGGGTAAAATCTTCCAGTGTTTTAGTTAAAATCATCTATTAGGTTAATTTCTCAAATATTTTTAATACAAAGCATATACAAAGGGGTATCGATTTTTTAAACTTGTTATATTTGCATAAAAACAAATTATGCAAAAATGACAATATCATATTCATTTTTAAAAATCATCTAAGTATTTCTCTTTTTTTGATATAGCCTTGAGTGTGCAAAGTTATTTAATTAAGTAGAACAGAATTATCTTTCAGTCCCACCACTAAAGCTGAGATTATTCACTCAGAGTTGTTGGTCAGAGATTTGATAACAACGGTATGGATTTGGGGTCACTGGTCACTGGCCAAGGAATTAAAATCTGGAACATGTGGACTAATGCAGAGTACCTTCCAAGAAAATTCAGCTCAGGTTTATAAGGAAAATCCCCTTTCAAGAGTTCTGCTATTAATGGACAACTCATTGATATCATCAATTTACTGTATCACATCAATTTTTGCCATCTTTCAAATTTAACCCTGACACAAATTTTGTCGTAATTGCCTATAACATTTTATCACTTGATTGGATAGATGAATATGCACATCCAGATTTGAATCTCTTTGCTTCCTAATTAGAATAAACACAGTAGTGTAAGATTTTATATTCTATGGCTTAGCAAACACGATTCCATTATTAATAGCTAGTATTCTGGTCTTATTATTTAAGGTAGGCAAGGCTGGAAATGAGAACATAAATTCAAGCAAAGTTCAAAGAAACCAGTTGCATGAACTTCGTATGGCTGCTGTAACAAAGTACCACGAACAGGGTTGTTTATTGTCTTGTAGGTCTGTTATATAGAAGTCTGAAACCAAGGTGTCAGCAGCACCATGCTCTCTTGAAATCTATAGAGGAGGATCTTTCCTTGCCTCTTCCTAGCTTCTGGTGGTCTGCAGGCAACCTTTGGTGTTCCTTAGTTTGTATATGCATCACTCTAGTCCTCCATCTTCATACGAAGTTCTTCTTGTGCCTCTGTGTCTTCACATGGCATTCTTTTCATAAAGATGCCAGTCATATTGGATGGCACTCTACTCCAGCATAATACCATCTTAACTTAATTACATCTGCAATGACCTATCTCCAAGTCAGGTCACATTCTGAGGAACCCAGGGTTTGGACTTCAACATGTGTTTTTTGGAGGAAGCAGTTTGATCTCTAACACCATGATAAAATCAATGGACTGTAGATCCTGGTAATGTTAAGCAGTTTATCAACCTTGGCATTATTGACCCATTGCACTGAATAATTATTTGCACTGAATTATTTTTTGTACTGGAAAATTCAGGAGGTCTGTCCTATATATTGAGAGATGTCACCAGCATCTTTGGGCTTTACCTGTTAGATGCCTGCAACACCCTCTTGATGTGACCACCAGAAATGTCTTCAGACGTCTCTAAATACCTCCGGAGGGATGGGCATCAAAATTGCCCTTAGTTGAAAACCACAGATGAAAGGAAAGGAATAAAGAAAGGCATACATAAAGGAAAGCCAGAGTTGGAATATTTGAAGAAGCAAATAGGAAAAATAGAAAATTCTCTTATGGCAATGGAAAGTGTGTAAATGAGGTAACAGAGAGGTATTAGTTTGTCTAAGAAAAAGATTAGGATATGATTATAGGAGTGAGACAAGTGCCTGATGTAGGGTGAAGACTGGGTTGGTAGAGGGGAAGAGGCCTGGGAATTAAAAGGACCATATGTGTACACATTGACATAGCCAATAATTTTATCACAGAAGTAGTTTTGGAGGCCGACAGTTAACCAGGAACTAAAATATTCAAGAAATGTGGGAGGCAGGGGTGATCTGGGGAAGATGAATGACTATAACAAAGAGAAGGGGAAGGTAAAATAATCTGATTATTTGAGATTCAAGCAAGTCCTTTCATGGAGTCAGAAAAGACAGCAGCCTAGAAGTGGCAATGGGGGACAAAAAGGACACTCCTTCCTCCCATGTCTATGTCTGGATCCAGTGATACAAAAAAAGGCAAAACCACTGCAGGGGCCTGCAGGGGACACCGTCCTCCCAGGGGCACTAGGTTCAGTTAGTGCAAGAAGAGGTAAAAGCGAACCTTTAGAAAAAAGTTGAGGCCACGGAGAAGTTTGCTGATTATTGGAGTTCCAGGGAACAGAGTTGAAGGAGTTCAGTGGTTGAGAATTGGTGAGAAGCAGGATCAAAACCGGGAATTAACAGAGCCTTATCAAAATGAGTGTAAGGAGGAATGAGCAATTTTCTAAGAATCAGTTCTTGGTTTCTGGCAATGACTGACATAAATAGGGATAAAGACATATTAGGTAATGATGACAAAGCTGGTGTTTTTGAGAGAGGAGGGAGGAGGGATCTTGCCAGGAGTATGCAAAGTTTAGGGGCTCTCTCTTAATCTTTGATGGTGGATTTTTCAGGGTCATTTTCACTGGGCCCTGAATGACTGCTTAGAGGAAAGCAGGTTTTTGCCAGCAAGATATCTAAAAAAGAAGAAAAAAAGCTTGAGTGTTGGAACCTGAACCCTCTTGAGTTTGTGTGCCAGCTCTCAGCTCTGCTACAAAGAAGAAGGGAAATGTCTGTCCTTTTTTTTTTTTTTTTTTGAGATGGAGTCTCGCTTTGCTACCCAGGCTGCCGTGCAGTGGCTCCATCTCAGCTCACTACAACCTCCGCCTCATGGGTTCAAGCAATTCTCATGCCTCAGTCACCAGAGTAGCTGGGATTATAGGCGTGCATCACCAAGCCCAGCTAATTTTTGTATTTTTTAGTAGAGACGGGGTTTTGTCATTTGGCGAGACTGGTCTTGAAGTTTTTTTTTTATCAAAAAAGTCACTGAAATATATACTGAACGGTCTGCTGAGTTGTACAGACATTAATAACTCAGTCACATTTTAAATCAATGTTTTTTGCGCTTTCACATAACCATGAGAAGAAATACCTTTTATGGCATAATCCAAAGTACATATTTGTGAGCATTTTATTAATAAATACTTGCCCTTATTGCGTGTTATGCACACTGATAACTTATTTATCATATTACTATTTTGTGTGAGACAGGGTCTTGCTCTGTCACCCAGGCTGGAATGCACTGGTGCAATCATGGCTCTCTGCATCCTGGACCTCCTGGGCTCAAGAGATCCTTTCACTTCAGTCTCCCAAGTAGCTCAGACTGCAGACACATAGTCACTTCATCCTCTCCATTCACACTCTTTACACTTTGTAACTTCACATTCATCCTCTCCATTTACCTAGATCACACACACCAGGTAATATCCTCTCTATTTACAATATGGCACATTCTGAGTAAACGACTCTGTGACTTCGCTTCATTCTCTTCATTTACATAGAATATATGCCAAGTAACCCGTGGGAAACTCTTGAGTATTGAAATCCCAGAATATTCTGTAAGTGGGGCTCTTGAGCCCCTATGCTCAGCCCACTCCCACACTGTGGAGTATACTTTCATTCTCAATAAATCCCTGCCTTTGCTTTCCTCGCTTTGTGTGTTTTGTCCAATCCTTTGTTCTAGATGCCAAGAACCTGGACACCTTCTACCAGTAACACTGCCAGATAATTTCTGTTTTTTATATTGTTTCAAATAGAAACAGTTAAGTTCATCTCATGATACCAATTTTGAAGCAATTTTATTCTATAAACATATATTGAGCACCTTCTCTCTGCCTAGTTCTAATGGCAAATTTAAAGAATAATGTAAATTCTGTCCCACAGGCCACTGGGGAAAACAAATACGTAAATACTTACCAAATAAAGCATTAAAATATAAATCTGTCAAAGTGCTGTTGGATCTTAGCCTAGAAAATCTGAGAACATCCTTCAAAAGGAGAGGACAATTAAGCTTTGCTTCAGGAAGGAGTAGGACGTGTGTAGGTAGAGAAAATGTGCTGTGAAGATACAAATTGTGTTCCAGGTGGTTATTTCTCAGGCTAAGCCACATACAGAATTTGGTTTATACAAATAGTGCTTTACCACTTTTCTTCTGAAATTTAATCAATCTCATCTATCATCTTTCTCGGATTTTGGAAAAAAATATTTCATTTCTGTAGAATTGTCCTGCTGTTGGCTGCCTAACTATAGCCAAAGAAGTGACAAACTAAAGAACTTTCTGGAAATAATTTCATAGAAAATATCAAGTAAAGCACATACTCATCTGGGTAAGATTTAATCTGCCTGCCAGGAATATTCATGTGGATTGTGCTGTGGTTACAGAAAACACCAAAACTGTTTCCACACTCAAGATGCTTGCATGTGTTGGGAAGGGGAACAGACAAATTAAAGAGGAAGACAGGCAGTAAGTAGTGTGTAGAGTCACGAGAGGGGGTCTTCTGACTCTGTGAAACGGTAGAGTTGGTCTCAGAGAAAGCACTCTGGAGAGGAAGAAGGGGCACCTGAAATCTAGATCTGTGTTAACTTACTTAGTTCAGCAGTTGCAGATTCAAGCTCTATGAGGGGTCAGGGAGGTAACTGAAATGAGTGTAACACCCTATGGACAAGATAAGGTATGGTGGGGTCTTGGCAAACCAAGCATCATAGCCAGTCTACAGGAAGCAGTGGGCAGTCCTCTGGCCGAGTGTAGGAGTCTGTTTTCACGCTGCTGATAAAGACATACCTGAGACTGGGAAGAAAAAGAGGTTTAACCGGATTTAACAGTTTCACATGGCTGGGGAGGCCTCAGAATCATGGCGGAGGCTTAAGGTACTTCTTACATACCAGTGGCAAGAGAAAATGAGGAAGATGCAAAAGCAGAAACCCCTGATAAAACCATCAGATCTCGTGAGACTTATTCACTACCCTGAGAAACCACCCCCATGATTCAAATTATCTCTCACTGTGTCCCTCCCACAACACATGGGAATTATAGGAGTATAATTCAAGATGAGATTTGGGTCAGGACACAGAGCCAAACCACATCATTCTGCCCTTGGCCCCTCCAAATCTTATGTCCTCACATTTCAAAACAAATCATGCCTTCCAACAGTTCCCCAAAGTCTTAACTCATTTCAACATTAACCCAAAAGTCCACAGTCCAAAGTCTCATCTGAGACAAGGCAAGCTCCTTCCATCTGTGAGCCTGCAAAATCCAAAGCAAGCTAGTTACTTCCTAGATACAACGGAAGGTATTGGGTAAATACAGCTGTTCCAAATGAGATAAATTGTACAAAATAAAGGGATTACAGGGCCCATGCAAGTCCAAAATCCATTGGGGCAGTCAGATTTTAAATCTCTAAAATGATCTCCTTTGATTCCAGGTCTCACATCCAGGCCATGCTGATGCAAGAGGTGGGTTTCCATGGTCTTAGGCAGCTCCACCCCTGTGGTTTTGCAGGGTACAACCTCCCTGCCAGCTGCTTTCACAGACTGGCATTGTGTATCTGTGGCTTTTCTAGGCAAAAGGTGCAAGCTGTTGGTGGATCTATCATTCTGGGGTCTGGAGGACAAGGGCTGTCTTCTCACAGCTCCATGAGGTGATGCCCCAGTAGGGACTCTACGTGGGGCTCTGGCCCCACATTTCCCTACTGCACTGCCCTAGCAGAGGTTCTCCATGAACACCTTGCCCCTGCAGCAAACTTCTGCCTGGGCATCCGGGAATTTCCATACATCTTCTGAAATCTAGGCAGAGGTTCTCAAACCCCAGTTCTGGACTTCTGCACATTCACAGGCTCAACACCACATGGAAGCTGCCAAGCCTTGTGGCTTGCACCCTCTGAAGCCATGGTGCGAGCTCTATGTTGGCACAATTCAGCCACAGCTGGAGCAGCTGGGATGCAGAGCACCAAGTCCCTAGGCTGCACACAGCATGGGGACCCTGGGTCTGGCCTAAGAAACCATTTTCTCCTAGGCCTCCAGGCCTGTGAAGGGAAGGGCTGCCATGAAGACCTCTGACATGTCCTGGAGTCATTTTCCCCATCATCTTGGGGATTGACATTCGGCTCCTTGTGACTTATGCAAATTTCTGCAGCAGTCTTGAATTTGTCCTCAGAAAATGGGTTTTTCTTTTCTATCACATTGTCAGGCTGCAATTTTTCTGAACTTTTATGCTCTGCTTTCCTTATAAAACTGAATGCCTTTAACAGCACTGAAGTCAGCACTTGTATGCTTTGCTGCTTAGAAATTTCTTCTCCCGGATACCCTAAATCATCTCTCTCAAGTTCAACATTCCACAAATCTCTAAGGCAGGGCAAAATTCTGCCAGTCTCTTTGCTCAGACATAACAAGAGTCACCTTTGCTTCAGCTCCCAACAAGTTCCTCATCTACATCTGAGACCACCTCAGCCTGTACCTTATTGTCCATATCGCTATCAGGCTTTTCTTCAAAGCCATTCAATAAGTCTCTAGGAAGTTCCAAACATTCCCACATTTTCCTGTCTTGTTCTGAGCTCTTCAGACTGTTCCAGCCTCTGACTGTTACCCATTTCCAAAGTCGCCTTCACATTTTCAGGTATATTTTCAGCAACATCCCACACTAGTGGTACCAATTTACTGTATTAAACTGTATTCCTACCACTGATAAAAACATATTTCAGACTGAGAAGAAAAAGAGTTGTTTTGTATTGTTTTTGTTTTTTGACAGAGTTTTGCTTTTGTTCCCCAGGCCAGAGTGCAATGGCATGATCTTGGCTCACTGCAATCTCCACCTCCTGTGTTCAAGCGATTCTCCTGCTTCAGCCTCCAAAGTTGCTAGGATTACAGGCATGCACCACCATGCCTGGCTAATTTTGTATTTTTTTAGTAGAGACGGGGTTTCTCCATGGTGGTCAGGCTGGTCCCAAACTCCCTACCTCAAGTGATCCACCCACCTCAGTCTCCCAAATTGGTGGGATCACAGGCATGAGCCATCGTGCCTGGCCAAAAAAGAGGTTTAATTGATATTACAGTTCCACATGACTGGGGAGGCCTCAGAATCATGGCAGGAGGTGAAAGGCACTTCTTACACGGTGGCAACATGAGAAAATGAGGAAGACACAAAAGCAGAAACTCCTGATAAAACCATCAGATCTCGTGAGACTTATTCACTACCACGAGAACAGCATGGGCGAAATCACCCCCATGATTCACATTATCTCTCACTGGATCCCTCCCACAACACAGGGGAATTATGGGAGTACAATTCAAGATGAGATTTGGGTGGGGACACAGAGCCAAATCATATCACCAAACACAGGCTGAAGTTTTAATAAAGCAAGCCAGGGAATTAATACTTCTATAGAAAAGGTTTTTAAAAAACTTCTCTATTTTGTTAAAACACTTGGTAGGCCAAAAAAAAAAAAAAAAAAAAAAAAAAACATTTGCTATTGGAGGAGGTCATTCATGACCAATTCTTTATTTCTGCTCTGTTAATTAAGGCTTTTCTAGAATTCTGTATTTAAAATGAAAATTTCTTGATTGGAAATAATTGTAATACCTTAGTGTGAATGGTGCATTTGATTACTTTCTTTTTAATTGGAGTAAATGTAATTAGTGCTTTTTAAGTCTCTCTTATGGGCTAGGTTACCAGGAAAGTAACTCTTAGCATCCTAGAAAGAAGCAATGCTTTCAGGATGAAAGGGATAAAGTCTGTGAAGCCCTCAGGTAAAGATGGAAAGAAACACTGGAAGGGAAGGAGCAAGTAAGAGGACTCTGGGAGAGGTGCTCTCCTTTTTTTGTGCATTCAATTCCTTTGCAGAGTTGGAGAAAGGGAGATTTTTGAGCAAGGGTCAGTCCTGGCTACTATTCTGGGACAGTAATAAATTAGTTTTCTTTTTCTTTTGTTCATTTAGGAACTACAGTACTGTTATGTCAGTAACATAGATCACAGTCATACGTCTCCAGGCTTTTTATCTTCCTCTGAACCCGACCTAGCTACTGTTTGGTGGATTATAGAAGAAAGGCTGTAATGGGAAAGTAGGTTGGGTGAAGGGATGAGAAAAAGGAAAGCATCGTGGAGCACATTAGCAGGCTTTCCCCATGAAGAAGCAGGTATGTGCCCAGTGGAGACTCACAGGAAGGGAACTACAGATCTCCTTTCTCTCTTTCTCTTCCCTTCCTACATGCTTTTTTTCCCTCCTTACCTTTTCCATTTACTCTCCACTCCTTAAAGGGGACGTATACCTCGATGCCCTGGGATGTAAAGGGGTTGGACTGTGAACCAGTCTACCCTGGACTCTGACATGCCAGCAGAAATGTGTACTTTCCATCAGAACCAAAGCACCAAGCAAACCTTGTCAAAAATTCACAGAGAACCAACCGGGTGCGGTGGCTCATGCTATAATCCCAGCACTTTGGGAGGCCGAGGTGGGTGGATCACAAGGTCAAGAGATTGAGACCATCCTGGCTAACACGGTGAAACCCCGTCTCTACTAAAAATAAAAAATAAAAAATAAATTAGCCAGGCATGGTGGCGGGAGCCTGTAGTCCCAGCTACCCGGGAGGTTGAGGCAGGAGAATGGCATGAACCCGAGAGGCGGAGCTTGCAGTGAGCCGAGATCGCCCCACTGCACTCCAGTTTGGGCGACAGAGAGAGACTCTGTCTCAAAAAAAAAAAAAAAAATACACAGAGGACCAAAAAAAGCATGCTATGGACAGATGTGCTACCTGTCTATGCTAACAGATCCTTTAAAAACATTCCACCTACAGTCCCCATAAGTAATAGTCAGACCATATACTCTGACTTTTAGTTGTGATCAAAGGCCTGAAGAGTTTTCCTGGTGGCACAATGAGTGTTCAAAAGACTAAAAGGGGAGTATATGTTGTAAATAATGTGTAAATAAATGCTATCATTTCTAGGGTGGACTAGTGTTACTGGGAGAATCAGATGAGTCAATCAGAGAGGAGAGGCAGAATGTCTTCATGGAAGAGAAGTAACTTCACTAGTTATACCATGGTGATTAAGGGATTTCTTTCTCCAAACACTGTTGGGCTCTGCTAGCTGCCAGATTCTTGCAGCCCCTGCCAGAATGAAAGGCCTAAAGCATGGATAGTGGCAATTTATTCCTAGACCTAGGGATGTAATCTTTAGAAGCAGAAAATAGAATTGTCCTTAAGGGTGGGACTACAATATGGGAGGGAACAGACATATATTTAGGGCCTATGCCAAGCACAAGAGTGGGAACAGAAACAAGCATTACAGGGTATGTTCATTAGCTGCTTATTCAAGAGGTGGCCTAGCTGTTGTTTCAGTGTCTTAAACAGTCAAACATTTTTAGTCATGCCTGTGGTTTCTTTTGCAATCCAGTTTCCTCAGAAACTTACAAGGCTTCTATACTATTTTCCTCCCAGTGAGTTCTGTTTCCAGGACATACACAATATTCTTAGATATACTTCTTACGTATAGTTTTCAAGCCTGCCTTACTTTTTTGCTTCCCCACCTCTACGCCTCACTCTGAATTTAATTGCAGCTAATTTGAAGGCCAGTAGGCTCAAACAGGAAGATATTACATCTTTTTTTTTTCTCCTCAAATAAGAAATTTAAGGCTGAAGAAAGTTAGAAAATGTTTTCAAAGTTACTAGATTAATAATTGGCAAAGTTGCCAGGTGCAGCAGCTCACGCCTGTAATCCCAGCACTTTGGGAGGCTGAGCTGAGGTGCGTGGGTCACCTGAAGTCAGGAGTTCAAGACCAGCCTGGCCAACATGATGAAACTCTGTCTCTACTAAAAATACAAAAATTAGCCTGGCATGGTGGCAGGCACCTATAATCCCAGCTACTTGGGAGGCTGAGACAGGAGAATCATTTGAACCCGGGAGGCGGAAGTTGTAGTGATTGGAGATTACACCATTGCACTCCAGCCTGGGCAACAAGAGTGAAATTCCATCTCAAAACAAACAAACAAATGAAAGTGGCAGAGTTGAGATTCTATCTTGCATTCCTCAGACTTAGAAATCTGTGCTGTTTATCTTTCATTAAGCCCAGTAGAGAATTCTCAGCATTTCTGACAGTTTGGAAGATAGGTACTTAATGGACTATAGCCTCCTCAACAATGTCTGGGAGACCTATGATATAAAGTGGAGTCTGGACATTTAAAAAAGAGAGAAAAGGAGAAGAGAAGGTAGAAAATAAGTGTGCCATAGAGGCGAAGACAAGAAGTAAATGCATATGTTCCAGTAGAGTGGCCTTGGGCCTCAGTGGAGTTCAAGCAAAGGTGTTCATTCTTGGAATATCCTGCTAAGACTGTGGTCTCTTAATCATGTCTAATTTTACTACCACATTTAAAAACATGGTAAAGAATATCTTAGTTCATTTTGTGTTGCTATAAAGGAATGCCTGAGGTTGGGTAATTTATAAAGGAAAAAATGTTTATTTGGCTCATAATTCTGATTGCTGGAAAGTTCATTATTGGGCACCCACATCTGGTGAGGGCCTTAGGCTGCTTCCACTTATGACAGAAGGTGAAGGGGTGATGATATGTGCAGAGATCACATAGCAACAGAGGAAGCAAGAGAAGGGGGGAGATTCCAGGCTAATTTTAACAACTAGCTTTCTCAGAAACTAATGTAGTGAGAATTCACTCACCCGCAAGGGAGGGCATTAACCTATTCACGCGAAATCTGCCCCCATGACCCAAACACCTCGCATTAGGCCCCACCTCCAACATTAAGGATCAAATTTCAACATGAGATTGAAAAGTGTGACAGAGAACAAGTAAAGGAAAACTGAAAATGTGGGTTATATATATCAAACTATGAAATTCAAGAACTGCATTTATTTAATCCTATTGACCTTTAGTTTTCTCCCCTGTAAAATGTGAATAGTGATACAATATTGTAGATTCATTGCAAATATAAAGCCATATAAGTTGAGTTTATAGCACAGTATCTGGCTCATAAAGAGATAGCAAATGCATCATCTCCTTCCTCTCTCCTTAAACAATTTTCTGTTTTATTTTGCAGTTATTTTCTAAAATTTGATTCTGTAAAATCTTTTTTGTGTTGACAATTACAAAAGAAACTGATGTCAACGTAATTTTGCAAAGTTGCTCAAAAAGCAGGAGGAAGGCAGAAACATGAAATAGAGATAATTTTCTTTCAGTGACCAAACTCTCATCCCCAAATCCCCAGTAGAATACTAGATACATGAGTGATACCTGGTGGTGATATGCCCCAGAGATTTGGTGGTGGCTTACAACACAGTCATGGCATTAGATAACTGACACAGTCATCATGGGTGAATTACACAGAGTCAGAGGAAATAGTATCAAATGAAACTGACAAAGTGGCTAGAGGCCAGACTGTTGACCCTCTTACAGATCTTAGCTATCTTAATAACAGTGGAAGCCATTGGAGAATATGAGTCAGAGTTATGTAACATCATTATCAGAATTTAGAAAGATTACTTGGGTGTGTTGTAAAGAATGGATTGGCAATATTTCAGATAAGCGATGATAATGTCTAGAATAAAGGCAGTAGCAGTAGAGATGCAGAGATGTATATTTTATATTTAGGATGTTACAATAATGAGGCTTTGATCGAAGTCCTATTTCATCAAATGGAAACAAATGGAGAAGTATTATGCATTTCTGCCAGATTTCTGGCTTGTGTGCATGATGGTTAATATTGAGTGTCAACTTGATTGGATTGAAGAGTGCAAAGTACTGTTCCTGGATATGCTTGTGAGGGTGCTGCCAAAGGAGATTAAAATTTGAATCAGTGGGCTAAGAGAGGCAGACCACCCTCAATCTGAGTGGGCACAATCGAATCAGCTGCCAGCAAGACTAGAATAAAGCAGGCAGAAGAAGGTGGGAGAAGCCGACTTGCTGAATCTTCCAGTCTTCATCTTTCTCCCGTGCTGGATTTTTCCTGCCCTTGAACATCGGACACCAAGTTATAAAGCTTAAACTCTTAGACTTACACTGGTGGTTTGTCAGGGTCTCTTGGGTCTTTGGCCACAAACTGAAGGCTGCACTGTCGGCTTCCCTACTTTTGAGGTTTCCGGACTTGGACTGACTTCCCTGCTCCTCAGCTGGCAGACTGCCTATTGTGGGACTTCATCTTGTGATCGTGTGAGTCAATACTTGTTAATAAACTCCTCTTCATGTATACACCTATCCTATTAGTCCTGTCCCTCTAGCCAACCCTGTGCCCAAATGGATGATGACACCATCCCCTGTTGATACAGACAGGAAACAGGGAAACATTGGGTAGAAGAGGGTTGTTCCCTGGCAAAGGCCCCTACCGCAAGCCTGGAGTCCTGTGACCCTAAATAGGGATAGGCATTTCTGTTTTCACGCCAAAAAAGTTGCCTTTTGGCCCACCATGCCCTTTATCCTGTATTCATATAAACCCCAGGCTCCAGAAGCAGATGAGCAGATAAGAAGATGAGGAGACAAGCAGATGAATCGCAAAATGGTGCAACAGAGAAAGAGAAAAGAAGAGGAATGTCCGAACACCGAGAGGTTTCCAGCTGAGGTGGTCAGGGAAGAGTTCAGCCACTAGATGGCCAAACTCTGGGGAAGATCTTCTTCCCACTTCATTCCCTGCTTCTGGTTCCCCATCCATCCCACTGAGAGCCACTTCTACCACTCAATAAAACCCCTCATTCAAGCCCGTGTGTGACCTGATTCTTCCGAGATGCTGGACAAGAGCTCAGGATACAGAAAGCTGTCACACTGCCCCTCTGCCCTTGCAGAAAGGCAGAGGGTCCATTGAGCTGGTTAACACTCAAGCCGTTCGTGGATGGCAAGACTAAAAGGGCACACTGTAACACACTCAACTTAGGCTCCTTCACCTGCCTGTCTGTGTGCTGCCCCTACCACAAGGGTTTCAGGAGTGGTGGTGACTGAACAGGTGAGTCACACCCATCACGTGTCCTTCGAGGGGGATCAGGGAGCTCTCCTGTTCCACTGTAATAGAGAAAACTGGAGGAGGACCAGTCATGGGACTGGGAAAGACCAGGAGTTCAGCTTTGGACCTGTTCAGTTTGAGTTGCCTGTAAGGTAACAAGTGGAGACATTTGGTAGACAGTTGGATACAAATATCTGGAGCTCAAAGGAGTTAGAAGTAGTAATTTTGGAGTTGTGAGTATATAGACCATAACTGAAGACATGGCATGGATGAGATCACACAGGGAAAGAGTACACTATGAGGAAACAAGAGAGTCTCTAAGTTTTCAAGAACTGCAAAATTTAAAAATTAAGTACAGGAGGATGGGCTGGAAAGATGAGAGGAAAATCAAGAGCACATCATATTACAGATGACAATGAATTTCAAGAGTCTAATGTGAGACATGTACAGAAGAGGTAAAAAAAAAAAAAGGTCATTAAACTTAGTGATATGGAGGTCACTAGAGTCCTTCCAGAAAGCAAAAAGTTGCTTAGAATTTCAAGGGAACTATGGAGTTGTCCCCTTACATGCCCCTGAGCCCAGGTTAAGAAATCCTACCTGTGGATTCTAAACAGTCATCTAAAAAGGTAACCTAACTGGATTCAAAGTGTTCATTCTCTACTCTCTCAATGGCAAGAAAAATTGTTTAGCTGACTTTAATGTCATTTGAAACTATGTTATTTTGTGTCCCAGGCAGGCTAGAGGTTCAAAGAAAGAGGTTATATTAATATAAATAAGGCAGCTTCTTTATTTGTCCATTGGAAAGTCTGTTTGTCCGCAACTATAGAAAGCATTAGATAAATTAACTGCAGGAAGACAGCTGCACAGATGCGAAGCTCTGCCTGATGCTTCCAGCCTATTTTCCAGGCATAATCAACAGTGACTTATTCCTTCCCTGGAAACTAATCTTCCTGTTTGGACCTAACTGTATTCTTAGCCCCGCCATAGGTTATGGACAACAGCGTGAGTAAAATCTGGGAATTCCTGAGACGTGATTCCAAAAAACTATGGTCGAGAATATGTAAATCTGATAAAAGAAGAGCATGAGTCTATAAACATTTACAGTTCCACCCAATAAACGCTCTTCCTCCCTTTTTTTAAGAGATAAGATCTAGCCCTGTCACCAGCCTCTCCCTTTTGACCATTCAACCCCTGAACTCCAACTCCAATTACTGAAGCCAACTGTTTCATAACTCAGTCTCACACTCTTGAGCAGATCCAATAATAAGAAAGTTTATCTTTCACTTTTTCTTTTCTGGTTCTAGTCCTGTTGTCTGAATCTTTGTGTTAGTTTCCTATGGCTTCCATAACAAACGACCACAAATATGGTGGCTGAAAATGATAGGAATTTATTCTCTCACAGTTGTAAAAGCAAGGTGTTGGCAGGACTACATTCCATCCAACGGCTCTAGGGACAGTCTGTTCTTGCCTCCTCCAGTTTTTGGTGGCTCCAGATGTTCCTCAGCTTGTGGCCACATCACTCTAATTGTGTGGTCACATTGCCTTCTGTCCTCTGTGTGTCTCGTATAAGGACACTTTTCACTGGATTTAGGCCATGCCTGGATAATCCAGAATGATCTCATGTCTAGACTCTTAAATTATATCTGCATAGACTCACTTATGAAGTAATATCATATTCATAGGTTCTGGGGATTAAGATGTAGACCTGTATTTGGGGGGACACAATTCAACCCACTACCACTTCCAACGAACACATCTATTTTCTGTTTCATAGAACTTCCTTTTCAGTGATTGAAGATAGCTGTTAGATTTCCTCTTGTTCTTATTAAGGAGAAAAATGGTTCACGTTACAGATATTCCAGGCATGTGCCAAAATAATATTACAATGTTAGCATCTCTTTTTCCCTCCTATTCATTACCATTTCCCTTTTGTGCATTGTAACAGGTGGGGTGTTTTTGCTCACTGCCTCAGGAAAAGGATGTGGCAAGGGAAAAAGAATAGTAACCTATTCTTATTTTACAAAATGCTAAAATCTCAAGCTTTTGGGTAAACTGAATCATCACATGTGTGGGGAGAGAGAAGGAACAGAGCAGAGACAGGGAGACGGTCTATGGATTCCATAACAAAGGGTGCATGGGTAGATGTGATTGTGCTCAAACTGTCAAATAAGGATGCTGCAGGAGCCTGTGGTAAGTCTGAACAGAAGAATTACAATTTGGCTGGCGTGGTGGCTCAGGCTTGTAATCCCAGCACTTTGGGAGGCCGAGGTGGGTGGATCACCTGGGGTCAGGAGTTTGAGAACGGCCTGGCCAACATGGTGAAACCCTGTCTCTACTAAAAATACACAAAAAATTACCTGGGTGTGTTGGTGGGCACCTGTAATCCCTGCTACTTGGGAGGCTGAGGAAGGATAATTGCTTGAACCCGGGAGGTGGAGGTTGTGGTGAGCCAAGATTGTGCCACTGCACTCCAGCCTGGGAAACAGAGCAAGATTCTGTCTCAATAAATAAATAAATAAATAAATAAATAAATAAAATAAATAAAAAAGAGAGAGAGAAGAATTACAATTCAAAGCTCCTTGATTTTGGAACAAAGACATACACATTTTCAGAAAAACGAAACTATTTCCTTTGGAGAAACAGCTCTTGGCTTGCAATTGAGCCCTGGAAGTGCTTGATCATTGGGATACCAAGTTACTTTTTGCCCGTAATTATGAACTGTGTGATTGATCCACCCACCCATAAAGTCGGGCGTTCCCAACGACAGTATATCATCAAACAGAATTGGTATATATAAACCTAGGCTTGAGAAAGGCCTGAAGATACTGGTCCTGCGGATTAAATGAAGTTGTATGGGCAACTGACCATTCTTTCGGTGTATGTAGTCCTGTTGCGTAGTCACCTCTCTCTCAACTACTTCAACTGCCTCAGTGGGAATTCCCATGAGCAGCTGAATAAGGAACACAACAATCTGGACTGATTTATGAAGCAATGAAACTCAATATTCCACCTCACACTCTTTCAGAATTTTTGCTTCCTTTCCTGTGAAGACCTTTCAGCCAAAACCAAAGTTGCATCATTATCTGTGTGTGTAATCTTGAGTAAAATATATTTCTTCATCTGTAAAATATAGGGGTCAGACATGATAGTTCTGAGGCCTCTTAGCTCAATGATTTTACTATTATCTGATGGGGTCCCATATACAATTCAATGTGGAAAAAAATAACAGGAAATCCACTATTTGGATAATGGGTACACTAGAAGTCCAATCCCCAACAGTACGTAATATATTCGTGTATCAAACATCCAGCCTAATGCTTCCCTTCCTTAGCCTCACTTGGTGTTCCACACCTCCTGCCTCTGCATATTCTGGTCTGTCTGCCTGGAATATTTGTCATCCTGTAGTCCAACATTGTCACAGTTTATATGACAACTTCCCACAGCATCTCTAGAGAAAGAATCTTGTCTTATTTATTTTATATCAATAGAGCCAAGCAGAATACCTTTCTCATAACTGATGCTCAATAAATATTAGTTGAAATGAATGCTCGACCACGTGATGAAACCAGGAGTTCTTACCTCCTGACCCTATCTCAGGTTAGAAGCAGCTCTCTTTTCACTCCATTCCCTCCTTCTTCAGTTCCCTGAAGTGGATTCTTCATTTATTCTCTGTGCTTCATTGTTTTCCATCGAACTTTTGAATAGATCAGTTAGGTGTCTTTCTCACTTTTATTTGTTTCTTCTAATAGAGGAATGATATTTCTACATAGCTATACTAACCCCAAACATGACCTCAATCTACTCTTTCATTACCTTACAAACTAGTGAAGTGGACTGTTTAATGACTAAAGGCTGGACTTTAGGTCTTACTTCCTGGAGACATTCTTAAAGAGGTTTTAATTAAAATCACTTCAAAAATCTCTAACACATCAAAATTCTTTTCATCTAGTAATATCTGGCTTTATAACTGAAGAAATTACTTAGCCTTCCCGAGCCTCTAGGGTTTGCTATTGCCATTTCGTTGTAAATGAAATAAGGGTACCTTTTTATAGAGATGTTGTGAATATTAATTGACATGGTATGAACAGCAATCAACACTGTGTCTGGTGAAAGAGTAAAGTGATAATTAATGTTAGTTCCTTTATTATTATTTTATAGCACTTTACAGTTTTCTACGTGTAACCAGGGACTCATCTGATGAATCCTCACAATCACATAGTTGGGTAGATTATTATGCCAGGAAACCCAGACTTGGAAATGCTTGCCTCATATTTTCCACCATATTTGTTTATTTAAGGATTAATTTTGATGGCCCCTTATTTTCAGCATAGTAACTTGAAGCAGTTTCAAAATACATATACTTAAAAAGTTGTAAACTGGGAATATTGGTACCAAGAAAAGGTGAGCAATCATCTGTCAACCATAATGGTAAATACAATTCCATCGATTGAGTACCATATTTGGCTCTTAAAACAAATGAATAGTGACTTTTCTGGATGGTGGGTAATGGACTAATATTTTTTATGTCTCTACTTCCTTTAATTTTATTCTTCTGTACTTAACAATTTTTATAATGAGCGGGTATTATTTTTAATAATCAGCAAGAAGCATCTTAATTGGATCTTGGCTTCTTGACGGTCAAGGCAAGAAGGCAAAATTAGTCATTTATAGTCACACATTACTTAACATTGGAGATGTGCTCTGAGAAATGTGTCATTAGGTGATGTTGTCATTGTGCAAACATCATAGAGTATACTTACACAAACCAAATAGTATAACCTACTACACACCCAGGTTATCTGGTATAGCCTATTGCTTCTAAGCTACAACCCCGTGCAACGTATTATTGTTCTGAATCCTGGAGGCAATGGTAACATCATGGTAAGTATTTGTGAATCCAAACATATCTAAACAGAAAGTGTACAATAAGAATATGATAGAAAAGATTTAGAAATAGTACATCTGTATAGGGCACTTACCATGAATGGAGCTTGCAGGACTAGAAGTTGCTCTGGGTGTCTGTGAGTGAGTGGTGAGTGAATAGGAAGGCCTAGGATATTACCGTAGACTACTGTAGACTAAAAAATACTGTACACCTAGGATACACTATATTTATAAAAATAATTTTTCTTCACTGATAAATTAACCTTACTTGGTATAACTTTTTTACTTTATAAACTTTTTAATTTGTTTTAACTTTGTGACTCTTGTGGCAACACTTACCTTAAAACACAAGCACATTATATAGCTATACTAAAATATTGTCTTTCTTCATATTCTTATTGCATAAACGCTTTGTATTTAAAAAATTTTTTTTTACTCTTTCAATTTTTTTTTATTAAAAATGAAGACACAAACATACACATTAGCCTAGACCTACACAAGGTCAGGATCATCAATATCACTCTCTTCCACCTCCACATCTCGTCCCACTGAAAGATCTTCAGAGGCAATAACATCTAAAGAATTGTCATCTCCTGTGATCGCAATGCTTTCTCCTGGAATACTTCCTGAAGAACCTTCCTGAGGTTGTTTTACAATTAACTATGTATTTAAAAGTAGGATGAGTGCACTCTAAAAACAATGAAAAGTATACTAAATTCACAAACCTGTAACTTAATCATTTATTATCAAGTATTATGTGCTATACATAATTGTATGTATTATACTTTCATATAAGTGGTAGCACAATAGGTTTGTATACACTAATATTACCACAAATGTTATGAGTAATGCATTGCACTACGACCTTAAGATGGCTATGACATCACTAGGTAATAGGATTTTTTCAGCCTATATAATAGGATTCACTATATAATCTTATGGGACCATTGTTGAATGTGTAGTCTGTCATCGACAGAAACATCATTACACAACCCATGATTGTGTATAGTTAGAATAAAAAAGGAGGCACAGGGAGGGGAACAACACACACTGGGGCCTGTCAGCGGAGGGTTGGGTGGAGGGGAGAGAGCATTAGGAAAAAAAGCTAATGCATGCTGGGCTTAATACCTAGGGGATAGGTTGATAGGTGCAGCAAACCCCAGTGGGACATGTTTACCTATATAACAAACCTGTATATGCTGCACATGTACTCCAGAACTTAAAAAAAATTTTTTTAAAGGAGAGAGTGTGCCAATTCCTTCAGGAAAATAGTTTTTCTAGTTTTGGTTTTCACTTGGAACACTAAGAAGTATAAGAAACAAAGAAAGGGCCGGGCGCGGTGGCTCAAGCCTGTAATCCCAACACTTTGGGAGGCCGAGATGGGCGGATCACGAGGTCAGGAGATCGAGACTATCCTGGCTAACACAGTGAAAACCCGTCTCTACTAAAAAATACAAACAAACTAGCCGGGCGAGGTGGCAGGCGCCTGTAGTCCCAGCTACTGGGAGGCTGAGGCAGGAGAATGGCGTAAACCCGGGAGGCGGAGCTTGCAGTGAGCTGAGATCCGGCCACTGCACTCCAACCCGGGCGACAGAGCGAGACTCCGTCTCAAAAAAAAAAAAAAAAAAGAAAAAGAAAAAAAAGAAAAAAAAAAGAAACAAAGAAAGGGAAGAGAACAAATGACATATTTCTGAATGTCATTTTCTATTCATCATAGTATTTCAGGAATACGTGCAGGAAGATTTATTTCATCCTTTATTAAATATTGAATTTCTCCAGAACCAGGATTTTTAGTAGTGTCTTCCTCTGCAAATATCTCTTAGGACCCAGTACAGTGAGATGTCTAAAATGGTGCTTGATAAATGCTATTTGTGAGACACATGCTGCTGTTCTGCTCAACATAAACACTACTGGCAGAAACACATAATCTAATGAGAAGGAATGCAGTATCACTTTCTAACGAAAACTATTCATTAAAACATAAAGTTAATTATATATCTATTTAGTATAAAATTATCACAACCTCCACCTAATAATACTGTATCCGGTATTGGTGGGTTCTTGGTCTCCTTGACTTCAAGAATGAAGCCACGGACCCTCACGGTGAGTGTTAATAGTTCTTAAAGATTGTGCGTCTGGAGTTTGTTCTTTCAGATGTTCAGATGTGTCTGGAGTTTCTTCCTTCTGGTGGGTTTGTGGTCTCGCTGGCCTCAAGAATGAAGCTGCAGACCTTTGCAGTCACCATTACGGCTCATAAAGGCAGCGCGGACCCAAACAGTGACGAGCAATAGGATTTATTGCGAAGAGCAGAAACGCAAACCTTCCACAAGGTGGAAGGCGACCCAAGCGAGTTAACCCTGCTAGCTCAGGCAGCCTGCTTTTATTCCCTTATCTGTCCCCACCCACATCCTGCTGATTGGTCCATTTTACAGAGAGCTGATTGGTCTGTTTTACAGAGAGTTGATTGGTCCACTTTGACCCAGTGCTGATTGGTGTGTTTACAATCCCTGAGCTAGACACAGAGTGCTTATTGGTGCATTTACAATCCCTTCAGCTAGACACAAACGTTTCCCAAGTCCCCACTAGATTAGCTAGACACAGCACAGAGCACTGATTGGTGCGTTCACAAACTTTGAGCTAGACACAGAGTGCTGATTGGTGCGTTTACAATCCTTTGGCTAGACATAGAAGTTCTCCAAGTCCCCCTGTGGCTTCACCTTGTGGTTCATTCAGGCAGGGAGCCTGGGGGGAGCTGTCTGCCAGTCCCATGCTGTGCACCCGCATTCCTCAGCGCTTGTGCAGTGCCCGTAAGGGAGGCTTGGCTGCGCGGGAACCCATGGGGTGGGGTGGTGGGGGGGAGTCGGGCATGGCAGGCTGCAGGTCCTGAGCCCTGCCCCATGGGGAGGCGCCTGAGGCCCCACGAGAATTCAAGTGCCTGGCAGACCAGCAGGCAGTGCTGGGGGACCCAGCGCACCCTTTGCAGCTGCTGGCCCGGATGCTAAGCCCCTCACTGCACCAGCCAGCTGCTCCGAGTGCGGCCCGGGGAGCCCACACTCACCCAGAACTCCCGCTGGCCCGTGAGCCCCCGTGCTCAGCCCCGGTTCCCGCCCCAGCCTCTCCCTCCACACCTCTCTGCAAGCAGAGGGAGCTGGCTCTGGTCTGGCCCAGCCCAGAGAGGGGCTCCCACAGTGCAGCGGCGAGCTGAAGGGCTCCTTAAGCATGGCCAGAGTGGACTCGGAGGCCGAGGAGGCACCCAGAGCTAGCAAGGGCTGCTAGCACTTTGTCACCTCTCAGTATCAGCACCTGTATTCCATCTCTTGGTTAAATAAATAAAACAAAAACTGTGATCCAATTATATAAAATTACTTGTTTTCTTTCTCTTCATCTTTTCACTGCTGTTGAAATATTCTCTCCAATATGTTTAGCTTTTGAAACTTCATGAGAGTGAATGAAAATTCATTCAAGTCTGGCTTTGTAATGAGTGGTTCATGGTTTTTGATTTGTTATTTTTAACCTGATGTATCTGGAAACGTTTTCCTCCCCAGGCAAAAATACTCTCTTACTTGTTTATGGGCTCTCTCGCTCTCTCTCATCAAGATCCAAAACTGAAAAACAAGCTGTTGAAAACAAAACAACTTCAGCCAAGGGAAATCTATGCAACGGAAAAGGGATTCTCTAGAATAAAGTGTAATGTCGAAACTGCGCATATTATCTCTCAAACAGGATGAGTACCTTCTCACTGCCAAAGTAGTTGGAGGGACATCAAACACCAGTGATGGGAACATTGAACCTCACATAAGGTAAAGTGATTCAGGAAAGTTTTGGGTTCCAGTAAGCTCTCAGGTCTTGAATATAGATATATAAACTTAGGAAATGGTTTTCTCAGCTGAGCCAGGGCACCAAACCAGATCTGTCTTTGTAAAAACAATGAGTGGTACTGCTTTCTGGTTCTCTCATCTGTCTGGTGAAGATGTGAGGCTTCTGTGAGCTGAGTAAGTTATTTGGTTTTGTAGGCCTCAGTTTCTTCATTTCTGAAATCTCTTCTAGTGCTTTTATGAGTCTTTTTCTTTTTTTTTTTTTTTTTTTTTTTTT
>NC_045435.1:28501364-28528026 GCF_002776525.5 Piliocolobus tephrosceles | reverse complement strand
TTTTTTTTTTTTTTTTTTTGAGATAGAGTCTCGCTCTGTCACCCAGGCTGGAGTGTGGTGGCATGATCTCAGCTCACTGCTCACTGCATGATTTCAGCTCTGCCTCCCGGGCTCAAGCGCTTCTCCTGCCTCAGCCTCCCAAGTAGCTGGGATTACAGGCATGTGCCACCATGCCCGGCTAATTTAATTTGTATTTTTAGTAGAGATGGGGTTTCTCCATGTTGGTCAAGCTGGTCTCGAACTCCTGACCTCAGGAGATCCACCTGCCTCGGCTTCTCAAAGTGCTGGGATTACAGACGTGAGCCACCACACCTGGCCTGTTTCCATGATTCTTATTCAGTTTCTTCCTCAGAGATTCATAGGATGTTATTTGGTTTCCATCAAGAGTTTCGGTTTACCTAGAGGCATTTGTGCTAGTCAAATCTTGTGACACTAGGTCTCAAACTGTTATTTAACCTTTGTTTATACAAATGGTGGTTTCTGATGACACTTCAAAGATAGGACATGGTCAGATAAATACGATATCAATTTGTTAGGCCTGGAGTTCTCTCAAGGAATACATTCTCTCTTTCCAAGTTCTCTGGAAATTAAAGTTAGCTCCAAGATGAAGTAGGTAAAACATCTCCTTTCCTAGAGTAACTGCAACAACATTTAGGTAGTTACAGCCCTGGCCCACTGAGACAAGTGAAAAGGGGAAATAAACTACAAGATATCATTAGGCTATGTTGCACAAACACAGGCCAATTCTACCCACCCTTCAAGGTACACAGTAAAATCGATGTGTTTCCATCGGACTGCTCACTGTTTTTCCAATTCATTGCTGAAATTTTAGTGCTTCCTGATGTTTTTTTGCCTAAGAGTCATCTGTCCTATTAATCAATATACAATTTAAGATCATTTAATTAAAGCCATCACCTGACTTTTTAAAAAATGTGATGCAGTTGTCCTGTGGAATCCTCAGGAGACTGGTTCCAGAACCTCCATGGATACCTAAATCTGCAGATGTTCAAGTTCCTGATATAAAATGGCCGAGTATATTCATATCACCTATGTACATTTTCCCACATATTTTAAATCATCTCTAGATTACTTATAAACCTATTACAATGTAAATAATATACATATAGTTGTTATACTGTATTGTTTTTAAATTGTTTTTATTTTTATTCTTGTATTTTTTTTTTTTCAGATATTTTTTATCCGTGATTGGTTGACTCCATGAATATGGAACCCACAGATAGGGAGGGCTGACTGTATTTACAATATTGTCTCTGATTTATTAGAAAATAAACTAACATGTATACAAGTGAAGGAAATTACTAGATACTGAGCTAAACACAACCAGATCCAGAGTCATGTGGTAATTGAAATGCTTCACCTGAGCGGCTGGGCTTCAGTGCCTCTCTAATTGCACTGGAACATAAAAGCTACTTCCAGAAACACCCAACTCTCTCTCTTTATGAGTTCCAACTTTCTGAGATGAGTGTCCCACTATCTAGACTAATATGAGTCCAGTTAAAAGTATTAAAGTATCTTTAGGGTATCTACGGAGTATTTTTCAGGGGAAAAGGCATATGAGTCATGAAGGTACCAGCAGGAAAAACATTCCAGGCAGAGAGACGAGGAAATGCCAAGGCTCTGAGATAGAAACATGTCTGAAATGTTGGTGAAATAGCAGGGAGACTAGTGATCAGGAGAGAGAATAGTAGAAGGTGATTTCAGAGAGTATCAGCGAGCCCCATTGTCTAGAGCCTTATAACCCATGTAAAGACTTTGGCTTCTATTCTAGGTGAGATGGGAAGCACTTGGAAATTTTAGGCAGGAGAATTATGTGATTTGACTTGACATATTTTAGAACAGTTATGTTTCAAATAGACTGAAAGGGGAAGAACACAGAAGCATGAAGATTAATTAGAAAGCAATAACAATGATCTAGGAAAAAAATAATAATGGTTTGGGCCAGGTGGAAGACTGGAGGTAGGAACTGGATTCTGAATATAATGACAGAACAAACAGGATATGCTGGCAAGTAAGACTGAGATAAATCACTGCAGGGTGGGGAGAAAAGAGACTTCACTAGACAGGAAGCCGGGATTTCTGAGTTGGAGTTTCAGCCAAAAACACATTTACAATGCTACCCAGAAGCAAGTCACTGAAAAGTATGAAGGCTCATTTTTCACACCTACAAAAATGGGGTTAATTACCTTCAGGACCTCACAAGACAAATGATTATGACGTCTGTGTGAATGTTGGCTTGCTTGGATTGAATCATTGCTCTATGTAATTTTGTGCAAGTGAATTAGCCTGAGCAACTGTGGAGGGGAGGATGAAATCAAATCTGGAATATGTTGAGAATGAACAAAAATAAAAATATTACTGCTGCAAAGAAATAATTTAAGAAGTTTATTTTATTATTTTTTTATTATTATTATTATTTTTGAGATGGAGACTCACTCTGTCACCCAGGCCAGAGTGCAGTGGCGTGATCTCGGCTCATTGCAAGCTCCACCTCCCGGATTCACGCCATTCTCCTGCCTCAACCTCCCGAGTAGCTGGGACTACAGGCATCTGCCACTGCGCCCGGCTGATTTTTTGTGTTTTTAGTAGAGACGGGGTTTCCCCATGTTGGCCAGGATGGTCTCTATCTCCTGATCTTGTGATCCGCCCACCTTGGCCTCTCAAAGTGCTGGGATTACAGGTGTGAGCCACCATGCCCGGCCAAGAGGCTTTATTTTAAAATGCAAAGGCTGAGCAAAATCACTCACCTCTTTAATCCCAGCTAAGGCCAAGATAGGAGGATTGCTTGAGGCCAGGAGTTTGAGACCAGTCTGGGCATCATAGTAAGACCTTATCTCAATAAAAAATAAAAAAATAGCTAGGCATGGTGGTGCGTGCCTGTAGTCCTAGCTACTCAGGAGGCTGAGGCAGGAGAATTGCTTGAATCCAGGATTTCAAGGCTGCAGTGAGCTATGATGGCACCACTGCACTCCAGCCTGGGTGACACAGTGAGACCCTGTCTCTACAACAAAAATTAAATAAAATACTCTAAGCTCAGAATAGCCATAGAAGAAAGTTCAAAAAAAAATTATTTAATCAAATCCTTATGATTCCTAGTAGAAATATGGATTTTGTACTCTTTGAACCTAGATTTATGAATTGTTAACAAGTCATGGATAGAGGAATACACCAAAAAGAACATATAAAATGACGAAAAACCATTTGTAGTTTCAGTTTCAGTTAAGCACAACAGACTTCTGTTTTCTCCTCTCTCTAAGCAGGTTTGCACTACCCTGGAATTTTTCTAAATTTTTACAGATAAGAGAAATACATGATTGAATTATTCTAAGGGACTCAAAAGTTTATAACTTTCCCAGACTGCTTAACTATGCAAAGCCCAAGTTACCTCTTTCTAATTCACAAATACAAAAAAGCACCCGTAGTTGAAAGTTTAGGGTAAGTATGGGAGGGCTGGTGAGCAGCCTCCCACTGTGAGAGGGCAGGAGACATGGAGGAGAAAGCAAGGCTGTGGTGTTCTACATGGAGCCACCTTCTCAGCATGCTCTCAATTACCCTTTCCTTCTCCTCTTTATCTCTCTATAACCTCCCAAGTCTTCCCCATCAAACATACCTATCCTAAGTCCAAGTATCTCAACATCCTGAAAAGTAACTGAAAAGCCATTTAATAGGCCAATTTAAATTGAATTATTAACAATAGATAAAAATTAGTCTTTGAGCTGTCTCTGCGTTTTGAGGAGGAGCTCTCAGTAATGCAATGGCCTAAAGTTCTGGTTAAAAGGTGAAATGCTTAGGTACCATGAAGATAGATGTTTAGCAAGGAGTTCCTTTGAAAAAGACTCATGAAATCTTGCCATAAGGTGGTTTTCTTCTTTGCCTATACTTTAAATCAGCAGTCTTTAGCATTGTCCCTGAGGCCATCTCAGGGGGTCCACATAATCAAAAAATTATTGTCATGATAACACCAATAAATTATTTGACTTTTTCACTCTCATTCTCTAATAAATGTGCTCCCGAAGTCTTCCAGAAGCTGTATGATGTATGATGTTGGCATCACTCTGATAGCTAGCAGGATATATGGTTATGTACTTTTGTATTTAAATTTTATCAGTTTTAATTTCAAATATGATAAATATCAACAGATATAATTCACATTACAGAAAAAGCTCTTTGGGATCTTCAATGATATTTTTAAATGTGTAAAGGGGTCCTAAGACCAAAATGTTTGAGAACTGTTGCGTTAAGTCATTCTGCCTGATCTAGTACCAATTTAGCAGAGATACTAGAGATACAGAAAAATACAAGGGGATGATTCCCACTAAATTCAAAACTATGTGAGCTAATCAGTTTGCAAAGGTTGGTATTTAAAAGCAAAATCAAAAGAACATATATAAGGAAGTGCTGCAGAGCTGATAGGGTCATGTCAAAAGGACATAGGCACCAACTCAAAGGAGCTCACACCGGCCAGACATCTGATTTGTGTTTTTGTGATTAGTCAGAAGCATCAACTCATCTTTCAGGAGGCGGAAGATAGAGAGGAGGGGAGGGCTTTACATATCATGGGAAAAGACAAGGATTATCATTCATTTCCACATTTCCCAAGAGAATATCATAAGCCAAATATTTGGATCCAACACTTTTAATTGTTCAATATTTTACTACAAATATAAGAAACAATACAGAATTAAATAACACATGAAAATCTTGCTCTCTCTCTATATATATATAAATATCCAATTTAACAGTGAAAACAACTTACACTTTAATTCCTAGGCCACTGGATAGACACAGACAAAGCAAAAGATACTGAAAAAGCAACTAATTTGGACTTATGGTTATTAAAGATTCAACATCATTCCACTAGCTGGAACAATATCTTTAGAACAAAGGGATTGTATGCTCATATTTGCCTCCTCTGCTATCGTGAAAAGTTAATGCATGGCAAAAGAAGTCAGCAGAGTCAAAGCATATGAATTGGCTGACTGCTATACAGGAAATCTCCTAAACATCTGTTTTCATAATGTATTTTCATTATAAGAGGTTGAATTTAGAATGACTTAAAATAGGGCTGGGTCATGTTATAAGACAAATGGACAGGGAAAGCATGCTTCTCAAAAAATGTGAGCTATTCTAAGACTAACAATATTTATCCAGCTATAAAAATAGGTAAGTTAAATGAATAAGTTAAGATTGCCAATGTTACTTCACAATAAATTCAGTCCTATTTTTGTTGGAGTAAATCTCATAGAAGCACATGAAGAACAGCAATGAAACCAATGATTCTAGCAAGGCCAGCTATTAGCAAAGCAGTAAGCAGGAAGTGGACTAGATACCAAATGATGGGGAAACAGACTCATAGACCTAAGAACATGGGAAGAAGGGATATAACATCAACAGAAAGGCAAAAGGTCATCTCTCTGTATTCTTTCTTCTCTCTCTCTTTCACTTCTTTCCCCTTTGCTTATTCCCTTTTTTTTTTTTCTGAAATTACATTTTAAATTAAGTTTTAGAGCTATGTGGTAAATTATTTGGTCCAATTCCTTTATACTTTGGATGAGGTAAAGTGACTAACAGAGGTCCCCACCAGTAGGAGTCCAAGTCAGTCTGAGAGCTCAGTGCTCCTGATACTAAGTCCAGTGCTCTATCAACCACATAACATGGCATTGCTTTACAAAATCAAGTCCTACAACAGACCTGAGAGGTAAAATGACTTCCTCTTGGGATTCAAACACTGAGTAGCTCAGATGGCAGTAAAAAGTCGTGGGATCCTTAAGGCTTTCTCTCCCACCTCTTTTGCTCTTTCAGGTCCTTTGGAGAATGGCCCCTTTTCCTCCTGCTTTTCTCTCATGTCAAATTCAAGTAGACCAGGGAATCACTTTCAGGGTGCTGTGTGACTCATTTAGGGCTCTAGATAAAAGAGAAACAAGTTATTAACTTTGGACACTTATAAATTCTATCATAATATATTTTAAGAAGATAAATAATAAAAAGATTAAGAAACACAGAATTATTCTAGTGTATATTCATTGGCAAAGATAAAGAAGTAGACATTTCTGACCCAGTATGAGGTGAGGGGACTATGACTATTTACAAGAACAAAAGTAGACTGGATGCGGTGGCTCATGGCTGTAAGTCCAGTGTTTTGGGAGGCCGACGTGGGAGGATCATTTTAGCCCAGTTCAAGACCAGTATGGGCGACATAGTAAGACCTTGTATCTACCAAAAATAAAAATAAAAATAAATAGCTGGACATGGTGGCATGCACCTGTAGTCCTAGCTACTCAGGAGGCTGAGGCATGAGGATAACTTGAGCCCAGGAGATTGGGGCTGTGGTGAGTTATGATCTCACCACTGCACTCTAGCCCCAGGCAATATAGCAAGATGCTATCTCTAAAAAACAAAAAACAAAACAGAACCAAAACAAAAATAAAAGGACATACGTAATCCTAGGAAATAATGGTTTAGCCAATCACCGAAGACTACAAGTAAAGGAACATGTTCAAAAATTCCAAATGATCAAAATGTATTCCATTTGTAAGCTTTGTTTCTGATGGATAATAACTCACTGGATGTCAGGGTAGAAATGGTCATGAAGTAGAGGCCTTTCTGAGGGCTAATGGCTTTCTGGCACATACTGGGAGCCTGGGAGCCTCTCAGGGCATGTAGATGATGACATGAAAGACTTGGCATTTTATCTTGGCACCACTTCTCACTTTCTGTGTCATCTTAGGTAATTATTTACCAGAACCTGCAAAGCTCTGCACATTTTAGATCCTGCCAGTATTTCTAACATCAGATATCAATGGACCATGGAAAGACCATCTTTCCCCAACACGGCTCAATACTTTTCAATTTAAATAGTAAAAATGAATTACTAGAAAAATGACATAAAATAATAGACATAATATAATTCATTTTTAAATTATTAGATTTAACAGATATAAAATTACTGTCAAATTCTTATCATAAAGTGTAAGCATTTATTCTCAATTATGTACTTATTTTGCTTCAGACTAGTAAAGAACACTTCTTGGATGGGCAACCATCCTCAGACCATATTTGGAGTAACACTGCTCTAAAATATATCTATAGATAGATATAGATAAAAGCTATATATATTTTTTGAGATGAAGTCTCGCTGTGTCAACCAAGCTAGAGTGCAGTGGCGCAATCTCTCCTCACTGCAACCTCCACCTCCTGGGTTTAAGTAATTCTCCTGCCTCAGCCTCCTGAGTAGCTGGGAGTACAGGCACATACCACTATGCCTGGCTAATTTTCATACTTTCAGTAGAGATGGGGTTTCACTATGTTGGCCAGGCTGGTACCAAACTCCTGACCTCAGGTGATCTGCCCACCTCGGCCTCCCAAAATGCTGGGATTACAGATGTGCGCCACCGAGCCCTGTAAAATATTAACGACTTTTCTGCCTTAGAGCTTTCACATTTGCAATTTATTTGCTAAAAGCCACTCTTCGCTTGTCTCCTCCATAGCTGGCTTATTCTCTCCTTGCAGGTCTCTGATTAAAAGTCACCACCTCAGCGAAGCCTTCCCTAACAAATTCCAAGTAACTGTTATCCTTTTCAAGTTATCCTCTTTCATTGCACGCTATATTTGATATTATTCTATATTATTTCCTTGTGCAAAATCTCATGTTTGAATAGTATCCTTATTTGTTGATTCACTTGTCATTTCTCTGCCTGTCCCCCTAACCAGTCATCTCCATTAAAATGGCAAGGTCTTGTTTTGTTCATTATAGTATAATAACCAGTGCTAATTACAATGACACTCATATTAAAAATTATTAATAAATTCTTATAAAATGAATGAATTGAACTTCTGTGAATTTGGTTTTGTCATCTATCAGATGGAAATACTTTCCTTATCACTTTGCTGTGAGAATTAAATGAAATAACTTCTAGGTCTAGTCCTTTTGTCTCATGAACATCCATTTAAATATTTAAGCACACCCTTCATACCCTCCTTTCATCCCAATTACAAAGTTTTATCTTCTGAAATCTAAGTACTGTTCTCCCTGAGCGGTAAGACTATGCATTTTGAACTAACCATTACCAATAACAGAATTTATAATTCTTATATGACCTAACACTGACTGGAATCCAGAATAATAATCCAAATGATAGCATGGTTTCCTTTAAAGATCAGTAGTATACATTTTTGTTGTTGTTTTTGTTTGTTTGTTTTTTTAAGAAAAGCTCTTAAATTAAGCCTGACTTTGAATGGTTGATTACTTGATTTTGTATCTGGTCTGAAGAAGTTTTTCCTTTCTCTAAAATAAAGTTTCTATATATCTACCTTTATCTCCCTGCGTCGCCTCAAAGGCCATGCTTTACTCACAGCCCTTACCAGAGCAAAACCTTTTAGGATTCTTCTAAACTCTAGAATACCTAAGGACTACCTGAAGTACTGGTTAATTTGCAAATACACAGGACACTTGTAGAGAATGTGATTCTTTGTGTTTTCATGTGGTTCAGGAATATACTTTCATTTTCTTTCTCTCTTTCTCTTTCTTTCTTTCTTTCTCTCTCTCTTTTTCTTTCCTCTCTCTTTCTTTCTTTCTCTGTTTTCTTTCTTTTTGGATTGGGTAATCTATGAAGCAATGTATGAGGGAACAAAAATAATAAGACAAGTTTAAAACATATGGAATAGAGAGTGAAGAAATTGTTTAGTGCAGAGAAGACACAGCAGCCAAGTTGTGGTAAGAATAGGAGAAACTAGATGCAAAACTCATGAATCAGTGCTGATAGGGAACCTAGGGCAGCTTTGGATCTACAAGTACCTTCAGGGAGCTGCTCTTCTTGACATGTGGCAGTTTAGTTTCCTGGAAATCCATTTATACACATCCTTACAGGAACTGTCCTCCCTCTACGCCTGACTTGCACTAGCTTCAGTGAGTACTTTTTCTTCTCACACTCCTACAAAAAAGAATTTCTAACCAAAACAGTTTCTCTTCTTCAAAAAGAGATACGATTGCACTAGCAGGAAATCAGTTTTTGGCATCACAAGTTCATCTAGGCATCACAAGCTCATTTAGGCATCACAAGTTCATTTCAGTATCTGCATGTTTTTAGTGCACACATTTTCTGATTCTGTCTCCCCACTGGGTCCCCACAAATTTCTCCCAAGACTACTACTGAAATGACTTATATAGCAGGTTCTCCAACAACATCCTTTCATTCCACAACATCTTGTTATAATGTTGCTGAGAAAAACAATAGATTCCCATCCAGGGCCACTGTGTGGAGTTAGCACATTCTCCCTAAGTCTGCAAGGGTTTTCTCTGGATACTCCGGTTCCCCCCACATCCCAAACATGTACTGCATGCTATGTAAACTGGCATGTCCAAATGGTCCCAGTCTGAGTAACTCTGTGTGTGTGTGTGTGTCTGTGTGTGTGTCTGAATGCCCCCTGCTGTGGGATGACATCCTCTCTGGTGTCAGTTTCTGCCTTGCATCCTGAGCTGCCAGGATAGGCTCTGGCCACCCACGCCCTTGAACTGAAATCACTGAGTAAATAATTATCTCACTTGTTTTTGTTACTCTTTCTTAAATGTATGCATAGCTCACATTTATTTCAATGTTTAATATTAGAAACGTTTTGGTCTTTATTAAAAGTTTGGTGATGTTTTTGAGACCAGAAATATGCCATAGGAACTTAAGTCTTGTTTCTATCACGTAGCCTGTGGTAAAATTGGTTTTGTTACATGCCATTTTGCTTAAACCTGCAGTTTCCAAAAACCTATTGATGACATTAAGACTTACTATATGTGTTCTTCTCCCTTCCAAATATTCATGCCCATGTGTCCAAACAGGTTCAGATAACTTCTGAAATCTTCCTCAAAGCTTTCCTAACTGCTACAATTCCTAAGTTTTTCCCTCCATTTATCTCTCTAAACTCGTCCCTCCTTGAACATTTGTACAGTTCATGAAAATAAACACCGATAAAACGAAAAAGGACCTTAGATTTAGTAATGATAAAAATGAACATTTGTTAGAAACTTACTCTGCCACATTGGTGTGCCAGAGCTTTATTGGCTCATGCTGATGATTAAATTGTTAGTAGCTTGAAATTTGCTTCAGCGGGAACATTTACTTCACAGAAGTTGGCAAAAGCTACAAATAAGCACTCCATCCGCCTCCTCCCAAGCCAGTGTTCTAGCATATCATTCATCTTAGGCGCTTTTCTAAGCACTTGTATTTATTCCCCTTTAAATCTTCACAACATTCTTATGAGACACAGTTACAATTATTATCCCCATCTTACTCAATGAGGAAAGGGAGGCACGGGGAAGTTAAATGGCTTGTCCAAAGGTACTCAGCTAATTTCTAAGGGACAGGATTTGATCAAAATCACTAAGTAATTGTTCATTATTGCAAATAAAAATGACTAACTAGAAAACAACTAATTTTACATGTCATTGCCTATCATCCTTGCCAGAATTAACAGTTGAAAACTTTAAACTCTTGAAGGAGAAATATTGTAGAAATAAATGTCACATTCAGTTTCTCAATTATTTCATGCGGCCTTGGTTAAGATGAAAAGAATTCCAGTTAGACAGGAGTAATAACTTCAAGAGATCTACTGAACAACATGGTGACTATGGTTAATAACAATGTATTGTAAGGCCGGGCGCGGTGGCTCAAGCCTGTAATCCCAGCACTTTGGGAGGCCGAGACGGGCGGATCACGAGGTCAGGAGATCCAGACCATCCTGGCTAACACGGCGAAACCCCATCTGTACTAAAAAATACAAAAAACTAGCCGGGCGATGTGGCGGGTGCCTGTAGTCCCAGCTACTCGGGAGGCTGAGGCAAGAGAATGGCGTAAACCCGGGAGGGGGAGCTTGCAGTGAGCTGAGATCCGGCCACTGCACTCCAGCCTGGGCGACAGAGCTAGTCTAGCTCTGTCTCAAAACAAACAAACAAACAAACAAAAAAAAACAACAAATAAAACAACCACAAAAAAAAACCAATGTATTGTAGACTTGAATATTACTGACAGAGTAGATTTTATGTGTTCATACCACAAAAAAATAAGTATGTGAGGCAATGCACATGTTAAGTAGCTTGATTTAGCTATTCTACAATGTATACGTATATACAAATATCATGTTGTACACCATAAATGCATACAATTTCTATTTTCAATTAAAAAATAAAAACAAAAATTCATAATAATAGTTTAATAAAGATTAAAAGAAAATTGTGTACACAATCCCAAAGGTATTTAATGAGAACTCTTTAAAGGACTTTCAAAATACAAGGCTAGCATTTCTTTTTATTGTATAAAAACGGGAGAAGTTTGGAGAATTTATAAACTAGTTGTCAGGCCTCTGAGCTCAAGCCAAGTCATCGCATCCCCTGTGACTTGCACGTATACACCCAGATGGCCTGAAGTAAATGAAGAATCACAAAAGAAGTGAAAATGCCCTGCCTCTGCCTTAACTGATGACATTCCACCACAAAAGAAGTGAAAATGGCCGGCCCTTGCCTTACGTGATGACAATACCTTTTGAAAGTCCTTTTCCTGGCTCATCCTGACTCAAAAAGCTCCCCCAGTGAGCACTGTGCGACCCCCACTCCTGCCCACCAGAGAACAACCCCCCTTTGACTGTAATTTTCCTTTACTTACCCAAATCCTACAAAATAGCCCCACCCTTATCTCCCTTCGCTGACTCTCTTTTCAGACTCAGCCCGCCTGCACCCAGGTGATTAAAAAGCTTTATTGTGGCCAGGCGCGGTGGCTCAAGCCTGTAATCCCAGCACTTTGGGAGGCCGAGAGGGGCGGATCACGAAGTCAGGAGATGGAGACCATCCTGGCTAACACGGTGAAACTCCATCTCTACTAAAAAAAATACAAAAAACGAGCCGGCCAAGGTGGCGGGCGCATGTAGTCCCAGCTACTCGGGAGGCTGAGGATGGAGAATGGCCTAAACCCGGGGGGCGGAGCTTGCAGTGAGCTGAGATCCCGCCACTGCACTCCAGCCTGCGCGACAGCGCCAGACTCCGTCTCAAAAAAAAAAAAAAAAAAAAAAAAAAGCTTTATTGCTCACACAAAGCCTGTTTGGTGGTCTCTTCACACGGACGCGCGTGACACTAGTATCCACAGAGATTAGAGCTAGCAGCATTGGTCAGTCATCATGAAATTCTATCTAGTTTGAATACTGATAAGGGCAAGAGGCGCTCTTTTGATAGTCTGTCGTTTATAAATTTCCATAATTGTGCCTCATGAAATGCGGAATTTAACACTGAAGTTGTGATTTTTGCAAAATGTGTCTTGCGTGTTTGTAGTACCAAATCTCATTTGTTCTTTATTTACTAGGAGAAATTGTATTTTTTTTTTACAATATGGTTATTTTTAGAGATTAAAATTATTCAAATTAAATTTTACTGAACACACGTTTATTTCTTAATTTTTTTCCTGATATTTCTAACATTTTTTTCTACTTAGTATGCTTCATCAAATATATATATATATATATATTTAGCTCTGTCTTTAAAACAATTGTTAGTGGAAGAACTGCTCTACTGTATATGGGCTGCTGAAATCAATTAGGGCCTACAAATGGGAATTTTGAAGAATTCTGAAAATGAAATGAAAAGCATTGAGACTCCTAAAATCAATAATGACCTCATAATGTGACTCTGCAAGTATTAGGGACTGAGAAATTCCCAGTTGAAAAAGTTATGATAAATGGGGAAAGACCAATTTGGTTATATGCCTACTATCACTACATAGAGTGAGGAATAGAATTTTCCCACTTTGAACTTTCACAGTTCCCTGTGAGCTTGTGTTTACGGGATGCTTATGGTTAAGACAAAGGAAGTCAGAATTGCTTCCTCTATGAAAAGGTGGAAATAGAGAGAAACAGGAAATACGCAAGAACTGAGATTCTAAGGAAAAAAAGTTTTTGTGATATTACAGTTAGTGATAGATTTTGTAATATTACAGTTAGTGATAGAAAACAAGGAAAAGCAGAAGTGATGCTTTTGCGTTACAGATTTGAGAGACAAAATATCATCTTGGAAAATAAAGTCTTGCCTCGTCAGAGGTTCTGACCAGGTTTTTAAGTTATTTGACAGAGAGTTGCCAAGAGCAGAGCAAAGGCTATGGAATTACAGAGAGAGAATGCTTCCACTGGGAGGTCAGCAAACAGCTGTCCCTCTAAGCAACTCACTCCCACACCCTCTTAGCATTTGTGGTAGGCATAATAATGGTCCCCCAAAGACATCCATATTCTTTTTTTTTTTTTTTTGAGGCGGAGTCTCGCTCTGTCGCAGGGGCTGGAGTGCAGTGGCGGGATCTCAGCTCACTGCAAGCTCCGCCTCCCGGGTTCCCGCCATTCTCCTGCCTCAGCCTCCGAGTAGCTGGGACTACAGGCGCCCGCCACCTCGCCCGGCTAGTTTTTTGTATTTTTTAGTAGAGACGGGGTTTCACTGTGTTAGCCAGGACGGTCTCGATCTCCTGACCTCGTGATCCGTCCGTCTCGGCCTCCCAAAGTGCTAGGATTACAGGCTTGAGCCACCGCGCCCGGCCGACATCCATATTCTAATTCCAGGAATCTGTGAATATGTTACTTTACATGGCAAAAGGAATTTTGCGGATGTGATTAAATTAAGGACCCTGAGATGGATTATGCAGTAGGACCCAATGTAATCACAAGGATCCTTATAAGAGAAACAAGAGACAAACATATCAGATTTAGAGTGATTCCATGTGAAAAAGACTCAACCGGACCTTGCTGGCTTTGAAGATGCAAGGCAAGGAACGTGGGCAGTCTCTAAAAGCAGGAAAAGAGAGAGAGGGAAAAAAAGGATTCTCCCCAGAGCCTCCAGAAAGGAATGTGTCCCTGCAGACACCTTGTTTTAAACCCAATGAGATCCATGTTGGACTTTTAAACCCAATGGACCCATGACCTCAGAACTGCAGTATAATACACGTGTGTTGTTTTAAGCCACTAAGTTTGTAATAATTTGGTAAAGGAGCAATAGAAAATTAATACAGCATTCATCATGTTTTCCCCTCTGTAAGCCATGTTGAGTACTTTCATTAAGTGGCCCAGTCTTTTCCAGTTTAAATAGCATACAGTTGGTTTCTTTTGTTAGTAGAGGCTAGGGTCTTGGATCTGTTTAGAGGCAAGCTTAGTATATGGGTGTGACCATACTACTGAAATGCAAGATGATTCCAAAGAAAACAAGCTGGTAATAAACACTAGGTAAAGGATATATGCAAGCTAAAATGCAAAAGGAGCAGAGATGTTAGAAGATTTTTCAGCTGGGGGATTTTCTCATTCTTTCTGTTTTTCATTAATTAATCTAACAGGTACTGATAGCTAATCTCCTTAAAGCAGCCCCATGGCCAAAAATCCAAGGGAATGAGTATGCCATTTGAGGACTGAACACACATTTAATTATTGTGCAGGAGACTGAGATGTCTTGATTCCTAGAGATATTCCCCACATATAGACTGAAACTTAAAATTTGAGTCACCTACGCCCATGTGGGTTTAGGT
The DNA here is from genome assembly GCF_002776525.5 of Piliocolobus tephrosceles. NCBI lineage: Eukaryota > Metazoa > Chordata > Mammalia > Primates > Cercopithecidae > Piliocolobus > Piliocolobus tephrosceles. The sequence goes on along the minus strand of NC_045435.1, from coordinate 28,513,483 downwards.
GTCAGAGAGAACAGCAAAGAACAGCTCCAGGCAAGAATGTCCAGGCATTAAGAATCTGTTTGCTAAGGGTTTTGTGATAAGATTATGTATGTCATCTTGGCATGATAGGTAAATCATGGAAAATTTGTAAAATTTTTGCAGAAAAATAGCCTTGGAATTCAAGATTTCTCCCAGCAATACTAATCTAAGCGGTTCAATGAAGATTCTCTATTGCTTTTCTCATGTAAAAAGCATCACATTCCTTCCTCCTGGAACTATGAGGATAGTGGGGTGGGGGTGGGTAGTGCCATTCATGCAGTACTTTTTGAGCAAAGCGAAGATTCTTATTTCATACATCCTGGACAGAGGGCTACCCATTCATACAACCTTTGTATATGAAGCAAAAGTGCTTTCTGAGCAAAGCAAAGGTTGCTATTTCAGGAGGGGGGAATAGATATTCTTTGCTTTCCCCTTTCAACTAATGACCAGTTACACCATCACAAATTGTTTATTGAACATCTTTGTTGTTTATATTAAGTATTAAGCTTAAAATGGGAGAAAGTGACATTCTGTTACCTGGGAAATGACGTTTTATTAACTTTGCCATTGTTACTATACATTGCCAGGAACCCATTCATAGGTTAGGTTATTGTGAAGAGAAGCAAATCAAGATAAATATACAGCTCATGGAGATGAAAAATATACTTCTACATGGATTAGCTAGTACTTGAAAAAAAGTGAAGTTTGGCATATAAATTTTACATGATTGTCTAAATTTTCTATTGTTCTCCAAAGCAGCCTTGACTCAAACAAACCAAAGCAAATAAAACCAAACCAAACAAAATAAAGCTGCCTAAAAACTGGGTGATTGTCTACGATGATCTGCCCCAAAGCGAAGTTTCTTTTATTGTTTCTGAGAACCACGTAATTGTTGGTGGGTTGACTAATGAGAAATAAAAGATTATTCTCAACCCCAAATTTAACTACATTGTCATATATGTGAAAGGGACAACTTTATGAAATCACTGGGTTTTAGTAGAAAGAACTGTTTCGAGATGGTGGAAAATTTCCCTAGGAAATTTTAATTTTTTCTCACTGTTTTAAAGTACTGGATTCATGAAAGACAAAAGAATATTCTTTGAAATCTTATTAGTCTTACTGTGGTAGTCTCCTGGTAAGTAACTGTGATAATTCTATCAGGAATGGTGCAGAGAAATGGCCTGTGCTGCTTTACAGTTGGAAAAAACCAACATCATGCTCTCTGGCATTATACAGGATCACAAGAAAAGTAATGGTAGTCTAACTTCTATGTAAAAATAACATCAGTAACTATAAGTTTGCTTACACATTTGTGAGCAATGAATAGTGATTATCACCTAAAATAAACTTTTCTTTTGGTCATTTACCCAACACAGAATTGACCTTACTTAACAGACTTACCTTACTTACCAGATTTTTATCATTGGCTACTAGACAGCTACATGAAGATAATTATTTGTCTGCTCACACTCAATAAATTCAAGAACTAATTCATTTGTCTCCTTTGCTTTTCTACAAACTCTAAACACACACACATACTCTCTCTCTCTCTCACTTACTCTCTCAGTTCCACCTCTTCCCTTTCCTTTGCTGTTCACATCACCATTTTTGAGGTCACCAAATTCAAAACCTTTGTATTATTTTGGACCAATCGTGTTTTCCTGCCCATTCAGAAATGTTATGTTTTCAGAAGATGATGGAAAGAAAAAGAGAAAGAAAAGTAGGAATGAAAACAAATGGAAGGCAAATGTGTAGGACTATTCCCCTTCCTCACAAAATATCAACCAGAATTTGTTAATTGTAGAAATAAAAAGTGTCGCTATCTTCTGTGATTTTCTCTCCTTTCTCTTTTCTTTGTCCCAGTTTTTTGTATAACCTGAAGTTCGGTCTAAATGAACCAGTATTTGCTTAGCCCTGAGCACTGAAGCTTCAGCATAATGGACACTTGGTTTTACTAGCTGTTTAAGTATATGAAGCCAAATTATCTGGCTGTTAAACTTTTCTAAATCAGTTGTTATAGTTTGGATACTTGACCCTGCAAACCTCATGCTGAAATCTGATCCCCAGTGTTAGAGGTAGGGCTTAATGGGAGGTGTTTAAGGGGGAAGGTCCCTCGCAAATTGATTAATGCCCTTGGTGTGAGTGAGTTCTCTGTTAGTTCGCATGAGAGCTGGTAAAGCAGCCTGGCAGCACCCTCTTTTGTTTCCCCGTCTCGCCATCTGATCTCTGCAAACACTGGCTCCCCTTTGCCTTCTGCTATGAGTGGAGGCAGCTTGAGGCCCTCACCAGAAGCAGATATTGGCACTGTGCTTGTATAGCCTTCAGAAGCCAAATAAACCTCTTTTCTTTATGAATTACCCAGCCTCAGGTATCTTTTATAAGCAATACAAATGGAAAAGAAATGAGTCAAAAATCCAGTCATTGAAAATATGCCACTGAACATTCAGAGGAATTAATTCAATTGGCCATCTGTCATGAAGACATCATCAGTCAATGGCAATCCTGATGCGTACAGGACTCAACATAGGTTCAGGTATTTATTTCATAAGTGAGGAAAAACGTGGGCAGAGAAATAAGCTGACTCTTTTTGCTTCAAGAATCGGATATTGGCATTGAATGACTCTATTTCCCAGAAAATCCAAGACATGCTTAATGAACAAGGGTAATAATTTTGCATGTCTCTTTCCAGTAGAATTTACCTCGGGCTTGAGAAGACTGCATTATAAGACTTTTGCCCAAGAGGGACTTTTAAAAATGAATTTAAATACTTTATACTTTTCTGCTTGCACTTTCCAAAAGAAAAGAGTATTGACAGTAAGCACAGATTAAGTGAATGCAGCTGATGACAATAGCGCCTTTCAAGTCAAGACACTGGGGCATCAGTAATGACAGGAAGAACATTTGGCAGAGGTCAGGGCACCAGGGTTTAGTCCCAGTCTGCTCTTAAAAAACTGTATGAACTTATGGAAGGAAGTCAGTTTTCCTCTCTGAGCTTCAGTTTCCTAATTGGAAAAGAAAAATATCCGGATAAAGTAGAATCAAACAGACTTCTGTCTTTGATTTTCTTTCTGTGGAGCATTTACGAGTTCCATGGGCTAATAATTATGTGCAATAAGATTAACTGATGTGTGATCTTCTCTCCTGGACAGAACAAATGCCTTTACCTACTTTTACAAAGGGGCCACTGACACTGAAGGCTTTTTGTGTGTTTTATAAATTACAAGAATTAATCTGGAGGATTATGTAAAATAAAGTGGTCAAAAACTTGAAACATGAACAAAAACATAAAAATATAAACATAAAACTAAAGGAAACATTTCTATAAAACATAAAATGAAAGGAAAAAATGAGTGAGAGTTTTAATCAAAGTCTAAAATAGCAATCAAAGCCAACTCTTTTCCTTTCCTGACCCCTATCCTTCAACCATCTGAAATGGAGGGAACTGCCATATTACCCTTTCACCCTAGCAAATTCCCATTACACAAAACATAAACGGCAGCTTTGTATTCGCTTCAATAAATTATGCACTGTCTTCAGAAACCAAAGACATTTCATTCTTGTCTCTAGCTCACTCCTCTTGCTTTATAGTGTCTCTTGTTTTATAATTTCTCACAATATCTTAGACTGACATTTATGAGGTACTGAATTTACAATAGAAGAAAAGGAATTGAAAAAAATCACCTTAAAAATCCTCTCTGTCGTCAGTCAGTTCATTCAGTAAATTAACATTTATTCAGCCCCTGGTATATATAAGATGCTGTGGTAGTTGTGAAAGATAAAGAGAAATTTATAGTCTAGAAGGGCAGAATGACACGACACAGTTACTGTAAGCATGGATCACTTGCATGATGCTGAGAGTGTTTGAGGCATCGTGGGAGTATAACACAGAAAGTGCTACTTAATGAGTGACCATAATTGGACAATTTCAGTCTCTTAAATGGGCAGATGGCCTGTGAAGTGCTATAAAAAGAGAAGAGATTGTCCTTCTCATTAATGAGTGGAAAGGGCCTTGCGTGGGTGCCAGACTTCATTCTTTGATTCTATCACCATTGTTTGATTTAATTAGCTTTTAAGTTATCTTAGCAAACAAAAAGCAGAAATGTCCAATTTAATGTCCAACTGCAAGAAAATGCCCTGACGCATTTTAAAACAGCATCAACATTTCTGTATCTTGGAAACAACAAACAAAATACATTGTTGCCATTCCCTTATTTATATCTTCAAATGACTCACTAAATGTCATTAAAAATAAAATTTAATTTATGTCATTTTTTGAACTCCCTATGACGACTCACCTCGGTCCTGATTCCGGTGACGTTTCCAGTACAGTAAGATTGAGATTAGGACCAGGAGAATTACCAGGGAAACAATGCTTAACAATAGTGGAACTGAAAACCAATAGCCTACAGATATTGAAGAAAGAAAAAGGAAAATGATATCACAGAGGAAGCTGTTGAGGCAAAAAGTGATAAAGCAATAGAGTCGAGCTTTTAGTTAAAATTATCCTTAAATACATACATATGTAGGTTTTTATGCATGACTTCATATTATTTTAATAATATTTAGATATTAGTAATAGCTAACATGTTTTATCTGGCTACTATGTAATAAGAGCTTTAAACTTACTTAATCCTCAAAACATCCCAAGAGTTATTATTTTCTTTTCTTTTTTTTTTTTTTTTTTTGAGGCGGAGTCTCGCTCTGTCGCCCGGGCTGGAGTACTGTGGCCGGATCTCAGCTCACTGCAAGCTCCGCCCGCCGGGTTCACACCATTCTCCTGCCTCAGCCTCCCGAGTAGCTGGGACTACAGGCGCCCGCCACCTCGCCCGGCTAGTTTTCTTGTATTTTTTAGTAGAGACGGGGTTTCACCGTGTTAGCCAGGATGGTCTCGATCTCCTGTCCTCGTGATCCGCCCGTCTCGGCCTCCCAAAGTGCTGGGATTACAGGCTTGAGCCACTGCGCCCGGCCGAGTTATTATTTTATAACAGATTTAAAGAAAACTGAGGCTTTGAGACTTTAACTGAGATCAAAATCAGAATAACAAATGGGATAGCCAAGGCTGTTTGCCTCTAAAGCACATATTCTTTGCCATACTGTCTCTTAAAAGAATATATGTTTATTGAGGAAATTGTGGAAAATACAGAGAAGTATAAAGAAAAAAACATGAATCTCATGATTTCAACCCCCAGAGATAACTCATCTCTAAGTTTTTATTAAATTTATTCTTATCCATGTCTTTAATGCAACTCAGCCTAAATGTCAGTTCCTCAGTGTCATGTTGCAATGCAAAGGGAAATGAAGAACTCCCTGATTTGGGAGTCTCTAGCATCTTCTCCATGCCTCCACAATGGGATTCGTCACATCATTATTTAACTGAACACCTCAGACCTCAGACAGGGATTTGTCTGATTTCTACAGTTCCAGTGCTTGACATAATGCTTTGAGCACGGAAGATTTTTTGTCAATGTTCACAGAATAAACAAACATTATAGAAGTGATATATAAACACTGTAAGTGATACAAGTCAAATCTGGCATTCTTGGGGGAAAAAAAAAGACATTCTTTTTTAGATTCTTGTTTTTCTGGGAAATATACCCTTGGCCATGGCTGAATCTGAGGATCTCTTCACAAATATCCAAATCCAACACTGCAAGTCTTTTTGACCAAATTTATCTAAATATCCAATTTCTGATTAGTCTGGGTTTTCAGGGACTCCAAAGGCCACTGCACTAAAGAGGTGGGTGTAGAAAGCTTTTCCAGTTTATTGCTCATAATTTCTCCAAAAAAGAGGAGTAATATTTTTTAGGAGGCTTATTACTGACTGCTTCATCCAGAGTCAGTGCTTCAAAACTACACAGAGAAAAGACATGGCTACCATTGCTAAAATTTTTTGTCTTTATAATCTCTGCTCCCTTTATTCTCTCCTCCATCATTCTCACCTCTTGTATCTATGAGGCCCAGAGACAGCAGTTTAAACAAAAACACAAGAAAGCAAAAGGGGACTCGGATAGGAGGTAGTTTGCTAAATGGGTGATGAAAGCACTTCAGAGAGGTCCCTGTTTCACAGTGTAGATTATACAGTGATTTCATCACAGATGTCACTTCTTCCAGGAAACCTTCCAAATCTCCCCCAGATTGAGCCCCTCCTTCCCAACCTCTAGTCCTCCCGTGGTGCATCACAGCTTTCTCACTGGAGAATGTAATGCACAGTTTTACAATTGCCCATCCATTTATCTTTATTCCCTAGTAGACTAGAAGCTTAGGGACTGAGTCTTGTTCATTGTTGCATTTTTCATGTTCAACACAAAGTCTGGCCCAGAACAGACCTAATTACATGTTAGTAGAATGGAAGAAATAAATAAATGAATGGATCTCAGCAACAGTATTTGGTATGTGGGCAATGAACCACATTTATGAAAGCAAAACTTGCTTTGTTTCCTCAACTGTTTTTCTTTTTTCCTTATTTGCTCCATTCTTTCTCCAAATAGCTCTTGTGCTAAGAGGCTGAAACCTCTGCAGGACATTCACTGCCTTCCAGGTGTGTGCACACAGACACAACCACAGCCACCTTGCTCACTTTCTCTTACCTTTGTTGACGGTTTGCCTAAAGTCAGTCACAGTCCCCAGGTGCAGCACCTGGCAGATCACCTCCTTCCCCACCTGATTCTTAGGGTCTTTGACCTGGAGGATGCTGGTAACAGACGTGGTTCCATTTGGGTTAGACAGAGTCACTGTACTATTTTCAATCCCTGACCGAGGGACCTTCCAGAAGATCATGGGGGCTGGGCGGGCAGTGGCAGAGCAAGTGATGTTTAGGTGGTCTTCAGAGTATTTGTAGTGAAGGGATACTATGGGCTGTACTGGGACAAAAAATAAATACAATCTGTTATTAGTTAAGCACGTGGTCTGAGCACTGCAGTCTCTTCAGAGAGACGAGGGAAATATGCTTATAGAAAGATAATGGAGGCTGGAAAGATAGTGTGGCATATCCTACCCAAACTGGGGACTTTCCAGTTCCTCTTGTGTCTAATTTTCTGATCTGCAGGATGGAGACTGGCCTAGTACAAACCTGTGATGAGAAAGACCCTTTCTATAATTTTTCTGTAGCAGAATTAGTCGGATGGACATAGAGTATTGAGAAGTCAGATGATACTTTTCTCTCCCAAACAGTCCTAATTATTCTGTTCTCTTCCAGGGGCAATGCAGCATCTCTGCCTTCTTTTAGGTATTCCTCTTAAATGGCTTGACAATAGCCACCAATCAGCACCGCCATACATGTGTCCTGTACCTATTAGAGGCACTAGGGTAGTTTCGGAACAGAGAGCCCATAGAAAGGCTACTGCTTAGAGATAGTCATTTTCTTCTTGGAGCTGGACCAGTGAATTAGATGCATGGAGGAGAGCTGGAAAATCCCTTTTTGGAAGAGCTACGCAAAATGCGAATTTGGAATTCATAGTTAAGAACCATAAAAATTTAGAAATGACTGTTGGAAGAGCATTGGAAATCACCTGATTAAGTTAAGAAAAAATAACTAGCTCATGAGAAAATTGTTTTCAGGCCAGCTGTAGCCTGTACCCTTTTGAAAATCCCCTGACCAGTGAGTTCATTTTTGTTAGAATATAGAAGTTTTCTTTTCTAAGCAAATGTAAACTTGTCTTTCTGTGGTTGGCTTTGGAGCCCAGAAGATAATTAAATGGCAGTGCTAACTGAAAGCCTGGGCTGTGCTTATAGGTTCAAGAGGCAGGTAGATGACAGTGGGTTGGGGGAAGTAGGGCTATGGAACTGTGGCTCTGGCTAAGATTACTAATGTCTGTGAGCACCAGAGGAAGGGAAATAAAAGTGAAAAAATATGAATATGGCTGATGGGCCAGATTGAGTTTTGAGGTCCTATGGTGTATCAAAGAATGGCTTACATGAAAGGTATAGGTGTGGCTGGAAAAGGTCAGTGTGGAAGAGAACAGAATTACTAGCTTTAAAGCTCAGAGACATCTGGTTTTCAGGAAAAAATAAATGCAAAAGTCTATGAGTGAAGGAAGGAGACTAAGAGAAAGAAAGATGAGAGGAAAAGAGGAAGAGAAGAAAAGGGAACAGAAGTGATAAAAATACGACATAAGAAAAAAAGAAGAAAAATTAGGAGGAAGGAAAGAAGAAAGGAAGGCAGAGAGGGAGGAAAGGAAGGAAGGAGACAGGGAGGAGAAACAGAAAAAGAGAGATTGAAAGAAGTGGAAATCAAGAAAGCAATGACATAAGATTCTACAGAGAGGACTCATTATAGGCAAAGTAAGTAAAAGATTTCTTTTAGCATTCCTGTCTCCCTTGCATTCTCATCTACTAAGCTTTTTCTTCCCTGTGGACAATATTCTTGGCATGATTAAACTCTCACTTTAATATTCCTAATAACTGTAAGTTTGTCCTCTACTCCCTAAAACTACGGCCATGTGTGCCATGCTCCAAAGTAATCTCTTATTCCCACTTCCTAATCTTTCATCTCAGCTGTGTGTCAGTTAAGAAGAAAGGAATCTCATCAAACTAAGCCTCTTGGATTTTAAAAGAATGCTATTGCCAAGTTATATCTTTAGCTGGCATCATTTCCGATAAAAAAAGACTCTGCTCCTCCATGTGCCCTTATCAATCCTGAAAGAGCTATCCTCCCAAGCAAAATGAGAAAGACAATCATAACCGCCTCAAGGCTAGTCCAATCTGTCTCTGTCCTTAGATCCAGAAAGTTGAAGTTGTAAGTGATCCTAGAAATGATCTATTTCACACTTATTGTCTGGACAATGGAACTCCAGAGGAGAGTGGATAGGACCCTTCTAGGGTCACATGATTGCTAGTGGCAAGCCAAGTCTGAATCATATCACTGCTTACCGAGAACTTGTTGCCCTCACCATTGTTCTCAAATTTCTCCTTTGATAGCAGGATCCCTCAGAGAAAAGATAGCTCCAGCTGAAGAACTCAGTGTATCCCCATGAACTCTCCAAATAATCATAAACACAGCTATACTAGACATGATAGGCTATCTTCTCATGACCCTATCTGTGGTTAAAATCCTGAAAAACTGGGCACTATGGCTATGTTCCAAACATTCTTGGAAATAGTATTTCCAGACACAGACAATGATTCTTAGAGACTCTCACCATAGACAGTGAGGCAGGCTGTTCCTGAGATCTTCCCAGAACCAAAGGTATTGAAGAGACACATGTAACACCCTTCATCCTCCAGGGTGATATTCCAGAAGGTGATGGTTGAGTTTTGGAGTCCCAGCTGGGTAATGTTTATCTTGTCCTTATAGGCAGGCTGGATCACCACCCCATGGTTCTCGCTGAAGGTGACCATGTTTTCTGGGCTTACAGCTTTCTTTTTCTGCCATGTCACAATCAGGACTTCCTGGGCATTCTGCAGAGAGCATCTTAAGGAAGCAGGAGTGTACAGCTGCTCTCTTTCATCCTGGGTCAGCACTTGCACTATGGAATCATAAAAGAACATTTATATTTAAAGATTGTAATACGCATACACTTTTTCCTATTATAAATAAAAAGTATATTCAATGTCAAATATAGAAAAGATAGAGAAAATGCAAAGAAGAAAACATCTATTTACATTTTTACATGATGCCAGAGAAATATATAGGTTCAAATATGCTTGTTCAATCTTTAAAGAATAGTAGCAGAGTAGAAAAACAAGAAAGCAACTCTCAGTTACAAGAAATTGTGAATAATCTCTGTAAATTGCGAAGCAGGTACAATGAGATTGAAGATGTAAACTGCCAGGTAGGATAGCAGCTTCAACAATCTTGTCCATGCTTGCAGAAGTAGAAGCAAAGAGCAGGAAAAGGCCAAAGGATAACAGGCAGAGTGATCACTTTAAGTAAAGAAGATGGAGCAGCCCTATGCATTCCACACAAACACACACACATAACACATGCTACAAAGGAAGTGGGTGGAACAGAGGTGTCTGCCTCCAGGAAGCAAGAGTGTATATAGGAACATAGGTAAAGAGACGTATGGGACAATGTTCTGGAGGATCTTGAAGCTTTGGCGCACAAATAATAATTTACACACCCTCTGCTCTCACTAAATGCTATGGTGATAATTTCTTCCCTTCCTCAATATTAGCAACTCATATGATAATATATTATTTGATGGAAAATCTCAACATAAAAACAAATAGCCAAACTTTTGAGAAAGACAATATAAGGAAAGAGAAATAATAAACTTTACAAATCCAATAACTCATACAAAATGAATGAAGATATCATAAGAAAATAAATACTTTGACATGAATACATGTGATATTGTAAGTGTAATAAAAGTGTAATAAAAGCATTATGAATAGTAGAAATTAGAGATATAGAAAATGAGAAATATAAAATTGCAACAGCTTGGCTGACTTAGCAAAATGGATGCTACTGAAGAGTAAATTAGTAAATAGTAAGAACAGGCTGTGAAATTCTTCTAGAATGTAGCACAAAGAGATAACAATATGGAAGGGATTAAGGAAAAATTCAATGAGTAGACTTAAATGTTCCAAAATCAGTTCAATAAGACTTCTAAAAGGAGAGGAAAAAAAAGGAAGACAAAAGCACTGTAAGAGGGAAAAAAAGTATTTTTCAAAATTTTGAAAGGAACAATCTAAAATCAGATATATTACATTAATCATAAATCTTTATGCACCTAACAACATAACTCTGAAATATATAAAGCAAAACTAATAGAATTACAAAGAAAAAAATTTAAATCCACAATCATACTGATGAACCTTCAATTTAGCATATTTAAACAATTATTAAAGCAAAAAAGTTAAATAGGAAATTTGAAAAACTGCCAGGTATAGTGGCTGATGCCTGTAATCCCGGTGCTTTGGGAAGCCAAAGCAGAAGACTCACTTGAGGCCAGGAGTTCAAGATCAGCCTGGGCAAGAGATGAGACCCTTATCTCTATAAGAAATGTAAAAATAAGCAAGCCGTAGTAGCATGTACTTGTAGTCCCAGCTACTCAGGAGCATAGGACAGGAAGATTGCCTAAGGCCAGGAGTTCAAGGTTGTAGTGAGCAATGATCACACCACTGTACTCCAGCCTGGGTGACAAGGTAAGTCCATGTCACAAAGAAAAATAAAAGTTGAAAAACAATATATATTTATATATACACTTTAGGTATTTAATATTATCAATGTTTTATATGTTTATATTATATACACGATATGCTTTATATGTATTTAGATCTCTGGGTGTGTGTGTGTGTGTATAAATATAAATTTCTACCCTTCTCCAATATTAGCAACTCATACTATGATAGACTATTTGATGGAAAATCTCAACATAAAAACAAATAGGCAAACTTTTGAGAAAGTCAATACAATGAAAGAGAAATAGTAAACTTTACAAACCCAGTAACTCATGCTAAATGAATAAAAATAAGACACACACAGACACACACACACACTTTACTCAAAGAAAGGATGTATAATCTTTTCAAAAAAACATAAAACATACCTCCAAATTGAACTCAAAATAGGCTACAAAAAAGTTGCTACCCTATGTATGGCCTTGAACACTTTTCATAATACAATAAAATTAGAAATTTACATACTTCTTTTAAGTCTTAGGTACACCAAAAGCATAGAAAAAAATCATAAATTATTATAACTGAATGACAATGAGAACATAATATGTTAAAATTCTATAGAAATGGGTAAGACAGGCAGGGTGCAGTGGCTCACGCCTGTAATCCCAGCACTTTGGGAGGCTGAGGTGAGTGGATCACTTGAGGTCAGAAGTTTGAGACCAACCTGGTCAACAGAGTGAAACTCTGTTTCTACTAAAAATACATAAATTGACCAGGTGTGGTGGTGGGCATCTGTAATCCCAGCTATTCAGGAGGCTGAGGCAGGAGAATTGCTTGAACCCGAGAGGCAGAGGTTGTAGTGAGCTGAGATTGTGCCACTGCACTCCAGCCTGGATGACAGAGTGAAATTTCGTAGAAAGAAAGAAACAAAGAAAGAGAAGGGGGTGGGGGGGGGAGGAAGGGAGGGAAGGAAGGAAGGAAGGAAGGAAAGAAGGAAGGAAGGAAGGAAGGAAGGAAGGAAGGAAGGAAGGAAGGAA
>NC_045435.1:28381821-28501354 GCF_002776525.5 Piliocolobus tephrosceles | reverse complement strand
GAAGGAAGGAAGGAAGGAAGGAAGGAAGGAAGGAAGGAAGGAAGGAAGGAAGGAGACAGTTCTCAGAGAAACATATTTAATTCTAGCAACATTTAATAGAAAAGAAGAGATATTGAAAAATGAATACATTTACTTCCAAACCTCCTACCCTCCCTTTCAAATATCTCAGTGAATTAATAAAGATAAAGACACTAACTAATAAATGTTACACAAAATGTAAACTTGATCAAAAGCATCCAAACTTGTTTTTAAAGACTGATAATATGGATAAAATGTTGCCAAGTATAAGTAGAAAAAAAAAAGAAGACTGAGCAAACAAACAACTCCCCAACAATATCAGGGAATGAAAGATGGGTATAACAAATACAGGCTGGACCCCTGAGTATTGCATAATTCAAAACTAAATGATGTGTACTCTTGGAAGATATGAAAAGTTCTGGGAAACTATCTGTTGCTAGGATTGAGGTTTCTTCAAAGTTTGTTGAGATTTTGCAGACCAGAGATTTGAAGAAATTATTACTTTTAGAAGGCAGAGTGAAAGGGGACTCAAAGCTACAGTTCAACTCTTAGATGAGTTCTTTTTCTTTTTGATTATGGAAGAAATCATTTAGAGGAAGTTCACAATTCTTTGCTACTTCTATGGAATCTAATTTAGATTCCTCTGGTCAGTTGATAAGTCCTGTGATGAACGTTGTGGACCAGAGTTGGAGATGGGCATGAAGCCCACCTGATCTTCACCAGCATCACCAGCATCACCCACATCTGCGGAGGCTGATGCTGAGCAACATCACACTGCAAGTGATGAAAAGGCCAGTCATAAAGTGAGTGTGGTCTCCCGAGGAACCGAGGAGGAAGAGCTAGGAACTTTGGTAGATAAATAGATGGCACAGCCAAATTTGTTATACAACAGGTAATATGAGCCTATATAACTTCTATATTTCATTGTTTTCTACATTTTTCTGTCAAAAGGTAACACACCCAATTTTAAGGTTTACTGCCAGATTACTTTCCAAAAAGATTGAATTCAAGCATTCCTATATCTCTAAAAACACTTTTTTGTAATTCAGTTCAGTAAGTGGAAAATGACATTTTAAAATAGAGGATCTTTTTCATAAGTCTGTTTCATCTACTATGGAAATGGCTTCTAAATATCAAAGTGTGCTTCGACATTGAAAACAAAAATGTGGAAAGCAGAAAGATTACATGTTTAAATAATTCATGCAGACAAATGGAACCAGCACAGTACAAACAATAGTGGCTAAATGTCTTCACCCCAGAAATTGTGTCTGCTGGGCTCCAAGCAGGGGAACTGAGCTTCTTTACCTTGTGCTGCGCACAGCACCACTGCTGCCATGCCCCAAACCAGGCTGTAGGTAGACAGATGACAGAAGGGCATCCTGATCACCTGAAGACAGAAAGCAAAGTACAGAAATGGGGGTTTGGATTCGGACAAAGCCAAGGAAGCTTCAAGCTAATCGCTATTTCAGGGAATGGTGTAGCTAAGTTTTTACCCCCCAGAGAACTTTGGTATTGTGGGAGCAGAACTAGAGGTTATAAATGGAGGAAATAACAAAGCATGCTCAAGATATGAGGAGGGAAAAGCAGCAGCGTGGCTCCAACACAATAGCAATCCCTGGCAATTTGGGGCCTTGCTCCTAAAGCCACCATTATCAAGAGCAAGGTCTCAAAGACATAGGATCACTTACAAACTGCCTTAAATAAATACAGAAAATGCTGAGAATACAAATGTTTGATAGCGTCCACTTCCCAAAAAATCCACAGCTGTTAATATTTAAAATGTAACTCAGCAAGTAACCACTTTTCAGGAACATTATTTGACTGCCTTGAATTTTGTTGAGGTTGATTTTAATTCTGCAAGTCTTATACATAAACTGCATGTTTTAAAAACCAGCACTGGCTTTAATTTTTTCCTTCATTGCCTTATGTTCCTGTGTCTGGGCAGAAATCCTTGACCTTCTTACAAATCATGAGAGTATTTAAGAGAATGTTATTCTGGGCATCACCCTTCTATAAAACGGTAAGTCAGGATAGAGGCAGTTGAACTTTTCTCTGCAATAGTGCCATGGATCCTTTCATTTGGCCTGTATGTATGCTCATACTAAGGGGCAAAGGCAAGAAATGTAACTTTTTCCTATATTTCTATTTTTCATAATAGAAATGAGTAAAAAATATAACTTTTATCTGTTTTTAACTGAACTTTATTTTTATTTCATGTTACTATTCCAACTAGAGGTAAGAATTTACTTCCAATCAATGTCGCATAATCTCTGTCAATTCATTCTCTCACCACCACAACACCTCATAATTGTCCCAATCTCCAGCATTGCATCTACATTCCTGGGGGTTCACAAAATGCCAAGCTATAAGACAGGACTACTTACTAATCACTAATTACAACTGTCTATTATGCTAGCATTTGCTAAAATGGCTGTGTTCCCCTCAAGTCATCACTGTCATTAGTTTGTGCAATTATTGCTCACAAGATGAGCTGGTGCTCGCTCATCTTCTTCCAGGCTGTCCCTGGGTTCCCCTTGTGCTGGATGAAAGGAAATTCTACAAGGCTTTCTGCCTAAATTCCCATTGAACATGTTTTACTGTTCACTTGCCATGATGGACAAGCATGCTGCTTCCTACAGTCTCTTTAGGGGACTGTGAGACACAGGTATTATTTTTTTCTTGGATCTCAACAACTACTTGCAGTTTCTATTTTCCAGTGTCCTGAACTTCCCTTGTCTGGGGCCTGGGCCCAGGGCCTTATTTTGGGAATGCAAACTGGTATCTGAGCATAGACATCAATCAGTCCCATTTTGCTGTCCCAGCCTAGAAAATATTTATCTCCCTGAACCAGAAAAGCTGGTTCCTCCATCATGCTGCGTTCATCCAATCAACCCTTTCTAGCATGAACATTATATCCTTGGTCTTTTAGCATTTAGTGATTTGAAACTGGAATGCCAAGACTCTTGGTATTGCAAAATTTTGGCTTTTGAAACTAAAATTTATTTTCTGCTTAGTATTCCTCCTGTAAGGCAATGGATGCTTAACTGTCTGATTTGAAAGACCAGAGGACAAAAATAAAGTACTGGAATAAAAAACCACACTAGATGATACATTAAAATAATACTCCAACTTATATTTTGCATAAGGTTACTAAACCACTAATACTAACATTTATTGAACATTTATTATGTACTAGACACTGTTCTTAGCACTTGAGACAAAGTATTTCATCCAATATTTCATATAAATCTACATAGGAAGCACTATTATTATCATCATTTTCAAAATAAAGAATATGAGGCAGAGAGAAGTTAAGTAACTTGCCCAAGGTCACACAGCTATGAAGTGACAGAGAAGGGGTTTAAGCCCAGGCAGTCTGGTTTCAGAGTTCATAACCATAATTACCACACCATCTTGCCTCCCCTATGTATAAAGTTTTGTTGGTTTAAAAATTTTGACATGGCTGGGCGCGGTGGCTCACACCTGTAATGCCAGCACTTTCGGAGGTCAAGGCAGGTGGATCATGAGGTCAGGAGATGGAGACCATCCTGGCTAACACACTGAAACCCCGTCTCTACTAAAAATACAAAAAAGTAGCCGGGTGTGGTGGCGGGTGCCTGTAGTCCCAGCTACTCAGGAGTCTGAGGCAGGAGAATGGCGTGAACCCAGGAGGTGGAGGTTGCAGTGAGCAGAGATCACGCTACTGCACTTCACTTCAGCCTGAGCAACAAAGTGAGACTCCGTCTCAAAAAAAAAAAAAAAAAAAAAAAAAAAAAAAAAAATTGACACATCATCACAAAAGTACATTGTTATTGCTGTGACAAAATCATTGTTGTGATGAATGACCAAAGATATTCACACAGCAGTCCCTGCTTCATTGCCCTGCAACAACATGTTAAATTCAATTTTGAAGCTGTATTTAAAAAGCATTTAAACAGGTGTCCACAGAGCCAAGGAATCTCTGAAAGCCTTTGAGTCATTGTCTAGAAGCTCTGCTAGTAATAAAGCATGACCCCATCTGTCATTACCTGCAGCTCAGCACCTACAAACATGCTACCCAATCTCATGTCACTGTACTTTCCATCTTGCACTCCAAGCTCCATTTCACCATTCTTTCAATTACTTGAAAATACCAAGCTATTTCCTACATTAGTTCTTTTATCTTTTCTTCTAAGATGCTGTCAGTTGAATAAAAAAATGAACGAATGATGAATAATTAAATTTATGAATAACATCAAATTAATCATCATTTTACCGAAAAACAGCTACTCTTTTGGACTTTTATCTCCCAGGCACTCAAGTCATCCAGGATGCTTCATTTTTTCCCCTACTTAGAGATGTCATTAGTCACTATGCACATTAGATTCTCGCATGTGAAGTGTCTGTTCCTTACCACCCTACTCTCAGCTCATAACACTGGGTGTTTTGTGCAGTAGTCTTGTCTTCTATTGGAACTGAACTTTTGCCAGTGTAGTTGGCCCACTGTATCTGTGGGTTGTGTATCCATGGATTCAGGGTAACCACAGATGAAAAATATATTTTTTAAAAAAGCATCTGCACTGAACATATACAGATTCTTGTCATTATTGCCTAAATAATACAGCATAAGAACTATTTATATAGAATCTATATTGTATTAGGAATTATAAATAATTAAGAGATGAGTTTATAAATATGGGAAGATATGCATAGGTTATATGCAAATATTACAGCATTTCATATACGGGACTTGCACCATCCACCAACTGGTATCTGTGAGGGTCTTGGAACAAAGCCCCCATGGATTCCAAGGGACAACTGTACTTCTTTCATTTATTCTATTATTAATCATCTCTATTGAGTCTGACTTCATGCCAGGCACTATGGTAGGTGCTTTGGAGACAATGGTGGATAAGGCAGATATAGTCCCTAACTTAGTTTACTATCCAGCTAATGTATTTACACACTATCAACAGATTAATTTTCCTTAAATTCCTCTTTGCACAAGATGCCATCCTCTTCTACAGCTCCTAGCTATCTAGAGAAAATTGTTCAAAGTTCTTAGCCTATTTTCATTCTTGCAATTTCATTTCCATTGCCTTCCTATGCATCCGCTCCCTGCCAGCTAGCCTTTTCTACTTCTAAATGCACCACGCAATTTCCCGCCTTGGTATTTTTGCTTGAGCCATTCCTCCTACATGAAATGTCTTCCCCCCACTAGTGTTTATGTAAGGTCTTACTTTTATGAGCCTGATTACAGTCATCTTGCTATACAGATCCTCCTCTTCTGAAGCACTTTCTGTTTAGGTCTTTTGGAACTTTTAGTGCTCCAAAAAAATTCATGCCTCTTCCTCCAGGGCCAAAGGGGTCCTATCTCCCTTTGTCCCCCACGCCACAGCTTCCAGATCTTGTCTGAACACACCCATCTGCTTTCCAGTTTGAGAGAAGACAACTACGTCCCAAATATACCCACCATATACCCCACACCCTGAGACGCTATTTCCAGCATGCTCACTACCTGCCAACACCCCTCACCTGCCGCCACTCTCCCAGCTATCAATCTTTCATTCTCTCTTGTCAGTGAAAAAAAAATATAATACTAAAGCAGACTTGACAATTTTGAAACTACTATTCTTTCTCAGACTGAGTTAAATTCCTGAGGTTGGGACATTGGCTGCTTGCTTCACTAGAAGCAGTCTCTTATTTGGCTCTGTGTATTCTTTCATGGTATTTAGCAGTATGCTCACAATCTTCCATAAAGGAGTAGTGTCTGTGCGCCTGTCTCATTGGCCCCAAGAACCTCAATATCTACTGAATCCTGTTGCCTTAGTGGGATGTCCTGACCACTTTTTCCTTAATAAACCCATCATGGGCATCCCTTTCTCAACTTATGTGTTCTTATCGGCTCCTGGTTAGCCCCATCTGTTGCTACTATAATTTGAAGCTTATTTCTAGACTATTGGACCATAATCACTTAAATGATCTTGCTTTAGAGTCAAGATGATTGTTAAAGGGTGGTATTCCACCTGTGGGAATCCCATCCCCTCATTCTCAGTGTTTGCCTTAACTAAGCCCTGTTTTTGCCATTCCTTTTAGATTCAATGACTTCCCTGCTGGAATTCATTTTCCTTATCACTCCAAGCTGTGTCTTTCTGTTTGCCTTTCAATTTCTCTGGGATTTTTATTGTCTTCTGATAGCCTTCTTCCTGTGGGCTTAGGAGCAGCGGGTGGGGGAACAGAGCTCTCAAGGATCTAAATATCTCCTTCTTTACCTACCACAAGGATTTCTCTTCCTTTTCCTGTCCAACAGGCGCCACTCAATTCTAATATCCTCCTACTCAATGGATTTGTTAATTTTAATTCTGGTCAATCATGCCCTTTTCTTTCCTTATGAAACAGCCATGACCTAAACTTAATGAGGGAAATTTCAAAAGGAAGTACCAAACCAATTCCAAATAACAGGTGTTTCACAAACATTAATCTTATATAATAAGCTTCATTTTTCCTCTAGCAAGAGAAGTTACTAACCAAGTCCCTTCATGGGTAGGGGTAGAAAATTACCTGGTAATCATTAATGGTGGTCTTTCCTAGGAGTGGAGCTATAGGGAGAGGGCCCTCAATTGTCCTGGTCAGGGTCTGTGGTTGGAGATCAATCAGACGATAAAAATTGGAGCCAATATTGTCTCAGCTCTCTTGGGGACAACTTGTACCCTGGAGGTGCTTGTGTGTGTTGAGCACCAGAGCTGTCATCGTCTGGGTGAAGAGCCAGCATCATGTTAGGGACTGGCATGCTGGAAAAGGGTTCTTCTTCAGCACTCACTCTAATTGCCAGAGACAGGGAGTCTCCATCACTATCGTGTTCCTGTGATGGATCTTTCAGGATAAATGTCTTGGAAGGAATGATGTTTCACCTCCCCATGGCCTATCCCAAGTGCCACCACACACCTGAGTGTCTTCTTGTCTTCAGCTAGAGAGAACCAGTCACTTAGACTCTCATCCTAGACCCCATGCAGTGGCATCATAGTACACAGTGATACTGATCTTTGTGATGTAAGTTGCTTTTTCTTTACATCTCTAAGGCTACAGAGAATTCAAGATTATATCATCTGAAGGTGCCATTAGGACAAATTATTCTTCGCGGATATATTTTATTATTCGATACCCAAGCATACCATAAGCATGCTATGCCTTCCTTGTGACTTCTCTTCCTGTCTTCACAGGTCTAAGACTAATAACATAGTTACTGCTCTTTGAGAAATCCAAGATGATTCAGCTGCCTGAACACATACTCACAGTCTACAAAGACCTGCTCACCCTGCGCATTCACTGCTCTGGGCATTATACTCACAAAGGCTTTGGTTTGAAGTGAGCAGAGATAACTCGACAATTTTCTCAGTATTACTGAGACTGTTCCATCCTATGTAATTATCTAGGAAAGTCAGAAAAAATCAGGCCAAATGTTTCCCCAGGCTCCATTGCCAGTGCCCACCCAACATATTTTGTTTTATTTTCAGCTAAGGCAATGGTGGAGACAGATACTGGCATTCCATTTCTACGTGATATTTTTTTCAACCATTAGGCTTCTCTCTGACGTAGAAATCCAGGCTCCAGCAGAGGCCATGATGAAGAATGCAGAATGCACAAGCTCTCATAGAGAAAAATCTCTGTTTTAGGACAAGAGAGAAAGCGATACATACCAAACCACATATCGTGGACTGGGAGCCAGCAATGTTAAGAAACAAAAACACAGTGATTGAGGCAAAGGAAATCAGAAGGAAAGCCTTACTCTTAAATAGATACGTATTTTTATTTTACAGTTTTTTTTTCCTCGAGTTCATGCAGAATAACTGAAAAGATGACCAATCTGAAAACAACAGTATTTATATATTTACAGGGAGGTGACCTGGGCTAAAATAAATACTACATTTGTGAGCAAAACAAATCATTTTACCTCTCTGAGACTCCGGAAGAGTAACAGTACCAAGCTAATGGTTAAAAAGACTAAATGAAGCAGTATATAAAGCTCCTAGAATACTGCCAGTACAAATAAGCACTAAATAAATGTTGTTCTTATCTCAGAGTTATTATGAGAATTAGGCAATTAAAGCACTTCGTATAGAGCCTAGGTTATAGTAAATGCCAATACGTGTTAGATAGCCAAAAAATATTAATTGATCAAATAATATAGGGGGAACTACAGTCCTGAAAACGAAGAAGCCCACTTATAACCCTTGCCATGCAGTCCAGGGTTCACAAAAACCTGGGTCTTACCAGACAGCTGCCCATCTGGCAGCTACATTACCCCATTCATGCCTCTTCCTCAGCAAGTTTCTACGTCCAAATCCACATGACCGCACATGTAGTCACAAGGACTTGGAAATATTAGCCTTTCTGCCTGTTTATGTGTAAAACCAGGTAATAATTCATTTTTAGAAGGATAATTATAAAGAAGATTAACAGCATCTAGCTTGCAGTAGAGCGTAGCTCACAGACCACCATTCTCCTTTGTTAAGAAAGACAGTGAAATCATTGGCTATGTGGTCTTGCCAACAAACCATACATGAAAAAATTGTCTTGAGGCATTCATTGTATTTGGATTTTTATACCAATACCATTGTATTTGGATTTCATATACCAGTAGGGTATATGAAAACCTTCTCCGTTTTTTGTCTTGTAAGCTGGTTCCGAATAAACAAAATGTCTGTTTCTCTAGATACCCGGGGTTAACCCTTCAAAGCATCATGATCACAGAGCAGCATTTCAGCTCTCTCAAGTGTAGCTTCAGCTTTAACGGATCCTTCATGGCTTCCCCCAGGCAAGGGCTAGGAGGGAGAAAGGGGCTAACAAAGAGACGCTGGAGCTCTCCCGCGAGCCTGAAAATCTGTATCTCCGCCACGGCTTTTGGTGCCAACATGGAATCAATACAGCATTTCTCATTCCCTTTTGGAGGCATTTTAAAATAGGCTGTGCCTCCCCAGCTTTGGGAGCTGGAGCCAGTGAGCCGAGCCGAGCCTGCCCGGAGGATGCGCCAGCCTCGCCAGCGCGGATCAAGCGCCCCCGGAGCCCCGGCCTGGTGCATCTATTTTTCAGGGAATTGGAATGGAGAATCCGGACGCCAGCAGCGGGCTGTAAACCACCCTTTGAGGCAAAATCCGCTACTCAGCAAGGTAAAGCGCTTAGAGAAAAGCGCTGCCATCAACACCACTGATAAAGTCGCCGGACCGGATTGTGGCGAGAGCCGAAGCTCCGCGTCTACCACTCGCCCCCCGCCCCAGGGCCACCGGCTCGACATCGCCCACCCTGAGCCCTCCTTCCCAAGCCCGGGTCCCGCTCACCAGCCTCTCCATCCTCGCTCCTGGAGGCGCACGCGAGGTGGCTGACTGCGGATGTGCGCCTGGAGCTCTGCTTGGGAGGCGGGAGGAGCGTCACCTGTGCCCCCGCCGCACCTCCCGCCCCTTCCTCCTCCACTCTTCTTTCCCTTTCCCCCAGGCTCTCACAGGAGCGGAGGCTGAATTAAGTGGTTTGTATTCAGCGTTGCCTGTTTTCACACATTTTTCGCTTTTCAAAGGTGACCACTGGGGAAACTGAGAAAGTGTTTGGAAAAAAAAAAAAAAATTTCCTGTTACCTGGACTGAGAAAGGAAATGAGGTGGGAGGTTGTGAGATCAATTGTTGAACTGTTAGCTCTTGATGTAGTGGCAAAGGATTCAAGCTGAATTTAACCAATGGACTTTCTTTTCTTTTTTTTTAAAGAAAAAACTTCATTTATTATTTTTAAATCCAGATTCAAATTATATATTTAAGCAATCAATTCCGTAATGATTTCACCTTTCGTGATGTGATCAATTCCTTGGTGAAGAGTTTCCTTCTACTTGCATTAATGATGAGGATTCTTTTTTATCTTCTCCTTCTCCTTCTCCTTCTTCTTCTTCTTCTTCCAGAGTTCTTGGCTCTTAAAAAAAAAAAAAAAAAAGGACAAAGAAAGCATCAAATCTTTCAAAAAAGGGACAAAAAGCTTCACCTCCTGAAGCCTTTTGTTTTACTACTACCACCCTCTCATAAGGAGCTGGGACAAAGCTTTGGGGTTTTGTTTTTGCTTCCTTTTACAGACAAAGTCTCCCTCTGTTGTCCAAGCTGGAATGCAGTGGTGTGCGATCATAACTCACTCCTGGGCTCAAGGGATCCTCTCACTTCAGCCTCTAAGGAGCTAGAATGATAGATGTGCAGCCACTATGCCCAGTTTTTGTTTTTTTTTTCCAGACATGGGGTCTTGTGTTGCCCAGGCTGGCCTGAAATTCCTAGTCTCAGATGATCCTTCTGCCTCCACCTCCCAAAGCAGTGGGATTACAGGCATGAACCACCGCACCTGACCTATTCTCCTACTTCTAACACCATAGACTAGGCTCACCTGATTTTGAATTTTATATGAATGGCATCATAGCATATGTCTTCACTTGTGTCTGGGTTTTTTACTCAACAGTAGATTTTAAAAATCCATCCATGTTATTGCCTGTAGTGTGGCTTATTCATTCTCATTGATGTATAGTATCCTATTCTATAAATACTGTATATTACAATTTATTTATCCTTCTATTAATGAACATTTCTTTGTTTTTCAAATTGGAGGCATTTTTCACAGTGTTGCTATAAACATTCTTATACATGTCTTTTCATAAGCATATGTACGTCATTCTATTACATGTATTTTTCCCATATATTTTCCTATCACTTTATTTTTTAACCTTCCTCTATTAGAGAAATATTAACTGCACACTTGGAAAAAAACTTCTCCCACCTTGGTCTCCCAAAGTACTGGGATTACAGATGTGAGTCACTGCACCCAGACTTAACCTATTTGTGTGTTTTAATTATTGATATAATAGGACTTTTAAATTGTTTATATTTCATTTTAGTATATTTTCTTCTGTCTTATCTTTTATTAGGCTAAATATTCTTTTGCTACATTAAGAGTTATATTTTATAGGCCGGGCGCGGTGGCTCAAGCCTGTAATCCCAGCACTTTGGGAGGACGAGACGGGCGGATCACGAGGTCAGGAGATGGAGACCATCCTGGCTAACACGGTGAAACCCCGTCTCTACTAAAAAAATACAAAAAACTAGCCGGGCGAGGTGGCGGGCGCCTGTAGTCCCAGCTACTCGGGAGGCTGAGGCAGGAGAATGGCGTAAACCCTGGAGGCGGAGCTTGCAGTGAGCTGAGATCCGGCCACTGTACTCCAGCCTGGGCGACAGAGCAAGACTCCGTCTCCAAAAAAAAAAAAAAAGAGTTATATTTTATTATTCTGCTGTTTTCTCCTAACTTACTAAGGGCAATACATATGTATTTTTTAAATCAATTTCTTAAATTTCCCAACACATACACCTTAGCATAATTCTCCTCACCTCTCGTTATCTTATTTTCTAATTTTTTTAAGTAAACTCTTACATTTATTATTTTAAAATCCAGATTCAAATTATTTTTTAAAAATACAGATTCAAATTATGTAGTTAAGCAATCAATTTCATAATGGTTGAGGCCAGGAGTTCAAGATCATACTGGGCAACATAGTGAGACCCCTGTCTCTACCAAAAAATAAAAATAAATTACCTGGACATGGTGGCACATGCCTGTAGTCTCAGCTAATCAGGAGGCTGAGATGGGAGGACTGCTTAAGCTCAGGAGGTTGAGGCTGAAGCGAGCCATGATCGAGACACTGCACTCTAGAAAAAAAAAACCCAAAAGCTTAAAAACAACATTTTTAGGTTAAAAGAGACTTGGGACACAGAAAGGTGAACAAAAGGGGAAAAACTCCCAGCCATAATGAAACATAAACATTGTATTAAAGAAATTTGCTTACATAATTTAAAATTATTGGACAGATTTAAAGGAGCACTTAGAATTAATATATCACCTTAACTATATCAGACGTCAATATTGAGCAAAAGAAGTAAACAAGGAACTCAACAAAACGAGAAGGAGAATATAATAAAACTAAAGGCAGAAATCAATAAAAAGGAACACAAATAGAATACATATAAATTTTTTTCTAGAGATTAATTGATCAAACTGGTGGCATGTAACACTCAGAAAATTACTTCTTTTTTTTTTTTTTTTTTGAGATGGAGTCTCGCTCTGTCGCCCAGGCTGGAGTACAGTGGCCGGATCTCAGCTCACTGCAACCTCCGCCTCCTGGGTTTACGCCATTCTCCTGCCTCAGCCTCCCGAGTAGCTGGGACTACAGGCGCCCACCACCTCGCCCGGCTAGTTTTTTTGTATTTTTTTAGTAGAGACGGGGTTTCACTGTGTTAGCCAGGATGGTCTCGATCTCCTGACCTCGTGATCCGCCCGTCTCGGCCTCCCAAAGTGCTGGGATTACAGGCTTGAGCCACCGCGCCCGGCCAGAAAATTACTTCTGTAATACTCAGAAAATTATTTCTGTAATACAGAGTAACAATATAGAATGAAAAGGGAAAACTAATACTGATGCAACAAATAGCAAAATTAACAAAACAATACTGTGAACAGTCATATGAAAACTTATACAAAATGAATAAATTTCTGAAAGTGGCAAATTGGCCACAAAACTTTAAAAATTAAATAGGCCAATAACTTAGTAAGCAAATAAATCCAAATCAAAGACTTGCTTTGCTAAATAAATAAATAAATAACAGACCTACAGGATTGTTGAGGAATAGATCTATCTTATTCATGTCCAAAAGGGAGAACTATAAAATTACTGAGATCTTTCTTTGAGGCTAGTGTTATTTTAATTTTAAAGCCAGGAAAGGATAATAGAAGAAAATAAAATTATAGCCTTCTTTTACTTATAAATATAAAGCAGAACAATTTCCAAAATGGCTTAACATTAGAAAACTGTCAATATAATTTATCATATTAGTAAATTGCTATGAAAAATTCATGATTATCTCAACAAGTACCAATAAATTATTTCTTAAGTTCAACAACATATTTATCATAAAATCAAAGAAGATAGGAATAAGAAAATATTTCCTAACCTTGACAATATGCTTAGCGATCAAACTGCAGCAAATATCATATTTAACTGTAAGGAAATTTTAGACATGGTCTTTTAAATCGGAAACAAGAAAAAGATAACTGCTATTGCAGGTATTAAATATAAAAAGAGGTGTCGATTGGAAAGAAAGAAGCAAAACTGTCATTAGTTGTAAGAAAGATAATCAACTTCATGAAAAACAATCAAAATCAACAGAAAAACTTAAATACAGAGTTTAGCACAGTTTCCAAATATTGGTTAACTTAAAAACTCTGAAAATGTTCCTAAACAACTAATAACCAGCTAGAAATGTATTTAAATATCATTAATTATAGTAAACAAATTAAAAGTACCTAAGAATTAACCTAGCAAAAATTGCACTTACATTGAGAAAATTGCAAAACCTTCCTAAAAGACATTTAGAAAGACTTGAATAAATGGATAATATATTTATGGCTGAAGGAAATTTCACTATAAAGACATCAGTGCCCCAAACTCAAACTTATTAACAATTTATAGTTTGACTTAACATTGTTAAATCCATCCACTTTTTATCCATAAAAAGTGGACTTTTGGTTTTCCCTTAAAGACTTCTGTTCCCCTAATGGTATAACTGAAAAATGTAACAGACTGATGCCAAACAGGGAGAAGTAATCAATATCTAGTATGTAAAGAATTTAAGATATAAAAAATTTCTGGCCTGATGCAGAGGCTCACCCCTGTAATTCCAGCACTTTGGGAGGCCGAAGCAGAAGGATCATTTGAGGTTAGGAGTTTGAAAGCAGCTTAGCCAACATGGTGAAACCCCATCTCTACTAAAAACACAAAAAATTGTCAGGGCGCAATGGCTCACGCCTGTAATCCCAGCACTTTGGGAGGCCGAAGCAGGTGGATCACCTGAGGTCAGGAGTTTGAGACCAGCCTGGAAACATGACGTAACCCCTTCTCTACTAAAAAATAACAAAAATTAGCTAGGCGTGATGGTGGGTGCCTGTAATACTAGCGACTTGGGAAGCTG
Source organism: Piliocolobus tephrosceles (assembly GCF_002776525.5). Classification (NCBI taxonomy): domain Eukaryota; kingdom Metazoa; phylum Chordata; class Mammalia; order Primates; family Cercopithecidae; genus Piliocolobus; species Piliocolobus tephrosceles. Next base: position 28,487,327 of record NC_045435.1, on the reverse strand, counting down.
AGGCAGGAGAATCACTTGAACCCAGGAGGCAGAGGTTGCAGTGAGCCAAGATCACACCTTTGCACTCCAGCCTGGGCAACGAGTGAAACTCCATCTCAAAAAAAAAGAAAATGCAAAAAATCAGCCAGGCGTGGTGGTGGGCACCTGTAATCCCAGCTACTTAGGAGGCTGAGGCAGGAGAATCGCTTGAGCCCCAGCGGCGGAGATTGCAGTGAGCAGAGATCGTGCCATTGCACTTCAGCTCTCGGTGACAGAGCGACACTCTGTCTCAAAAATAAATAAATAAATAAAATTTGCAAATATAAACAGCCAACCAGACATTACTTGAAAATGTAGACAAGATCCTCACAGAAGGGGAAACTTGAATGGCTAACAAATATAGGAATCCATGCTCATACTTATTAACAATCTGAAAAAATGCAAATCAAAGCAGTCATTCAATTGGTAATGTCGGGAGGGGATCTGAATCAGGGAATGAATAGAAATATTCAAAGACATTAATATTAATATAACCTCATTGGAAACCAGTAATTCATGAAATTGGATTATATATTTAACCAAATCATTGTTTTCATTTATTTCTAAAATAATTGTTGCTACCAAATGCATGTTTTAATTTGGAAGGTTAAATCTTAAATTTGAAGTGTACAAAATAACAGTAACAAATTCACAAACCTGCCAATTACCTGTATGTGAGAAGAGAATGGCTCATTACATTCTCCATGTGAGACTGTCTCAAATGAGGTATTGGTTCACACATATTCTGTGACCTAGAGATATAGCGACATTAACGTATCCATAAGACGAATACAGCCCAAACACTCCCCCTCATGGCAGTACATTGTAAGAGTACGCTATGAGTAAAAAATTTGGAGATTCAGATTCAAATTCTCTTGAGATTGACCAAAGAATATTTTCAAATGCTTCACTGGGCATAAAAATACTCGAATTACAGGACTTGCATATTGTTTCCACTCTATAATAGTGAGAGTCATAACCTACGATTTGTCCTCTTGGAGAGTCTATTCATTATACTCTAAAACTTAAACCACTGGTCCTTATGTGTTCCATATATTTCAGATTCTATATAGAGATAATTAACTTATTCCCTTGGATGTAAAATAGGCATTTCAAAATTAACATGTTCAAAATTGAACTCTGGATTCTCTTTCCAAAGTTTGCTCTTCCTCGAATCTTTCCCATATTTGTAAAAGTTTTCTTCATCTAACACCAAAAAACAAACAATCATCAGGACAATTCTTACATTTTGCTCTTTTACCACAGCTGTTCCTTCAGCAAATCTTGCCATCCCAAACTTGTCTTTAACCCCTCAGTCCCCTTTGCTGCTACTCTAGTCCAGACCACCATCAACTCTCATCTTGACTACTGCAATAGTCTCTTTGAAAAATCTCCTTCCAATCTCTACCTTTTTTTACCTCTCAGTGAGCTTCCTCCCCACCAGTTGTCTGTGATCCATATTCTCTCGTGCAAAAATCTGTCCTCAGTAAAGACTCTTAAACTCAATTTACCGTAAGTATTAATGATAATTAACAGCCTACCTTTGTAATATTCCAGAGTAAACTATCACTTTAACAAAGATATATCCTTCAGTGAGGGAATTACCAAGCATGTGGAAAAAAGGTTTTTCATAACAACTCTTTTCATGACGTATTTTGCCAGAGCCCTTGGAATTTCTTTTCTTTAATGATTGAAACTAGCCCCGTTTCACTCATCCTTTTTTTCACAAACAGGTAACATCTTCTTTCTCAGAGCAATACAGAGGAAAACGATGACAACACATGAAATAAATTAAAATGTTATGAGTGCTCCTATAGGTAGACAAATAGAAGAACTAGATGTACCTGAAAAACACAAATCAGAAACGTTCTTTGTGACTATACTTCTTTTCTATACACTGTATTGCCCTCTTGATACCCTTAATCTGTAATGCTCTTTTGATTTGCCACTGCCTCTTTGACATTAAAATTAATACTATATGAGATTTGCCACATTCCACTTTATTAAAAAAAACTAATGAATATTCAAACTCCTACACGTTTTTCAAAGATATATAACATCTAATATATTCTTAACATTCTCAAGAATAAGAAAAAATAGGTAATCACCTAAATATTTATCACAGAAAAATGGTTAAGCAAAATATAATATAATGTAATAAATAATAAAATAATTTTATTAAGAATTATATATAATTTATAATTACATAGATCTATAAATAAGTTTAATAGAATATAATGTAGTCACTTGCTGACTATATTACTAAAATGGAATTTCAAGAGTTTGGAATAACCTCAGAAAATAAATGTATAATAATAATAATAAATATTCAAGATGAATGTATTAAGTAACGTGATAAGCATTTAATAGGGATCATTTATTCACATTATCTGGGTAAGTGCAGTTATTAGGTACAGATGAGAAAACGGAATCTCAGTGATGTTGAGAGAATCACTCAAAGATATACCATGATTAAGTGGAAAAAGTGAGAAACAAGCTTCATTTTCACTGGAGTGCCTAGGCATCGACACTTTAAAAAATAGCTACTTTGGGCCGGGCGCGGTGGCTCAAACCTGTAATCCCAGCACTTTGGGAGGCCGAGACGGGCGGATCACGAGGTCAGGAGATGGAGACCACCTTGGCTAACACGGTGAAACCCCGTCTTTACTAAAAAAAAAATACAAAAAACTAGCCGGGCGAGGTGGCGGGCGCCTGTAGTCCCAGCTACTCCGGAGGCTGAGGCAGGAGAATGGCGTAAACCTGGGAGGCGGAGCTTGCAGTGAGCTGAGATCCGGCCACTGCACTCCAGCCTGGGCGACAGAGCGAGACTCCGTCTCAAAAAAAAAAGCTACTTTGACCAAAGTGTAACTAAATTGTGTTACTGATATGTCTTCATGTAGCCCTCTGAATAAAATGTACATTTTTTATTGCAGTTTAAAATTAACAAAAAGCCATCATTTTAATTGTCAATGATTCTTCTTAGATACAATATAAAAATGAACATATACACTTTATGTTGGCCCTTAAGTTTTTGCTAACATTAACGTGAAATATTTTGCATTTTGCATATTTAGGTCTTCTCACAGTAGGCATTTTCTCTGTCCTCTTCCTAATTGCCAGACTGCTGTAATTTTCCTGCTTACTCTTTTTACATTTGCTGCTTTGAATTTTCCATTACCATTGAAGGAAAAGAGAAATCTTTTTTAGCAGTTCTTCTCTACAATGTTATTTAGAGAGTACATGTAATCTGGTTGTGCCATTTATCTTTGACTGCTCAGACATCATTTTGTCTCGGTTTCTAGATTTTATCAATGGTCTTTCTCCAGAAGACACTACATAGTCATTCTAAATAGGTGGATGAGGATGACTGTGAAGAGTTTGGCGGTAAAATATGAACACACCCTTAAAGTCAACAACAACAAAACATAAAAAAGAAGGCTTATATGAGAATTTCAGCAGAATTAGGGATTTATATTCCAAATATTTGTTACAAAACTAAGCAAGGAATAGTCATTTTCTTAGTTGATAACTTCTTTATTGACATTTGTATTTCAATAAGAAGTAAAATTAACCGATATCTAGCTAGTAGATTGATGGAAGATACATAGGCTATTCAATTGGCATATTCCAATCTCATGAGTTGGGGAAGGTCTAGGCGAATGGATCACCTGAGGTCAGAAGTTCAAGACCAGCTTGGCCAACATGGTGAAAACCTGTCTCTACTAAAAATACAAAAAATTAGCCAAGTGTGGTGGCACGTACCTGTAATCCCAGCTACTCGGGAGGCTGAGGCAGGAGAATCACTTGAACCTGGCAGGCAGAGGTTACATTGAGCTGAGATTGCCCTACTGTACTCCAGCCTGGGCAACAAGAGCGAAACTCCATCTCAAAAAAAAAAAAAAAAAAAAAAGGAATATTTCTGATCATTTTCCTGTATATTCTGATTATGAACTTCCTTACATGTCCTGCAGATAAATAAATCTTGTTTGATTTGCCCAAGTGATATACTGATATTCACCAGTCTGTTAGTCCATAGTTAATACTGAAATCTGTTACAGCTTTGTTTATGAAGCTTGTCATCTAAAGTGGGATAGATACAAAGACCCTAGACTCATTATGCCTACACTTTTCATAGGAAATCACCAGAGTAATTAGGAAAAGGGAGAGGAGTACGTTTGTCTTCTTACAACATGTGTTTTAAAAAGGATAGGGCCATAACAAAAGAGGAAACATTTCAGTGGAACAGGTACATGTTTTCCTTAACTTACTGAAGCCTGAAATGTAGCCCATTAATTTGAAAATGCAGAAGATCATAGTATAGAACTTAAAATGTGTTGGACTATAAGGCTCAAATTAAAAGTGTATGATATGTAGAAAGAGCAGAGATGAGACTGCTATTGATTTAAAGCTCTATGACAAGCCAGAAAAACTTTTTTTTTGGTACAGATATTTGGGATACCTTCTCTGGGCTTCTAGTAATTCATTAATATATTCAAGTTGTATAGTTCATGGCAAGATAGTCACCAAAACTCTAGGCTACAGGATAAAGGAATTAACAGTATTTGCTCCAAAGCTTGTCTTAGATCCCCTGTTGAAGTAGGAAGGGGAGGATGTATTATTCTTTAACCCTAGAGAATGGTGAAGGTTGTTTGGCTTGTCAGTGGATCCTTGTGTTTTATGCTCATATTTATCCAAAGGAAAGGAAATCTGTTTGTTGAAGGGATATCTTCTGCACTCTCATGTTGGCTGTTTTGTTTTGTTTTGAGATAGGGTCTTACTTTGTTGTCCAGGCTGGAGTACAGTGGTATGATCATGGCCGACTACAGCCTCAAACTTCCAGGCTCAGACAATCTTCCCACCTCAGCTTCCTGAGTATCTGGGACTGTAGGCGCTCACCACCATGTCTGGCTAACTTTTTTATTTGTTACTGAGGCGGGGTCTTGCTCTGTTGCCCAGGCTGGTCTTGAACTCCTAGACTCAAGCAATCAGCCCACTTCAGCCTCTCAAAGTGCTAGGATTACAGGTGTGAGCCACTGTGGCTGGTGACTTTCATATTAATTGCAGCACTATTTACAATAGCCAAGATAAGGAATCAACCACAGTGTCCAACAAGAGATGAATGAATAAAGAAAATGTGGTATATATGCACAATGGAAATACTATCCAGACTTAATAAAGAATGAGATCCTGTCATTTATGGCAATACGGATGAGCCTAGAGAACATTATGTTTAGGGAAATAGCCAGGAACAAACAGTTAAACACCACATGTTCTCACTCATATGCAGAAGCTTAAAAAGTTGATCTCACAGAAGTAAAGAAAGGAGGATACTAGAGGACAGGAAGGGCTGTAGGAAAGGAGAATAGAGAGAGATTCCTTAAAGGTTATGAAATTTTAGCTAGGTAGGAGGAATAAGTTCTAGTGTCCTATAGCACTGCAGGATGACCATGTTTAACATTAATATATTACATAGTTTCAAATAGCTAAAAGAGGGGATATTGAATATTTCCATCACAAAGAAATGATAAATGTTTGAGAAGATGGATATGCTAATTATCCTAATCAGATCGCTATACCTTGTATGTATCAAAAAACTTCACTATGTATACCCCATAAAAAGGTACAATTATATTTGTCAATTAAAATAGATAAATAAGTAATTTTAACAAGGATATATCTCATAATGCCCAAGTCAACCACTAAAGGAAGAGTAAAGAAATCTTATTTAAAAATTAGTTAATAAATTAAAAATTGGGGGAAATAAAATTTTAAAAAATAACTCAAAATCAAGGAAAGAGAAAAGAACATTAAACAGGTGAGAGGTAACAGAAAATGAATAGTAATGTGGTAGATTAAAACCCCAAAATATCAGTATTTACAGTGACTATATGGAGAATAAATACTTTAATTTTAAAAGATTATTTACTATAATATAAAAAGTTATTTAAATACTGTTTATTGGCTTCTACTGTTAGAAATATCCTGTGAGGATATTATACCGTTTAATTATTGTTATAATTAAATTATTGTTATAAAACAGAAGATAAATACAGGTGACAGAGCTTGGAAGGAAGGAGAGCAAAGAGAAATGGGCAACTAAGAGAGACATTCTGAAACCGGGTCAATGGTCAATGGTCTTGTTGTTTGAGGTGTTATCCAAGCTTGTCGTCTTGCCACCAAGAGAATTAAGAAGCATAGATACAAAGGGTGAAGTTGAAGCAAACATTTAATAAGTGAAAGAACAAAGCTCTCTGCAGCAGAGAGGGGAGCCCTAGTGGGCTGCTGTTTTACAGTTGAGTTCAGAAGCTTTTATAAGAAAGTCCTCTCAGCTCTGCAGCTGCTTGAGCAAATTCTCTTATCTGTACAGCTGTCTGTGTAACTTCCCTTATCTATGCAGCTATAGGTTTGTCTCTAGGTAAGCACAAAGCACAGCTTCTCTTGTTTGTATAACTGTGGGTTTGTTTTAGGTAAGCCCCCCTCCCCTCCCCATGAAAGCGCCCATGGAGCCCACCATGTCCATGTCTGAAAAGGGGAGGTAACTTTTTCCTGGGATCCCACCAATCACAAAAAGAACAAAAGGCTTCTATGCTGGACCTTGCCTCCTTATCTGTGCAGCTGCAGCCTGAGTTTTCCCCGGTTGCTCTACTTGTGCCTGTAGCTGTGATTTTTCAGGCTCCTTTTCCAAGGACTAGCCTTAGCTGTCTACCTAACTTTTTGCTTTTCTTCTCCCTAAATTGTATGGTGGATGAAACAAACAAACAAACAAACAAAACACAGGTTTGGCAAGGCTGTTCAAAGTTGTTGAAGTAAGCAGGAAAGAAAAAACAAGGTATATTGGGAGGAAAAGGGTGGAGGAAAATTTGAAGGAGGTGTAAAAAGAGCTGTCTTCGGGCCGGGCGCGGTGGCTCAAGCCTGTAATCCCAGCACTTTGGGAGGCCGAGACGGGTGGATCACGAGGTCAGGAGATCAAGACCATCCTGGCTAACATGGTGAAACCCCGTCTCTACTAAAAAAAATACAAAAATCTAGCCGGGCGAAGTGGCGGGCGCCTGTAGTCCCAGCTACTCCGGAGGCTGAGGCAGGAGAATGGCGTAAACCCAGGAGGCGGAGCTTGCAGTGAGCTGAGATCCGGCCACTGCACTCCAGCCTGGGCGACAGAAGGAGACTCCGTCTCAAAAAAAAAAAAAAGAGCTGTCTTCAGTAATTGTGGCAAAAATTAAGTGGAGATCATATAATGTAGATCAATTTGACATTTGCCATGTAAGAACAGTCGCCCCGGGAAGCAGGCCTAGGGTAGGGATGTCTTCATTATTTGATTCATTTAACCATGCATGTATAATACATTGATTGACATTTTAAAAAATATGTGACTTATACAAACACTTCTGGTAATGGATTTTGAAGAAAAATAAATATTTTTCCTTACTGATGTATCATTTCTACTTACATTCTTGTTTTACTAAAAGAGGAACAATCTTCTCGTTATTCATTAGAGGATGATTCATGTACACAATCTGGCGTTGGAGTACCAGGGACCTCAGTCTCCATAGAGATGGTGTGTATTTCATGACAGTTATTGTGCCATTTGGATTCTGGGCAAGATATTCCTCTGGTGAGTTAATTAATACTTATGACGGGAAAACAGATATTTGAGGAGCAAGTGTTCTCACAGATGAATAATTAAGGGTAAGAAAATCTTCAAAGTCCAGATTCAGCTGGGGTTCAGTTCTCAATTCAGATGCAGCTGAGGCAAAAAAAAAAAAAAAAAAAAGAGAGAAACAAAATTAAATATAAAAGTATGTCATGCTAGATTTATATGATGCCTAAGACTGGTCTTCCCCAAATTTTGTTTGTTTGTTTGTTTGTTTGTTTGTTTGTTGAGAGGGAGTCTCGCTCTGTCGCCCAGACTGGAGTGCAGTGGCCGGATCTTAGCTCACTGCAAGCTCCACCTCCCGGGTTTATGCCATTCTCCTGCCTCAGCCTCCCGAGTAGCTGGGACTACAGGCGCCCGCCACCTCACCCGGCTAGTTTTTTGTATTTTTTAGTAGAGACGGGACCAAATTTTTATATGAAGCCAAAGTATAGGAAACATATCCCTCTCAGATATTTCTCCCAACATTTTACAAAACTTCACAGTACCATTTCCTGTACCCACTGAAAGGCCCTCCAATTTGAGAAGAATAGTTGATGTCATAACTTTCACTTAACCTTACATAAACCCCCAACACTTTAAATGCATGGCAACATCATGAGGAGACACTATGACACTATAACTATTCCTGTAACTTTGTGTTAATTTGAAGACTGGGAAGCCCCTATTCTCTTAGAGTCTTCATCCTTCTTCTTTCTTTCTTTCCTGCCTCTTTTTCTTTTTCTCTCATTTCTCAACTCTCCAGTGTGAAAGTCCTTCATGAATTTTACACATGGTAAGAATGCTACTAACTGATCTAAACTAAAGGTGTGGTGATTGTGGGCACAATAATTTAATGATGAGAGCAAATAATTCTCCTGAGATCTTCAAAAGTATTGATTTCCTCAGTCCTCTGCTATAGTATGTTAAGACTGGCACAAGGCCACAATTTCTTTGTTGGTTGAGAAAAAATTCCAATAATTTTCCCTGACACCACATGGTAGCAGAAAAGGGCATCTGATTAGGTTATTCTCTAATAGGAGGTTAAAGTGAAATTTTTAATTTTCCTGCTATAGGAAAGAAGGGCTTTGGAAAATCTATTAAGTGACATGTATATATGTATGTGTATGCCTCCGTGTGTGTGTTTTCAAGGTGTCAAAATATACAAAAATAATTAAGCAAAAATTAGAATTATATTTTCAAAGCTTTCATTTCTAGATAAGATGGAGTAGTTTGCAGGAGGTGAATGCTTCTATTTAGAATAATAATATAAACTGAATTAATTACACAAGAATTTACTTAAAGGCATCAGACCACTGAAAAGCCAAGAAGAATTAGAGGGAGTAAAATATAGAGAGGAGGGAGTCTTTCAGAGGACAACTGAGAGTCAGCAGCAACAACCTGGGGTTATTTTTGTCAGTACTTTGTGGGTTGGAAGTTGAGAATCGGGAAACAGATAAACCCTTGGAGTTTTCTGGAATCTTGCAGCACTAGAGTGAGTGGAGTGACAAATGGAAGACTAGAGCTTCAGACACATGCCAATTTCTCCCTTAACATCTTGCTGAACTGCATATCTACACATGGTGGGAAGTTAAAAGGTAAATCAATATCTCAGGAAGTCAGAGTGGTATTTTTCCAGACCTAAGGTTCTTAGAAGATAAAAATCTCTAGGAAGGGGGCCTAGAGATTAAAAACTCTACTTAGTGTTGAATTCATGCAGTGAAAAGCTGCCAACACCCTTTTTCTGAGGATACTTGTTGATATATGTAAGAATCCAGCTTTGACCTTAAGTAGAACTCTGCTGCTGAGCAATAAATAAATCAAAAGAGCATTTGGTGATTTTTTGGGCTAGAGTAACAAAACTGAAGACTTGAGACTTGAAGAAACTCACACATAGAGCCGCCTTCCCCCTCAAAACATTTACTGAATTCTGATTTTGTGCAGCGGAAAAAAAAACAGAGTTAAGTTCAATCTCTCAACAGCTCAGAAAAAATTATCATAGTCTCTTAGTGCTAAGGAGACAAATATGCATTAGTCTCACAATGGAAAGCTCTGGAGGTTCATGCTTTAAAAAGAGTGATAAACCAATTAGAAAATATTTTGAACAGAATTACAATGAAGATATGACATATCAAAACTTGTGATATATAGCTGAGGAAGTGAACAAAGGAAAATGTGTTGCCTTAGATCCACACATTCAAAGAAAAAGGCAGAAAATTGATGATCAGAGCTTCCATGTCAAGATACAAGTAAATCAGCAGGAAATCAAAACTACAGAAAGTAGAAGAAAGGACGTAACAAAGACAAGAGCAAAACTCAATAAAATAGAAGATAAAATAGCAACATTTGGGCTGGGCGCAGTGGATCAGGCTTGTAATCCCAGCACTTTGGGAGGCCGAGGTGGGTGGATCACCTGGGGTCAGGAGTTTGAGAACGGCCTGGCCAACATGGTGAAACCCCGTCTCTACTAAAAATGCAAAAATTAGCTGGGTGTGGTGGTGCGCACCTGTAATCCCAGCTACTTGGGAGGCTGAGGCAGGGGAATTGCTTGAACCTGGGAGGCGGAGGTTGCAGTGAGCCAAGATAGCACCACTGCACTCCAGCCTGGGCGACAGAGCAAGCAAGACTCTGTCTCAAAAATAAATAAATAAATAAATAAATAAATAAATAAATAAATAAATAAATAAAATAAAAAGTAAAATAACAACTTTCAAGTGGGCATTTACTAGTAAAATTTATACACCCCAGGTGAGGTTAACCAAGAGAAAAAAGAAATAAAATACAATTTACCAATATTGTGATAAATAGGGAAACCCTACCACAAATTCTACAGACATTAATAAAAACAATATTTTTACCAATTATGTGAAAATAACTTTGAAAATTGGCATAAAATGTAACTTATCAAAATAGACAGAAGAAAAAATAAAAAAACAGAGAAGTGAGCTATCTATTCATGATACTGAATCCATTATTAATCATCCAGATGAAATACCAAGGCTCTTGTATCTTCACTGGTGAATATTTCCAAATACTCAAAGGGAGAAAAATTATCAATCTTGTAAAACTCTTCAAAGAGGAGGAAAAACACATACCAACAATTTTTATTTTTATTTTTCTTTCACAGCTGGCTATGTGACTCAAACAGTCAACTTTTTAAAACCTATGTATCTGTATGTCTGTGTATTTATACTGTATGTACATGATGTTTCACTACCAAAATATATAAAAGAATTCTATAACTGGCTTGGAGAAAGTAAGTGCTTAAATCAGATATTTTATCAGGAAAATAAAAACTTTAACTCATATGTCTTTTAGTTTACATGACTTTAATAATCTTTAGTAAATAAAGACAGTTTTTAAATTATTGGTATAATAAAACAGAGGTGTCTTTAAAATTTAATGTAGACATTTGGTCTGAATAAGGAAGTTCAGATACTGTCTCTGCTAGATATAAAACTTTTCTTGTCTAATACTTTTGATACTTGCTTAACTTGCCTATAAACGTGTCTTTAGATTTGAGCTTGTAGGGCCATGTAAAGGACCAGCCTCAGACATTGTTCATTGTCTTGGACTCTGCATCTAGTACATAATTAAAATTGGTTACTTACTAGGTTTTTCACTAAAATAAAAATAAGTGTTACTAAGAGTTAACATTGTAATTAATAGCTGTAATTAAAACTACTAGATATAAGAGAAACAATTCTATACACAAAGTATATAAGAAAAAGAGAATGTGTTTTTATTAAAAGGGTTATAAAAAGAAATGGAAATGTAGTTTTTTTAAAAAGAGAAAAAGTAATTTTGTCTATTTTAGCGGTATGTAAAAACTATATTAAATGGAGTGTTTAAAATGATAGATTAAACAATGGATAAAGAAAGTTTGAAAGAAGGGTGTAAAAGAATTATAAAAGGTTTATAAAAATATTACCTTACGGCCGGGCGCGGTGGCTCAAGCCTGTAATCCCAGCACTTTGGGAGGCCGAGACAGGCGGATCACGAGGTCAGGAGATCAAGACCATCCTGGCTAATACGGTGAAACCCCGTCTCTACTAAAAAAATACAAAAAACTAGCCGGGCGAGGTGGCGGGCGCCTGTAGTCTCAGCTACTTGGGAGGCTGAGGCAGGAGAATGGCGTAAACCCGGGAGGCGGAGCTTGCAGTGAGCTGGGATCCTGCCACTGCACTCCAGCCTGGGCAACAGAGCGAGACTCCGTCTCAAAAAAAAAAAAAAAAAAAAAAAATTACCTTATGAGGTAAGTTTGGACGGAATTGTTTACGAGATTTTATTTAAAATTATCTTTTGCATTAATATTTACACTTTGCAAAGGTAAAATGTGGCTTTCTCTTTTGAACAAGATTTTCATATAATATTAAGAAATAGTAAAAGATTTTGTTATTTTCACCTTTTGAGGAAACTGCAAAAAGAGAGAGAGAAGAAAGAGGACAGACAGATTCAATTGAGCTCATGCTGTCTTGTTGTTTGGGAAACTGAGTCTCAATCAAAGAGTAAAGGTTTTTGTGCTTTTTAAAATCTTTAAATTCTCATATTGTCTAAGATAATGACTTATTTTACAGTGACCTGGGATACTATTTTGTGATATCAAGTGTTTTCAACCTTTAATACTCAAAAAATTTTTCAAAATCAAAACTTCAAGTGCCAAACTCAGTTTTTTTTTTTTTTTTTTTAATCTCATTAACTTTTTTTGGTGCTAGGTCGTCTGAAGTCCAAAAGAGACATATTAAGTTAATTCAAGATGTTAAAATCATACGGGAAGCATGATCAAATATGAAATGGTGTTTAACTTTCTCTGAGTCCTATTTATATAAATGTGTTAGTAAAATGTATTTCAAAAGTATATGAGGTTTCTAGAATTCTAATGTGTCTTTGTATATGTTATCTACAATAAATATGGTTATTACGTTAAATTGCTGCATGTTACAGAAATAACCAAATTTTCTTGTCATTTATATCTTTGACCATGGCTGTTCAGGCTTTTGTCATCCACAGACAATTAACGTTTTGCTTTGATTCTTCTCAAAAAGTGCTTTATAACCAGCAATAGACCAAAACTTCCTCCTTTAAGGAGTTCACAGGAAGAATTCTGACAAGCTCTTGAATACAGGTTTCAGATAATCCTTCTGATTGTGACATGAAACCAGAGAAAAAATAATTTCAGGACCCTCATTGAAGAGCTAATATGTTCAGGAGGATTACTAACCCCCGTATCAAGCAGAATGAGTAATTGCATTGGACTGAATGAATAGGGGACTAAAATGATTTTTAAGACTTTTTTTGTTTGACGCATTGCAGATTCTGGGTTTTTTGGTCAGGATCAAGATTTTTTTTTTCTTTTGAGCTATTTATAGCTTTTATTTTATATTTTTTATTTTTCTGAGATGGAGTTTCACTCCTGTTGCCCAGGCTGGAGTGCAGTGGTGCGATCTAAGCTCACTGAAACCTCCACCTCCCAGGTTCAAGCAATTCTCCTACCTCAGCCTCCCGAGTAGCTGAGCTATTCATAGCTTTTAACAATTGAGTAAACTATACTCTTGTGATCAAAATTTGAATCATATTTCTTTCACACTACCTGATTTCTCCAGAATGTGGAAACCATTTGAAAGTATTAATTTATGGCAATATAGTTATTTGCATAAGTTCAATAAAAATCTGTTTTCTTTTGTAACAGGACATGATTGGAGACATTGGTTATGTTTCCAAGGCTTTGAGTGAACTGGCATATTTTCAGATTAAAAACAGATGGCTTTGAGGAATTAAAATTGACTTTATAAGGTGATAAAAGACCCTTGAAAGGACTAGTCTCATACCTTGTCTATGCAATTTTTTTTACAGCTCTTGACTTGTGTTAAGAAAAGAATGTCACTTTCTGACAAGCCTAGGAACCTCAAGTTAATTTGGGACCTTGAGAAGTGTAGAATTCACCCAATTCATGCAGGTATATGCAGGCACAGATAAATCCTTTGCTAGGTTCTAAAGGCCTCTTAAAAGTAAAATCTGATATTCCTTATAAGAAAGCTCCAGTAAAGCCAATTCAAAATGAGCCTATCAGCCAATAATTATTCTTGCTGTACTTTATGCAAATAATCAGGCCATATAACCACTATAATAATAGTCTTATTGTACTACAGTTTATTTTGCAAATAAATTGTTTTTACTGTGATTTGTCTTTCGTAAAAATGGGAAAATATAAAAAATTACATTTCTTTTTCTTTTTTTTTGAGACGGAGTCTCACTCTGTCGCCCAGGCTGGAGTGCAGTGCCGGGATCTCAGCTCACTGCAAGCTCCGCCTCCCGGGTTTATGCCATTCTCCTGCCTCAGCCTCCCAAGTAGCTGGGACTACAGGTGCCCGCCACCACACCCGGCTAGTTTTTTCATATTTTTTTTAGTAGAGACTGGGTTTCACCATGTTAGCCAGGATGATCTCGATCTCCTGACTTCGTGATCCGCCCATCTTGGCCTCCCAAAGTGCTGGGATTACAGGCTTGAGCCACCGCGCCCGGCCTTTAAAAAATTACATTTCAAAAGAAACTATAGTACACCTGTTATTAGACTCTAGCCTTGTCTATTGTTTTTCAGTTTTTATTATTTATCTATAATTTATCTGGACTAGATCTTGAATTCTTTCCTGACTACAAGTCTCCAGACTAATGTTTTAAAATTATTTTTCTCCCATTTTTCTAACTTGGAGTCACTAGAAATTAAAACCATGCTTTTCTTAAAACCCTGCACACTGAAGCTAGACAACTTGAACTTTGGAAGAAATAACAGCAATTTCATGCCTGACTACTGATGTACAGACTTCTTGTAATATAGCCTGAATCTGTTTTCCAAGATTGCTTTCCCTTTGTTGCTGTAATCTGGTCTTGGTAGCCCCCTTTTTCTCTTTTTTTCCCTTTCATTCTTTCTTCCTTCACCTTTTTTGTTCCATAGGACACAACACTTGACAACCTCCTAGAAATGGGCCTTCCTAGTAATGTGGAACCTAACCTCGTACGAATAAACTCTCTAGCAAAAAGGGATCACACCAAACCCATAACCAGAGACTAATATTCTTCTACAGTGCTTTCTCCAAAAGATTTTGAAGAATGGGGGAAAATGTGGAAGAAAATAAAATCTCAGGATCCTGAACTCACTATGCCAAAGGGAAAGTTAAGTCTGGCAACTAAGTGATACAAGACACTACCTTCCTCTTTTTTCCCAAATAGATTACTGTAATTTCACATGCTTATGTTATGTAGAATGTAGACTTACTGAGCATGAAATGAATGCATAATTGACTTTCTCCCACTCCCTCCTTTTCACATGTAAAACATAGACTCACTGAGTGCTAATTACTACCCTTCTTCTTGTTTTTTCCTTCCCCTTCTGTTTCCTCCTTCCTCTTTAAACACTGACATTCCCAAAATTCTCTTTGAAAAAAAGCACAGGGCACAGATCCTACTGTGACTTGTGTTTGTTTTTCCTGGGCACGTCCTCAACTGTGGCAAAATAAACCTCAAAATCAATCAAGTTTGCCTTAATTACTTCTTTTACTTACACAGTATAAGCTTAATAATAAAGCCTAATAAAAATATTTCAAGAAAAAGGAATTACAGACCAGTATCTTTCCTGGGCTTCGATCCTAAAATAAATATTGGATAATCAAATTAACCAATACATTATAAAAGGATACACGGTAATTATCACTAAGGTTTCCTTCTCTCCAGTAATGCAAGGATGATTTAATATTCATAAATCAATTAATTTAAATCACCATTGACATGGTTAGGCTTTGTGTCTCCACCCAAATCTCATCTTGAATTGTAATTACCAGGTGTTGAGGGAGAGAACTGGTGGGAAGTGATTGGATCATCAGGGCAGTTCCCCATGCTGTTCTCATGATAGTGAGTGAGTTCTTACAAGATCTGATGGTTTTATAAGTGTTTGATAGCTTCTCTCTTGCTCACTCACTTCTCTCTCCTGCCACCATGTGAAGAAGGTCCTCCTTTCCTCTTCACCTCTCACCATGAGCGTAAGTGATTTGTTTTTCTAAGACCAGCTGAGCGGGCACAAAAGAACCAGCGAGTAGGCAAGTGTAGGAGCAAAACTGCAAGTTTATTTTTGGTAACCTAAGGTGTGGGGAAGAGGTCTGTCCGCCTCCGGCCGGCAGAGTCCCCCTGTGGGGCTCTCCAACGGAGTTCCTGCAGTCCCGACATCCCGACAGGAGTGATAGACTCAGGAAGACGGAGTGGGACGCTGGCCAAGAGCGGCTTTTCTAGGAGTGGGAGGGCAATAGGGGCACGGGCGTGTCCGGGGGCGTTCCACAGGTGCGACCAGGTAAATCTCGGTCTCTTGGGATTGACGTCACCTGACGCATGCCCAGTTGGTCTGCACCATCCCTGGGCTCCGGCTGCATTTTTGCACCCGGGAAAAGCTGGTGAAGAAGAACCCGGAAGTGCGCCATCCTGCCTCTGTTCGTCCAAACAGTAAGTTTCCTGAAGCCTCCCCAGCCATGTGGAACTGTGAGTCAATTAAAACTCTTTCGTTTATAAATTACCTAGGCCCTGGTATTTCTTTATAGCAGTGTGAGAATGGACTAATACAACCATATTAATGGAAAAAGTGAGAAAAATGATGTGATTAATAGATTCGGAAAAAAGCACTTGATATGTTTCTATACCTATTTATGAAAGAATAATAGTTAGCTAGGAATATAAGAGAATTTCCTTTATATAATGAAAGAAAACTAAGACAAACCTTCAGCTAACATTACACTTAATGGTGAAACTATTGATGTTTTTCCTTTGAGCTCAGTAACAAGACAAAAATTCCCACCACTCTCAGTCCTTCTCTCCAACAGTTGACTAGAGATCCTAGCTAGGACAATAAGCGGTGAGAAAGAAATAAAATGAATAAAGATGGGAATACATTAAACAAGAGTCTTTATTTCTGGGTGACATGATTTTGTACTTAAGGAATTAGAAAAATTTACATTGTTATTATAATTAACAAGTCAATTCAGCAAGATCCTGAATTCAAGGTCAATATTCCAAAATAAATAAGATGTCCAGTTTCAGTTTTAATGTATAAACAGCATGGAATTCATCATCTCACCCTAACACAAGAAAAAGGCTGAACAAATAAAAATCAAGGGTCTTTATTAGACTCTTCAGAGAATTAAAAGCACAGGGAAAACTATGACCCTGATATCAGTAGAGACATGAATAGAAAGGCACTGAGATCAGCTTACTTGGAATGAAAGTCACTGGTGTCATAAAATGGTAGGGACATATCAATGATAATTTTGATGGACTGCCAGAGGCTTAGTGTGAATCAGCTTGAGAATGATAAACTCTTCAGAGCTGTAGTCTTAGAGAGACCCCACAATTCCATAGGTTTCACCTCCAGGAAACTTAACAGCTTTTCATAGTGAAGAGCCAAGAAAAATCAGTTCATATGTTTAAAAACAGAATAGGAAATGTAACCATTTTTAAATAATCCCCGTGCATTTTTCATTAAAAAACTACTTTCTAGGGAAAAAAAAATATGTATATGTGTGTGTATATGTATATACTTATATAATATATATATATATTACATATATATATATATATATATAAAACCAGAACCTTATCTTATGTAGATGGAAGGAAAATGACCTAACGTCAGTCATCTCTTGCTTTCCTGTCTCATCTAAAGTGGTAAGGGAGAGAAAAATAAGTAAGAAAATGTATGAAGGTCATAGTATTGTGGGATTCAGGAGGATGAGAGAGACACCTCGTGTTGAAACAGGAGAATCTTTTTATTTTTTATTTTTTATTTTTATTGTACTTTAAGTTCTAGGGTACATGTGCACAACGTGCAGGTATGTTACATATGTATACATGTGCCACAATGGTGTGCTGCACCCATTAACTTGTCATTTACATTAGGTATATCTCCTATGCTGTCCCTCCCCTCTCTCCCCACCCCACAACAGGCCCTGGTATGTGATGTTCCCCGCCCTGTGTCCAAGTGTTCTCATTATTCAGTTCCCACCTATGAGTGAGAACATGTGGTGTTTGGTTTTTTGTCCTTGCAATAGTTTGCTGAGAATGATGGTTTCCAGCTTCATCCATGTCCCTACAAAGGACGTGAACTCATCCTTTTTTATGGCTGCATAGTATTCCATGGTGTATATGGGCCACATTTCCTTAATCCAGTCTATCATTCATGGACATTTGGGTTGGTTACAAGTCTTTGCTGTTGTGAATAGTGCTGCACTAAACATACGCATACATGTGTCTTTATAGTAGCATGATTTATAATCCTTTGGGTATATACCCAGTAATGGGATGGCTGGGTCAAATTATATTTCTAGTTCTAGATCCTTGAGGAATTGCCACACTGTCCTCCACAGTTGTTGAACTAGTTTACACTCCCACCAACAGTGTAAAAGTGTTGCTATTTCTCCACATCCTCTCCAGCACCTGTTATTTCCTGACTTTTAAATGATCGCCATTCTAACTGGTGTGAGATGGTATCTCATTGTGGTTTTGATTTGTATTTCTCTGATGGCCAGTCATCATGAGCATTTTTTCATATGTCTGTTGGTTGCATAAATGTCTTCTTTGAGAAACGTCTGTTCATATCCTTTGCCCACTTTTTGATGGGGTTGTTTTTTTCTTGTAAATTTGTTTGAGTTCTTTATAGATTCTGGATATTAGCCCTTTGTCAGATGAGTAGATTGCAAAAGTTTTCTCCCATTCTGTAGGTTGCCTGTTCACTCTGATGGTAGTTTCTTTTGCTGTGCAGAAGCTCTTTAGTTTAATTAGATCCCATTTGTCAATTTTAGCTTTTGTTGCCATTGCTTTTGGTGTTTTAGACATGAAGTCCTTGCCTATGCCTATGTCCTGAATGCTATTGCCTAGGTTTTCTTCTAGGGTTTTTATGGTTTTAGGTCTAACATTTAGGTCTTTAATCCATCTGGAATTAATTTTTATATAAGGTGTAAGGAAGGTATCCAGTTTCAGCTTTCTACATATGGCTAGCTAGTTTTCCCAGCACCGTTTATTAAATAGGGAATCCTTTCTCCATTTCTTGTTTTTGTCAGGTTTGTCAAAGATCAGATGGTTGTAGATGTGTGGTATTATTTCTGAGGTCTCTGTTCTGTTCTATTGGACTATCTCTCTGTTTTGGTACCAGTACCATGCTGTTTTGGTTACTGTAGCCTTGTAGTATAGTTTGAAGTAAGGTAGCACGATGCCTCCAGCTTTGTTCTTTTGGCTTAGGATTGTCTTGGCAATGTGGTCTCTTTTTTAGTTCCATACGAACTTTAAAGTAGTTTTTCCCAATTCTGTGAAGAAAGTCATTGGTAGCTTGATGGGGATGGCACTGAATCTATAAATTACCTTGGGCAGTATGGCCATTTTCTCAATATTGATTCTTCCTATCCATGAGCATGGAATGTTCTTCCATTTGTTTGTGTCCTCCTTTATTTCATTGAGCAGTGGTTTGTAGTTCTCCTTGAAGAGGTCCTTCACATCCCTTGTAAGGTGGATTCCTAGATATTGTATTCTCTTTGAAGCAATTGTGAATGGGAGTTCACTCATGATTTGGCTGTCTGTTTGTCTGTTATTGGTGTACAAGAATGCTTGTGATTTTTGCACATTGATTGTGTATCCTGAGAATTTGCTGAAGTTGCTTATAAGCTTAAGGAGATTTTGGGCTGAGAAGATGGGGTTTTCTAAAGATACAATCATGTCATCTGCAAACAGGGACAATTTGACATCCTCTTTTCCTAATTGAATACCCTTTATTTCTTTCTCCTGCCTGATTGGCCTGGCCAGAACTTCCAACACTATGTTGAATAAGAGTACTAAAAGAGGGCATCCCTGTCTTGTGCCAGTTTTCAAAGGGAATTTTTCCAGTTTTTGCCCATTCAGTATGATATTGGCTGTGGGTCTGTCATAAATAGCTCTTATTATTTTGAAATACATCCCATCAATACCTAATTTATTGAGAGTTTTTAGCATGAAGGGCTGTTGAATTTTGTCAAAGGCCTTTTCTGCATCTATTGAGATAATCATGTGTTTTTTGTCTTTGGTTCTGTTTATATGCTGGATTGCGTTTATTGATTTGTGTATATTGGACAAGCCTTGCATCCCAGGGATGAAGCCCACTTGATCATAGTGGATAAGCTTTTTGATGTGCTGCTGGATTCGGTTTGCCAGTATTGCATTGAGGATTTTTGCATCGATGTTCATCAGGGATATTGGTCTAAAATTCTCTTTCTTTGTTGTGTCTCTGCTAGGCTTTAGTATCAGGATGATGCTGGCCTCATAAAATAGGTTAGGGAGGATTCCCTCTTTTTCTATTGATTGGAATAGTTTCGGAAGGAATGGTACCAGCTCCTCCTTGTACCTCTGGTAGAATTCGGCTGTGAATCCGTCTAGTCCTGGACTGTTTTTGGCTGGTAGGCTATTGATTATTGCCTCAATCTCAGAGCCTGTTATTGGTCTATTCAAGGATTCAAGTTCTTCCTGGTTTAGTCTTGGGAGAGTGTATCAGGAATGTGTCCAGGAATTGATCCATTTCTTCTAGATTTTCTAGTTTATTTGCGTAGAGCTGTTTATAGTATTCTCTGATGGTAGTTTGTATTTCTGTGGGATTGGTGGTGATATTCCCTTTATAATTTTTCATTGCATCTATGGATTCTTCTCTCTTTTCTTCTTTATTAGTCTTGCTAGTGATCTATCAATTTTGTTATCTTTTCAAAAAAATCAGCTCTGGATTCATTGATTCTTTGAAGGGTTTTTTGTGTCTCTATCTCCTTCAGTTCTGCTCTGATCTTAGTTATTTCTTGCCTTCTGCTAACTTTTGAATGTGTTTGCTCTTGCTTCTCTATTTTTTTAATTGTGATGTTAGGGTGTCAATTTTAGATCTTTCCTGCTTTCTCTTGTGGGCATTTAGTGCTATAAATTTCCCTCTAGACACCGCTTTAAATGTGTCCCAGAGATTCTGGTATGTTGTGTCTTTGTTCTCATTGGTTTCAAAGAACATCTTTATTTCTGTCTTAATTTCATTATGTACCCAGTAGTCATTCAGGAGCAGGTTGTTCAGTTTCCATGTAGTTGAGCGGTTTTGAGTGAGATTCTTAATCCTGAGTTCTGGTTTGATTGCATTGTAGTCTGAGAGACAGTTTATTGTAATTTCTGTTCTTTTACATTTGCCGAGGAGTGCATTACTTCCAACTATGTGGTCAATTTTGAAATAAGTGGGATGCGGTGCTGACAAGAATGTATATTCGAAACAGGAGAATATTTTATTGAGTGCACTCAGGCCCAGCTGACTCAACGTCTGAAAGACTGGGCCCAGAACGAGGACAGCACTTGACTTTTATACACACTTCACAAAAGGAGGCGGGCTAGCTTGAAGCAAGCTTACAGTGGTGTGAAAGCAGGGATACAGAGGCAGGACAAAGACGGTTAATCAAATTGTAGCAGGTTCATAACTCAGGATTACACATTACCATTGCTATGCAACCCAGATGTCTGTTATCTGGGTTTGCCTAGGCAAAGGCTTATACTATAATCTTCACTATGGCACCCAGGTGGCTATAAGTCAGGTCTGCTCAAAGGCTCATGACCTTCACTCTACTGCTTAGATAAAACAGAACACTTGAAGTCACTAGTTACGGAGAACAGGAATCTGTAAACTCATTCCATGAAACAAATGAAAATTTGTTTTCTTCTCCCTATGTTGAGGGAGTGCTGGGAGAGTCTTCAGAGCACATTAGATAATATTATCAAGACTCTTCCAGGGTCTGGGCTGTCCTGTTGCCGCCTCTGGGACAAGTCAGCCTAATACAGGAAAACTTTTTTCTCTTACTTTTTAATTTTATTTTTCTTTGATTTCCCAGCTCAATAGTGTATAGCCAAGGTACACAGGCCCACTCAAAGAGTGAGAATGAATCATAAGATTTTAGAATGCTTTCCCTCCACAATTCCTTACCACCATCGACAGGGCTCTGGTATAATAGCATTGGATTATAGCTGAAATTGTTGCAAATCTCAGACTCTAATTAATAAGCAGTTCTCAGGGATATTCAAAGAAATTTTTTACACTTTGAGGTAAATTATTTATGAGAAAATGTGCTTTATCTTGGAAATTGTGTTCAAACATTAGCTTACTATTTTGTAAAATAAATGCTTATGAAGCTAACACTATTGCAGGATTCAGGAGGATGAGGGAGACCTTGGGTTGAAACAGGAGAATCTTTATTGAGGAAGAGACAAACAAGGAAACTATAGTTATGTGAAGCCCTTGACACCTGCTGCTACAGTAAACAATAATGAAACCCAGCTTTTAGCCACATTTGCATAAAACCCACACTAAATGCCTATTTACCTCAGTTTCTATTACTGCATGTATGATGTCTGGCCTTTGACAAAAAATTGCAAGCCATGTTGAAAGACAAGAACGGTCCAGAAGCAGTGGTTCACGCTTGTAATCCCAGCACTCTGGGAGGCCAAGGCAGGCAGATCACGAAGTCAGGAGTTTGGGACCAGTCTGTCCAACATGGTGAAACTGTGTCTCTACTAAAAATACAAAAAATTAGCTAGACATGGTGGGGCACACCTGTAATCCCAGCAACTCAGGAGGCTGAGGCAAGAGAATTGTTTGAACCGGGGAGGCAGAAGTTGCAATGAGCCAAGATTGCATCACTGCACTTCAGCCTGGGCAACAGAGACTCCATATCAAAAAAAAAAAAAAAAAAAAAAGAGAGAGACAAGAACAAAGGCAGCCTGAAGAGACAAAGCAAACATTAAATTATGTTCGGATAAAGCACAAACTTTGAATTATCAGGCAGGAAATTTAAAATAACTATGATTCATATAGTAAGGACTTGGGTGGAAAAAATAGACAATGTGCAAGTATCGTGTAAGCGGAGAGATGGAAACTTTAAGAAGCAATAAAAAGAAAATGCAAGAGATAGTAATAATGTTAATCACAACAGAGTAACAAATTGAAGAAAGTCTTTTTTTTTTTTTTTTTTTTTTGAGACGGAGTCTGGCTCTGTCTCCCAGGCTGGAGTGCAGTGGCCGGATCTCAGCTCACTGCAAGCTCCACTTCCCGGGTTTACACCATTCTCTTGCCTCAGCCTCCGGAGTAGCTGGGACTACAGGCGCCCGCCACCTCGCCCGGCTAGTTTTTTGTATTTTTAGTAGAGACAGGGTTTCACCGTGTTAGCCAGGATGGTCTCGATCTCCTGACCTCGTGATCCGCCCGTCTCGGCCTCCCAAAGTGCTGGGATTACAGGCTTGAGCCACCGCGCCCGGCGAAGAAAGTCTTTTATGGGCTCATCAATAAATTGGTCATGGCCAAGGGTAGAATTAGTGGCTTCTAGATATTTCTAGATATCTTCTAGATATTTCAATAGAAATTTCCCAAAGTAAAATATAAAGGGGGAAAAATAAAATATCCAAAAATGGTAAGAAATTTTCTGATAATTTTTATGCACAATTGGAATACCAGAAGGAGGAGAGAGAATGAAGGAGAAGAAACATTTGAATAATGGCTGAGAACTTTCCAAAATTAATGGCAAACATGAAATCACAGACTCTGAAATCTGAGATAACATCAAGCAGAATAAATACCAAAAAAATCTACACTATGTTCAAATTAAAGAAAAACAGACAGAGAAAATCTTGAAATACAAAGGAGAAAATAAATCTTATCTATAGAGGAA
The DNA here is from genome assembly GCF_002776525.5 of Piliocolobus tephrosceles. NCBI lineage: Eukaryota > Metazoa > Chordata > Mammalia > Primates > Cercopithecidae > Piliocolobus > Piliocolobus tephrosceles. The sequence continues at coordinate 28,463,948 of NC_045435.1, read as the reverse complement.
AAAAGAGTAAGAGTTACAATGAACTTCTCATCAAACCAATTCAAGCATGGAGAGAGTGGAGTAAAATATTTAAAGTGTTTGGAAAAAAATACCCACCAACCTAAAATTCTCATGTAAAACTGAAGGATAAAGACTTTCTCAGACAAACAAAATCAGCTACAGACTTGCTATGCCAAAATATGTGTGTGTATGTGTGTGTGTGTGTGTGTGTGTGTGTGTGTATAAAAGAAGCTGTTTTGATAGAGCAAAAATAATACAGATAGAAAACTTGAATCTACATAAAAAAGTAAAAGCATCAGAAAAGAATAAATAAAGGTAAAATAAGATATTTTATTTTTTATACACCTGATCTAATTGTTGGAAGTAATAACAGTGACAAAGCATTGTGTAATTATAGCATATGTATAAATAAAATACACGGCAAAAATATTATAAAAGATAGGAGGGAGAAACTTGGAATACTCTGTTATAAAGTACACACAATGCTCATGAAATTGTATAGTGTTATTTTAATGTAGATTACAATTAGTTGTAAATGTATCTTGCAAGCTCTAGGAAAGTCATTCAAATGCTTTTAAAAAGAAGTCTAACGGGTATTCTAAGAGAGGAAAGAAAATTGAATCATATAAAATAATTAAAACTAGAGAAGCTAGGGAAAGTATGGAAAAAGAAGCAAATTACAAGGGTAAATAACAAAACAGTTATAAACATAGCAGATATTAATTCACCTGTATCAATGATCATCTTCTAATGAATGGTCTAAATATACCAATAAAAAGTAATTGCCAGACAACATTTTTTCTTTTTTTTTTTTTTGAGACGGTGTCTCGCTGTGTCGCCCAGGCTGGAGTGCAGTGGCGCAATCTCAACTCACTGCAAGCTCCAACTCCTGGGTTCAAGAGATTCTCCTGCTTCAGCCTCCTGAGTAGCTGGGACTACAGGCATGTGCCACCACACCCGGCTAATTTTTGTATTAGTAGAGACAGGGTTTCACCATGTTGGCCAGGCTGGTCTCGAACTCCTGATCTCAGGTTGTCTGCCCTCCTTGGCTTCCCAAAGTGCTAGGATTATAGGCGTGAGCAACTACACCCAACCCAGACTACATTTTTTCTAAAAATCTATATGCTGTCTACAAGACATTCACTACATACAGTCAGCCCTCTATATCCTTGAGTTCTACATCTCTGGATTCAGCTAGCAATAGACCAAAAATATTTGGGAACAAAATGGTTAGTTGTGTCTGTACTGAACAGGCACAGACTTTTTTTTTTCTTTTGTCATTATTCCCTAACAAGACAGTATCACAACATTACATAGCATTTACATTGTACTAGGTATTATAAGTAATCTAGAAATGATTTACAGATTCTCTCAGAACCATCCATGGAAAATTATGGCAAAGCCACTGAAGTCACAGATGAATCAATGGAACAAGATTGACTATTTAGAAACACTGTGATGCAGTATTTTACATACAGCTCTGGTTTTAACACCGTATAAAACTTTTATATAATTAAATGTACCTTTATTTTTACAGGAAAAGTAGGTTATAAAATAAAGTACTTTATAGATGATTTCTGAAGAGTTGTACATCTAAGAACTGTATCAGCTCCTCTAGGTTCTGGTTACTGCTGACATTTTGTTGGTCTGAGCAAACCAGTAATTTGTGTATCGATTTTTCAAAATTTAGAACTAGTGTTTATATTGGAAGGTAATAATTATAATTTTGAAAGATTTTTGAGATTATCACATCCAGTTTAAACACATACAATAAAGCTTTTAGCTCTAGGAGTTTCATATCTTGGTCATAGTTTCAACATTTTAACATGTGAATTATAGGGTTCCATGCTGCCTTCCAGATTTTATTTGACTACAAACAATGAAATTTGAGAGAGATACATATTATGTTTATAATATATAATATATTACATATATTAAATATGTAATATATGATACATATAATTATATATAATATATAATATGTGATACATATAACTATATATAATATGTGATATATATTATATATGCAATATGTGATATATTATATATGTAATATGTGATATATATTATGCATATTATATGTAATATATAATACATTATGTGTATATGTAATATATGACATATATTATATAATACATAATGTATGTTATATAATACATTACATATAGTATATATTGCATTATATTATAATATATAATATATATTTATTAAATATTAAATATATAGTAAATATATTTATTAAATATTAAATATAGATATTAAATATATACAATATATAATATTATATATTTATATAGATATATAATTTATAATATATAAATATGTATATTATATACTATATATGTAATGTATTATATATGTACTATATATGATATATATCATATTATATAATACATATTATATTATATTTATATATTATATAATACATGATATTATTTTATATATTAATATTATGTATTATATATTATATATTATATAAATGATAATAAATATATTAATAATATATATCATATATTAAATATATTATATAATATATACAATATATAAAAATATATTATTTATATATTATATATTTTTATATATCACATATATTATACTACATGTTAATAACATATATTATAATTATATATAATTAATTATTATTAATATACAATTAATAATATATTATATTATATATTAATAATAATTAATTATATATTAAGATGTATTATATATGATATTATATAATATGTATTATATAATATGATAGATATTATATAATATGTATTATATAATATGATAGATATTATATAATATGTATTATATAATATCATAGATATTATATAATATATTATTATTACTATTATGTATATAATAATAATATATTATACATTACATATAATATATAATTATGTATTAACATTACACATAATATATAATTATGTATTATATATTACACATAATATATAATTATATATAATTTGAAGGAGGAGAATGTTATCTTTCTCTGTTTCTATAAGAGATAAATACAGTGGATATTTTTCTATTGGTAATGATTGAGTTCACCTTTTTCATAGATATTTTCTTTCTCTTCTGAGTAATTCAAATAAAATCTGGCCCTTGTGAAACCTGGGAAATCTCGTCTGTTGAAATACAAGGCCCTTGTGAAACCTGGGAAATCTCGTCTGTTGAAATACAAGGTTAAACACATTCCAAGAGATCTGTTCAAACTAAAATTATTTTTTATTCTTTGAGGTGCGTGAGAAAAAGACTACATTATTTATGAGAAAATGTGCTTTATCTTGGAAATTGTGTTCAAACATTAGCTTACTGTTTTGTAAAATAAATGCTTATGAAGCTAACACTGTTGCAGGATTCAGGAGGATGAGAGACCTCAGGTCCAAACAGGAGAATCTTTATTGAGTGCACTCAGGCCCAGCTGACTCACATCCAAAAGACCGGGCCCAGAACAACGACAGCACCTGACTTTTACACACATTTCACATAACGCGATAGGCTAGCTTGAAGCAAGCTTACAGTGGCATGAAAGGAGGGATCCAGAGGCAGGACAAAGACAGGATTGCATATAACCGTTGCCAAGCAACCCAGATGTTTGTTATCTAGGTTTGTCTGGGCACAGGTTTATCCAGGCCTACTCAGGTTTTTCATGACCTTTGTTGTACTTCTTAAATAAAACAGAATACTTGAAGTCACTAGTTAAGAGAACAAGAATCTATAAACTCATTCCAGAAAACAAAGGAAAATTTGCTTTTCTTCTCCCTATGTTGAAGGAGTGCTGAGAGAGTCTCCAGAGCACATTAGATAATATTATCAAGAAATTTCCTGGGTCTGGGCTGTGCCTGTTGCCGCCTCTGGGACAAATTAGCCTAAAGTAGGAAAACTGATTTCTCTTTCTTTTCAATTTTATTATTTTTTTAATTTCCCGCTTCATTCCCCACTTTGAGGCGTTTTATAAAGGAAGTTTACTAGAAGACCTCAATATTACTTAATTTTGCATGAAGAGACAAGATTTCTTTTTTGAGCAAAGATTGATATATACACAAAGCCATTAGCTGAGTGTTAGTTTGTCTAGCTATGTTTTTAGCCAACTGTGCTAACAGATACTATAGTACTCGTTGGAACTGTGGATTATGGGAAAGAGTGAGCCTATGGATGTTATCCGGCAAACATTAAAATATAAAGATCTGACTCCTTTGTGGGAGAGAGACTTTGGTCTGGTTTAAGAGACTTCCTTTCCTTGACCCAGTGCAAATCTTTTTTTTTTTTTTTTTTTTTGAGACAGTCTCGCTCTGTCGCCCAGGCTGGAGTGCAGTGGCCGGATCTCGGCTCACTGCAAGCTCCTTCTCCCGGGTTTACACCATTCTCCTGCCTCAGCCTCCCCAGTAGCTGGGACTACAGGTGCCCGCCACCTCGCCTGGCTAGTATTTTTTGTACTTTTTAGTAGAGACGGGGTTTCACCATGTTAGCCAGGATGGTCTCAATCTCCTGACCTCGTGATCCGCCCGTCTCGGCCTCCCAAAGTGCTGGGATTACAGGCTTGAGCCACCACACCTGGCTGCAAATCTTAAACCATGTCCTAGATGAAAGCTTAGGGTTATAGCATACATAAGACTGGCTATTCATTGGGTCACAGACTGAATAGGTTGTTTGATTGTACATACACGTCTCCAGAGGGGTTTCTGTGTATTCATAGTATGTATGGTACTGTAAAGTCTTAACTATTGTGTTTCTTATTTACATAGTGTGCATGCACTGATGGCAACTATCTATGTGCTTTTCTTTTTGTATAGACTTAGGTACAAATAAAGCCAAGGCAAAAAGTAACATTCTTATACTAAATATGGACAGAAAGAGTTCTCCCTTGGGCAGAGAGATTGGCAATAATGATAGCAAAGTAATAAAATACTAAGACAGTAATTAACATAAAACTTGTATTCACATCTACTCATTTGATGATGACTCCTCAAGCTTCGGCCATACGTAGACTAGTCAACTTCCGGTTGCATGACTAGAGCAGGGCTTACAGTTTTCCTCAAGCTTCCACCGTGTGTAGACTGGCCAGCTTCTAGAGTGGCCAGAGCAGGGCTGCTGTTATTTCTACTGGTTACATGGTCTTGTCGCAGGATCAGCTGTGTTGGATGGTCTGGGTCTCATTGACTGATCCACTGATACTGGGCCGCTGGTTTTAGCTGACTGTGGTGAATACAAGGCATGATACCTGAAATTTTAACAGCAGTGGGAGTAGGCAAGATTATAGAATGGGGCCTATCCTATATGAGTCCTAGAGTGGTTGGATTTTCTTTTTTAACTTAAAGTTCCTAGGTTTGAAAGGGTGTATTGCGGGGGTGGGGGGTCTGTCAGACTTATAAGCATTTTTTCTATATCTAGCCATGCACTTTTTGCATGGCTATATTTAAAGACTGCATTTGCCTTTTTAAAGTTAGTTTTCTTAGTTTACAGAGATCACTTTTAATCTGACTTATGATGAGGGGTGGCTGGCCGAACAAAATCTCATAGGGCGAATACCTAGTTTGTTTGGTGGGGGTGCACCTGACTCGGAGGAGGACCATGGGCAAGACCTGATCTTACCTTAGATGAGTTTCTTGGCAAAATTTCTTCAGCAGCTGTTTGAGTGCCCGGTTCATGTACTCCACTTTACCTGAGCTCCGTGGCCTGTAGGCTGTATATAATTTCCACTTTATTTTTAATAGTTGAGTTAAGTTCTGAACTATTTCAGCCACAAATGTTGGTCCATTGTCTGATTCTAGAGTTAGAGGCAGTCCAAATCTGGGAATAATGGTTCTTAACAACACATTGGTCACCTCTAGTGCCTTCTCTGTCTAGGTGGGGAAGGCCTTGACCTATCCTGAAAAGGTGCAAATGAACACCAACATGTACTGATAACGCCCCTCTTCAGGGCAATTCGGTGAAGTCCATAAACAGTTTTTCACAGGGCATGGCTCCTGTTTCCTGAACTCCCAGGGACTGAGTAGGCCCTTGTCGTGGATTGTTCTGAACACAAGTTAAACACTGTTTGTTTATAAATGGCTTGAGTAACAGCAATGAGCCATGGCACATAGAAAATAATGCCCTAATAATGTCTTCAGTGTTTTGTTTTGTTTTGTTTTGTTTTGTTTTGTTTAATGTGAGTTCCTTGGTGGAACTATTCTACAAATCTGGGGGCCACCATTTCAGGTATGGTTAGCCTCACATTGGAGATTTTTTCCGTTCTCCTTCAATGTAGTTTCTATTTTCCTGGGCAAACCAAGTCCTTTCATTTGTAGTGTAGCTTGGGATCTCTGGGAGGGGAATCTCTAGGAAGAGAGGCATAGCCAAGGCTTCTTCTTTACAAGGTGGAGTTGTCACAGCAGCCTGCTTTGCTTCTTTGTCTGCCTTTCTGTTTTATTTAGCCTTCGGTGTTCTTGCTTTTTGGTGCCCTTTGCAGTGCATTACTGCTACCTTTTTGGGGGGCCTATACAGCATTTAAGAGCTGTAGAATTTCTTCCTTGTACTTTATTTCTTTACTTCCAGCAGTTAAAAGTCTTTTTTTTTCTTTTTAAATAGCCTCATGAACATGCTAAGTGGCAGAAGCATATTTAGAATCTGTTTAAATATTTGCCTTCTTGTCTTTTGCTAGCCAGAGAGCTCTTGTCAGAGCTATTAGCTCTGCTTTCTAAGCAGAAGTTCCTGTAGGCAAGGACTGTACCTCTACTACCGAGTTCAAAGTTACCACTGCATATCTAGCTCGGCGGACTTCCTTTAGTATGAAACTGCTTCCATTAGTAAAATATTCAATGTCCGGGTTCCTGAGGGGCTGATCTGTCAAATCTCTCCAGCTTGAGAGCACCTCATCTGCCACATCCATACAGCAATAAAGGGGGCCTCTTGGCACTGACTTGATGAGGAAGGAGCAAGGTAGCTGGGTTTAGGGTATTCACAGTCTCTAAAGTCAGTTTATTAGCTTCCTGCCCCAGTAGGGCAGCGGCAGCTAGTGCTTTAAAACAAGGAGGTCATCCAAGTGCCACAGAATCTAATTGCCTGGATAAGTATGTCACTGGGTGATGCCATGACCTTATGGCTTGAGTTAGAACCTTTATAGCCTCCTTTTACTTGTGGACATACAAGAAGAAAAGTTTAGTTAGTTAGATCTGGTAGTCCTAAAACTGGGGCCTGAGTCAAGGCTTTTTCTGATTTCCCTAAAAGCCTTTTCCTGGTCGGCCTTCCAGAGGAGGGGCTCCTTCTTTCCTCCCCTTTGTGGCTTCGTATAATGGCTTAGCCCTGAGCAAGAAATTTGGGATGGAAATGCGGCAGAACCTTGCTGCCTTTAGGAACTTTTTAATCTGACGCCTGGTGGTTGGAGTAGGAAGTGCACAAACAGCCTGCTTTTGTTCACTACTAAGCCATCTTTCCTCTTGGCTTACATAAAAGCTTAAATACTGGACACTTTTAGAGCAGATTTGAGCCTTTTTTCCTGACACTTTATATCCTGCCTTTTACAGCAGGTGCAGGAGGTCTTGGGTTCCTCCTGGGTGCAGTAGCCCTTGGCTGGTGATTTTCTTGTACCACAGCCCTGACCATTTTCCTTATTCTTTTGACATTCATCTTTTCAGTGTCCTTTCCTTTTGCACCGTGTACATTAATCTCTCTTTAGCCTCTGCAGGCTTTCAAATTCTTCTCCACAATAGCCTCTTCCACAAATGCGTTCATGCCCACGTCCAAGCCTCCTTGCAAAGTCAGCTTCTCTTCCCGTAAGGGCTGCTGCTAGCAAATTAGCCTTTCTTAAGCCTCTGATCAGCCTCCTTTTTTGCCTGCTGATCTCGGTTAATGTACACCTTGTTAGCCACTTTAATAAGCTGTGTAGTATTCATGTGTGCGGAGCTTCTAACTTCTGCGATTTTTGCCTGGTATCTCCTTGGGCTTGCCTTACAAACGCTGTATTCACCATGCACTGATTTGCAGCAGCCTCAGGGTTAAATGGAGTGTACAACCAAATTGCGTCACAAAGTCTTTTATAAAACTGGCTGGTGCTTTTATCTCTATCCTGCAGCACCTCTGAGATTTTTTTCTATATTGATTGCCTTTTTCTTCTACCATCTTTTAGCCTTTGCAGAAGTGCTTCTCGCCATCTTTGCAGGCACTGAAGCTGGACTGCATCATCTGGGTCCTAGTGGGGGTCCACTTGTCCTCTTAAGAGGTGTAAGCATAACTTGGGCACGGACAGACCTGAGACAGCCTGCTCGATTTTTCGAGCATTTCACTTTAACTTCCTGGAGTTCTGATTTCTCCTTCTCGGGTGAGACTGGGAGCATGTATCCATTTGAACTTAACTACTTAGGGGCAGCTAGACTTGGTAAAGGGGGGTAGATTGTCCCGCGATTCTTGCAAAACCAATTTTTTTTTTTTGCCTTTCCTGAGACTTTTCTTTTGTCTCCATAGCTGCCATGGCAGCTGATTTTTACTTTCACTTTTGGCCTGGCAGTGCTACAAGCCCTTGTGACTTTCCTTTTAACTCTGTAGCTGCCGGCAGCTGATTTTTCTTGGTGTGAGCTGCGAGCATTCTGCAATAAACTGCTAGGCAGGGCTGCGTCTATTTAGCCATTAGTCAATATGAAGCCTTTGTCTGAATGTCCTGGCTGTCCTCCGACCCTAGTCACCACCTTAAAACACACGACCAATTTCTTTATCTACAGTGCTTTCGGTCAGCCAACCACACTAACAGAGGGCTATTTTAATTCACAGAGAGTTTTCAGCATCTGAGGGGTTAACCTGACTCCTTAATCTCCTGGAAATCCTTTTTAAAAGTTCTTTAGCATGCAGTCCAAGGGGGTGAGTTTAGAGGATTTTCCTCCTATTTCCTCCCAGTAACCATACAGCACATTCACCCTTCCTTTTCTCCCTTCAAGGCTCAGCACACTCCCTCCTCCTTTCCTTTTAGGCTGATTGGACCCAGTTGGTCCTATATGTTGCTGGGAGTATACAGCCTCTACTAAGAGACCTGCAGCTCCCTGCATGTCACTCCTCACATTGGTTTCTCCCGGAACTGTCTCTTTCGCACACTTTCACAAACTTCCCCTGCCCCAGGACTCCTCATCAGATGAAACTGTAGCAGGAGGAGCTGCAGACAAAACCCTTCAGACACCAAGTTAAAGAAGGAAGACGTTTATTTGGCTGGGGGCATCGGCAAGACTCCTGTCTCAAGAGCCGAGCTCCCGGAGTAAGCAATTCCTGTCCCTTTTAAAGGCTCACAACTCTCAGGGGGTGCGTGTGAGAGGGTTGTGATTGATTGAGCAAGCAGGGGGTATGTGACTGGAGGCTGCATGCACCGGTAATTAGATCGGAACAAAACAAGATAGGGATTTTCACAGTGCATTTCTATACAATGTCTGTAATCTATAGATAGGAGAACCAATTAGGTCAGGGGTCAATCTTTAACTACCAGGCCCAGGGTGCAGCACCAGGCTGTCTGCCTGTGGATTTCATTTCTGCCTTTTAGTCTTTACTTCTTCTTTCTTTGGAGGCAGAAATTGGGCATAAGATGATATGAGGGGTGGTCTCCTCCCTTATTCCCCCCTTTTGAGACTCTCACTCATTTTATTAGTGGGAGGTCTCACTTTCATTTTCACTATCCATGTCTTCTTGCAAGACAGATTGATAGTAATTCATATAGTACACTTGTGCTGAAGCATTTTGGTGAACTAAGGTAGCAATGAAGCTTTTTATCATTCGAAGAAGTACAGGTAGCAAACAAGGGAGCAGTAAGTAGGTTCTTATTACTATTATAACTCTTGTTGTAAGGGTTTTAATCCTCCTAGTGCTGGGAACCATTTTCTAAACATGGCCCCAGGATCAAATCCATGCCACGCTTGCACAGTCACATGTGCCAGTTTTGTCATATCTCTAACTATGTCTTCAACTACTTGCCCTTGATTATCTATGTGTAGACAGCAATTAGTAAGGTTAAATTTCCTACAGACCTCTCCTTCAGCTGCTAGCAAGTAGTTGAGAGTCAATCTATTTTGATAGATAGCATTTCTTATCTGAGTTTCTTGCTGGGCCAGAATAGTTAAGCCTCTGCTGGTTTTATAGTGATTATTTTTAAGACGGCTTGCAACCATATGATTTGGTTGATCATGTAAATGGGGGTCTGGTATCTTGCACCTAAGAAGCAGCCATCTTGCACCTAAGAAGCAGGCCTATAATATTGTATGATTCTCTCAGAGGGCCATTTATCATTTTTTCAATTTCTTATAGTTATGCTTCTCTTTTCATGGGAAGCATAGACAAGGAAGCCCAGGAGTTCACCTGTTTTTATGGGCAGTAGGAAGAAAGATGGTTTAATGGTGCCAATAACACAACTACCTGCCCACTGGTCAGGTACTTTGGTGTAAGCTCTATGACCACATATCCAGTATAATCCAGTGGGGGCTGTCCAGTTCCAGTGGGACTCCAGGTAGGTCCACATGGTTTGCAACTTTGGGAATTTACTAAATGGATTTCTCTCTGTGTGATTTGAACTCCACCACGTGACTGTTTTTGTGGTACCATTATACAGTTTTTGTCTCAGACAACTAAGTCATCCTATAGGGTAAGTGAATTATTTTCCTTCTCTAGCTATGCAATGTTGTCCAATAATTGAGGCTTTTAGGACATAGAAATTATCAGGGTGATTCTTTTGAGCCAGGAATTCATCAGGAACTGGGTCTGTAGGTACTAATTCTTGGGCTTCCTATGGCCATTGATCTCTTGTTACAGTTCCTCCACATGCATAACATGAAGTGACATTGAGAGACTGTGCTACACGCTCGGCTAATTGCAAAAACAAATTTCTTGTTTTTCCTGGAATTTCTGGTACTGGCACTTTTAGTTTATCATGAAAGATTTGAAATACTGGCTCAGGAGAGCATTTATAAACTTTTTCTCAAACCATGATATTTACTTGAAGATTCAGTCTAGCTCCCTCAATTTTTAGGGTTACACATTCCCTTTTTTTCCAGTGAGGATCAAGGAGATTGGTTATTACTGGCTCTAAGGGGTTACATTGTCCCTTAGTACAGGAAGGGCCATTTTTTCCTTTCTGAAGGTGGACTGGATCCTTTTCATTTTTTATTTTTTTAATGTGCAGATGGAATATTTGATCCATTTTAACCAGGCATTTGCATCTTGGTGTCCTGTCTTAATTGCTAAAGTTTGTTTTAAGTGTTTAACTTCTATGATCCCCTAGTAAAATGAATGTATGGTTTGAAGGAAATTACAAAAACCTGCTGGGGCAGTCCATCCTTGTTTTTCAGTGGTCCACAGAACATTGGACCAACTATGACGTGAAAGCTCTACATCAGGAGGCAAGAGTCCTGGTTGGCACTGGGGTCTTTATCGAAATCTCCCTGGATTAAATGGTCCTAGTTTACTAATGCCTAGTCTGAGGAGAGTCAGGAGGGACAGAAGTACTTTTCTGAAGTAGAGAGCTGTCTTTGACTTGGCAAGTCCCCACAGGGTATAACAAGGCAGGCATTAAATGCAATAGTTTGAGGTGAAATTGACTTGGTTATATTAATAACTAGATGGTCAGCAATAGAACGAGGAAAGAAGAAAGAGTAATAGAATAGATTAAAAGAGTTAAATTTTTCTTAGCTTTAGTTTGGTTGGGTTTTCCCCTGAGACTATGGCCCACCACTCTGGAGGGGGTGGCACTTTCTTGACTCCGTTGTGATGAGTCCATCCTTTTTTTTTTTTTTTTTTTTTTGCTGTACGAACAGCAGTCTCAGTGGTTAGCAGCACAAGGTAGGGTCCTTCCCAGGCTGGCTCGAGTTTTTCTTCTTTCTACCCTTTGATGAGAACGTGATCTTCAGGCTGGTGCTGGTTTACCAGAAATTCTAGGGGTGGTACATGTCCTAAAAGACTTTTAGCTGGTGTTTTGTTTTGTTTTGTTTTGTTTTTTTCAAGAAAGGAAAGTGGAAGATAAACCAAGTATATAATTTTTAAGAAACTGACTTTTTGTTTTAAACGTGGGGACCTTGGCAGTGGACTTTATAGTCCTTAGTGCTGTTTTACTGAGAAATTTCCTTTAGCACCTATTTTTATTAGTTTTTAAACCAAAGAAAGCCAAATACCATTTTACATTTAACAATGCTTCTCATATGATTTTTATACCAGATAAGCTAAATTTTATCTTTGTATTAGTGTGTTATTAATGTTAAATCTAATTTTAATAAAATGTTATAGATATATGTATCTAATTTTTAATGTTTGACCATAAGGTAAGATTTTATAGACTCTTTTTAACCTTTTATAATTTTTGCTAAAGAGCAGGTTGGTGCTTTAAGAAAAACCTGTTATGCTTTTACTTTAATGTCCAGTTCACAGAAAAACTGGATGATACTTCTTTAATTTTAGCTAATATGTTTACACACAGAATTTTCTTTACAATTAATGTTTTAAAACTTGCGTAAACCTTCAAAACAATATTTTTTTAACTTTTTAATGTAGGTGAAAATGTACATTCTTATGCCTCCTTATAATCCTTTTACCAAAGGTATATTTTACTTTTCATATACACCTTGCACATAAACTTTTTTTAAAAAATAGTTTTACATTCAGGTGACCTAGTTACTTTTAAATTATACAACATTTTTTGCACAAATTCTTTTTTTAACACACTTTTTTTTATAACCTTTTTTTTCTTTCACGACTTTTACAGGGAATTTTTTGACATGCCTTAACTTTCTGACTTATTACAAACATTTCTTTCTTTAAACAACCAGTTAATTTATTTCAGAACAAGAATTTACCATATAACACTCTTTTTATATCAGTTCGCCCCCTCCTTTTTTTCTCTCTTTGACATTCCACCCCCCCACTTTTTTTTTCTTAACTACTTGTGTATCTCTCTCTTTCTTTCTCTCTTTGACTTTCCTTTCGCCTCTGTCTCTTCCTCTCTCTCTTTCTGCTTCTCTCTTTCTCTCTCTCTCTCTCCTTGATTCCCTCTTTGTATCTTCCTCTCCATCTCTTCCTCTCTCTCTCTTTGCCTCTTTTCCTCTCTGTCTCCTTTCTCTCTCTCTGCTGGTCTTTCCTTGCCTCTGCCAGTCGCTTATGTTGCTGTTCTCTCAACCACTGTGTGTTGGGGGCAGGGGGTCTAAAATCAGCTGTAACCAAGTGTCTATGTACAAGAACTGGTCTGGGTTCCCTGGGTTACATGTTACCTTGTGCCATACCTTTGAAACAAGGGACCTGTCCAGGCTTCCTTCTAATGGCCAACCTACTTCTAAAGCTGGCCAGTCTATCTTGCACAAAGTTTTAAGTTTTCCTGGTGTCATGGTACTCCATAGACTCCCTTAAATTCTTCTTTGAAATTTTTCAACGTAGTGCCTAGTAGGGTGGACTTATTTGTGCCTGACCTATGCTTCTTCAAGACAAAACACCACGCTCACACCACACGCACACCACAAAACAAAGAACGGGTAAAAAGGGCACACACACGCTTTTGCAATTTGCACCAAACCACAATCAAAACCAGAATCAGAATATCCAGAAATCCAAGCCAGGTCAAATCCAAAACCAAAGTATCAAGCAGCCAAGTCAAAAACAAAAACGAAAGTGCTGGTACAGGCACACCGTGGGTGATCAGGCCACGCTTCCACTCAAATGGAGTAGGCAAGTTCCCAAGACCAATCCTGTCAAGCAATTCAAACCAAGTCAAAACCAAAACCAAAGTGCCGATAAAGGCACGCTGTGGGTGATCAGCTCATGCTTCCACTCAAATGGAGTGGGCAAGTTCCCAAGACTGGTCCTGTCAAGCAATTCAAACCAAGTCAAAACCAAAACCAAAGTGCTGATAAAGGCATGCTTCCACTCAAACGGAGTGGGCAAGTTCCCAAGACCAGTCCTGTCAAGAAATTCAAACCAAGTCAAAACCAAAAACAAAACCAAAGTGCCAATAAAGGCATGCTATGGGTGATCAGACCACACTTCCTCTCAAACGGAGTTGGCAAGTTTCAAACACTAATCCTACCAATCTTTAGATGTCCAGACTCCAAGTGCCTGTTTCTTCCCGGTGTTCAGCCACTGTGTTGATCCTCCATGGGGGGCTGCCACACACTGCTGTGGTGAGGCATCCCACGGGGCAAATGCCTACCCGGGAGCGCTCTCAGGATCCGCATCGCTTGGGTTGGTCGGAGTCCCCAGCAGGGATGTTCCACAGGGCAGGCTTAAGCTGCCTAAGGAGTCACCTCAACCATCCGCCATTCACCTCACTTCCCAGTCAGCGAACCAAGAAATGTTGACAAAACTCCTCAGACACCAAGTTAAAGAAGGAAGGGGTTTATTCAGCTGGGGGCATCAGCAAGACTCCTGTCTCAAGAGCTGAGCTCCCCAAGTGAGCAATTCCTGTCCCTTTTAAGGGCTCACAACTCTAAGGGAGTGCGTGTGAGAGGGTCGTGATCAATTGAGCAAGCAGTGGGTACGTGAATGGGGGCTGCATGCACCCGTAATTAAATCGGAACAAAACAAGATAGGGATTTTCACAGTACATTTCTAAACAGTGTCTGTAATCTATAGATAACATAATGGATTAGGTCAGGGGTCAATCTTTAACTACCAGGCCCAGGGTGCAGCATCAGGCTGTCTGCCTGTGGATTTCATTTCTGCCTTTTAGTTTTTATTTCTTCTTTCTTTGGAGGCAGAAATTTGGCATAAAGTGATATGAGGAGTGGTCTCCTCCCTTATTACAAGCCTCTCTCGTGTCCTGGGTAGGTTCACACGCACCCACACACTGCCAGTTGCAGTGGCAAGCCACTCTTGCCACCCTGCCAGCAAGCTCTACCTTGCTGCACTTGCCGCTCTATTGGCCCATTTCCTCCCTTTTTCCAGTTCCTGTCTCCAGATCCAGTGAACCACTTTCACTTTGTTAGTGGGGACAAGAGGTTCATCCAAATCGGCAAACCTCTCCTGCCGCCCCCAGCCACTCTGGGTTGGATTAGTGGTCATTCCCCGGGAAGTGATCAAGCTCCCCTTCGTCCTTAGGGGATGGGCTTCCCTTCCTTGGGTCCCAAAACTTACCGCAGTTCGTATGTCTGCGTGCAGCTCTTGAGATTGTCCTGCAACCCTCCAGGTTCTGATGCACTGTCCGGGGAGCGGGGCTGGGAGGTGGAGAGCTGCTTCCTTCTCTGGGCTTAGGTTCTCCCAGTGGTGCCTGAAGTTACAGGTCTCCCACTGCTGGGGCCCCAGACCACCTATAGGCAAAGAACACAGCCAACCTGTCCTCTCCATGGGCCTACTGGCTTGCTTGCCAGAAATGTTGCGAGATTCAGGAAGACAAGAGAGACCTCTGGTTGAAGCAGGAGAATCTTTACTGAGTTCACTCAGCCCAGCTGACTCACGTCCAAAAGAGTGGGCCCGGAACAAAGACAGCACCTGACTTTTATACACACTTCACAAAACGGGGAGGGCTAGCTTGAAGCAAGCTTACTGTGGCACGAAAGGAGGGATCCAGAGGCAGGACAAAGACAGGCTTGCATGTAACCGTTGCCAAGCAACCCAGATGTTTGTTATCTAGGTTTGTCTGTGCACAGGCTTGTCCTATAACCTTCGCTATGGTGCCCAGGCAGTTGTAGTTCAGGCCTACTCAGGCTTCTCATGACCTTTGTTGTACTTCTTAGATAAAACAGCGTACTTGAAGTAACTAGTTAAGAGAACAAGAATCTATAAACTCATTCCATAAAACAAAAGAAAATTTGTTTTTCTTCTCACTGTGTTGAGGGAGTGCTGGGAGAGTCTTCAGAGCACATTAGATAATATTATCAAGACTTTTCCCGGGTCTGGGCTGTGCCTGTTGCTGCCTCTGGGACAAGTTAACCTAAAACAGGAAAACTTTTTTCTGTCTTTTAAATTTTATTTTTCTTTAATTTCCCGCCTCAAGACAAGATTATTTCAGAATAACCAGCAGTTTCCTTGACCTTTTGTTTGCTTTTCTGAGCATTTTGAATATAACACATTTCTTTCTGTTTTATTCCAGAGTATGCAAATGTGAATGACATGAAACATCACTGTACTGGAAGAATGAATATATTACTTTTAGTAATGTACCTGAGCTAAATGACTGAAGCTTCAGGGTGCATAGAAGTGATAACAATTTGTATGACATTTTGAAGTGAATTAAATATTTTCAAACATGCGTATTTGACAGCCAGTGTTATATTTTTTAGATCAACACAAAGGACAATGATTACTCCAAACCCAATATTTTCAAATTCGCATATTTAAAGTCAGGGAAGCTACAACTTCTTTGTCAAAATTACAGGCTGCCATACTTATGCCTATTTCTTCATCTGTATTATTTGATACTCAGAATTTTTAAATTTCTATAATTTCTGATTTTGTAGACTGTAATGTGTTCATTGCATTTGTGAAGTGATATGTAATTGTACAGTTTCTGTGAGTAAATGGAGTGCTTGGGCTTTCAATACAGTATTCATATAAAGCAATAAATATTAATGTTACAAAAATGTTTAAAACAAAGTATATGATGGAATGTGTGTAGGTCATAAACAAATACTACACCATTTTATGTAAGTGACTTGAGCACTCATCTCTACAGTAATGTAGAGTACTGGGGAGGAGGCAGCCAATCTCCCATGGACACCAAGGGATGACTGTATATGAAGACACAGATAAGTTTAAAGTAAAGGAGCCAAAAAAAAAAAAAAAAAAAAAAACATGTTAACGCTAATCAAAAGAGAGTCGCAGTAGCTATATTAACTTTAGACAAAGCAGATTTCAGAACAAGAAAAACTTTCAGGGATAGAAGAGGGCATCATATAACAATAAAGGGGTTAATTCTCTAAGAGGACAATAATTTTTAATATGTATGTGCCTAACAATAGATGTTAAAAAATGTGAGGCAAAAACTGATAGAACCACAAGGAAAAATAGACAAATCTGTTATAGCCAGAGACTTCAACATCCCTTAATAGATCAAGCTGCCAAGAGATCAGGAAGGATATAATTGACCTGAAAACACTAGCAATCAACTTAATATCATTAAGAGCGCTTTATCCAAAAACACCAGAATGTTTGTTTTTCTCAAATTCACATAGGACATTAATCAATCTAGAACCCATTCTGGGAGTTAAAACAACACTTTAACATACAAAATATGTTATCAGACCACAATGGGATTAAACTAGAAATAACAAAAAGATAAATGGAAAGTCCCCAAATATTTGGATATTAAACAATATATGTCTTTTATTTATTTATTTATTTATTTTATTATTATTATTATTTTTTGAGATGGAGTCTCTCTGTGTCTCCCAGACTGGAGTGCAGTGGCGTGATCTCGGTTCACTGCAAGCTCCACCTCCCGGGTTCATGCCATTCTCCTGCCTCAGCCTCCCGAGTCGCTGGGACTACAGGGGCCCGCCACCACGCCTGGCTAATTTTTTGTATTTTTAGTAGAGACGGGGTTTCACCATGTTAGCCAGAATGGTCTCGATCTCCTGATCTCGTGATCCCCCCGCCTCGGCCTCCCAAAGTGCTAGGATTACAGGCATGAGCCACCAGGCCCGGCCAAACAATATATTTCTAAATAACATATGGGTTAAATAGGAAATCTAAAAAAAAATTAAAAATACTTTAAATGAAAGTAAAAATACTACTTATCAAAATTTGTAAGATGCAGTAAAAGCAGTGTTCAGAGGAAAAATCTATAGCACTAAACGCATATATTAGAAAAGATGAAAGATTTAAATCAATAAGCTTCTACCTTAAGATACCAGAAAAAGAAATTTAGGAATTCCAAGGAGTGCAGACTGTAACCTGAAAATTAATGGTATTATAAGTGTATCTATGCAAACATAAGAATTGACAGTGCACACACTTGATAAGATGCGATGAAAATGGCACCTTACCTCTGGGAGCTTTCTGCCAATCCATAACCCCAGTCTAATAATAAGAAAACCATCACACAGGCTCTGAGAGAGGGTAATTCTACAAAATGCTTGACTCCTCAAAGTAGTCTAAAAGTTATCAAAAACAAGGTAATTCTGATAAATTATCACAGCCAAGGGAAGCCTAAGTGGACATCACAAGTAAATGCAGTACGATATTCCAGTAGGCACCCTGGTATAGAAAAAGACATTAGGTAAA
This sequence comes from Piliocolobus tephrosceles, assembly GCF_002776525.5. Lineage (NCBI taxonomy): Eukaryota > Metazoa > Chordata > Mammalia > Primates > Cercopithecidae > Piliocolobus > Piliocolobus tephrosceles. Next base: position 28,445,810 of record NC_045435.1, on the reverse strand, counting down.
AACTAAGGAAATCAAAATGAACTGTGAACTTTAGTTATGAAAAGTGTATTGAATTTGGTCTATTAATTCTAAGAAATGTATTATGTTAATGTATGATGCTAATAATAGAAAACAAAAAAACTAGAGAAGGAAGTACCTAAGAACTCTGTACTATCTTTTCCATTTTTCTGTAAACCTAAAACTGTTCTAAAAAATAGTATCTTAAAAAAAAGCAGTTTTTCTATATATCTTCAATAAACTCATAGAAGACAAACACTTGAATATAGCATTTACAATGGCTCATCTCCCCATTAAAAAGAAAGAAAAGTATATGTAGAAATAAATAGATTAAAAGGTTTATAAGACCTCTCCACTAAAACCTGCAAATATTTCTGAGAAAATTAAAGACTTAAATGAAAGATATAACATACTCATACACAGGGAAAGGCATAAAGATGTCAGTTCTCTCCAAGCTGATTTTTAGATTCAGCACAAACCTAGTCAAAATTCAACCAGTTTTAAAAGAATTTTTAATTGTGAAAATTGACAAGCTGATTCTGAAAAAAGTCAAGATAATGAACAGAAGACTTACCTCTGTTCCAGATGTAAAGCTAAAGTAATATGATGTGATATTGATTTAAGGATAAGAATACACAATAAAATAGTGATTCAGACAAAGACACACAAATACAGTCATCTGATATATATATAAATATACAAATAAAACAGTGCATAAGATTAGAGAAATATGATCTTTCCAACAAAAGATGCTGTGTCAATTGGATATCCATGTGGAAAAATTATATATTGTATATTGACCCCTACCTAAGACTGGAGACAAAAACCTATTTCAAATGCATTGAAGATTTAAATGTGAAGGATAAAACACAGCAAAACACAGCTTTTTTTTTTTTTTTTTTTTTTTTTTTCTGAGACAGACTCTCGCTCTGTCACCCAGCCTGGAGTGCAGTGGTGCAAACTCAGCTCACTGCAACCTCTGCCTCCTGGGCTCATGTGATTCTCTCACCTCAGGTTCCTGAGTAGCTGAGACTATAGATATATACCACTATGCTTGTCTAATTTTTTTTTTCTTTTTTTGAGACGGAGTTTCGCTTTTGTTGCCCAGGCTGGAGTGCAGTGGCGTGATCTTGGTTCACCGCAACTTCTGTCTCCCAGGTTCAAGCGATTCTCTTGCCTCAGCTTCCCAAACAGTTGGGATTACAGGCATGCACCACCACCCCGGCTAATTTTGTATTTTTAGTAGAGATGGGGTTTCTGCATGTTGGTCAGGCTGGTCTTGAACTCCCCACCTCAGGTGATCCATCTGCCTCGGCCTCCCAAAGTGCTAGGATTACAGGCGTGAGCCAATGTGCCTGGCCCATGATTGTCCAATTTTTAAATTTTGTGTAGAAATGAAGTCTCACCATATTGCCACAGCTGGCCTCAAACTCCAGGACTCAAGCAATCCTCCCACCTTGGTCACCCAAAGTGCAAAAGACAGCTTTTAAAAGAAAATATTGTAGAACATCTAAATGACTTTAGTAACCATATAAAAAAGCTTTAGGAGTTCACCCACCACTACACCTGCCTTACATGTAATGATAAAGGGAGTTATTCCAGTTAAAAGAACGCTAATAACACGAAAACATGAAAGTACAAAACTCACTATAAAGGTAAGAATATAGATAAATTTAGGATATACTAAATACTATAAAGGCGGCACATAAATTAGACTCAATCCAGTGTAAAAGACTTTTTAAGTATTAAAAATTACTATAACTACAAAAATTTGGTCATGGAAATAATATGTAAAAGATGTAACCTGTTATATCAATAGCATTATATGTGGAGGGGGTGAAGAAATGAAAATGTAGAGATTAGAATGGTGCTTACTAGGAGATTGAGGATGGAGGAAAAAGGAAATATAGTGATGTTGGTCAAAGAATACAAATTTTCAGCTGAAAGGGAGCAATAAGTTCTGTAGATCTATTGTGCAACATAGTGACTATAGTTAATAATATAGTGCATATTTGAAAATTCCTAGGAGAATAGATTTTTAAGTGTGTCACCACACATACAAAAAATAATAAATGCGTGAAGGGATATATATGTTAATTAGCTTGATTTAATTATTCCACAATATATACACACATCAAAACACCACATTGCACACCATAAATATATATATATGGTCAATAAAAAGAAGAATCAAACCAATAACCTAATCTTCCACCTTATGAAACTGGAGAAAGAACAACAAACTGAATTCAAAAAAGCAAAGGAAGGAAACAATAAAGATTACAGCAGATATGGAAGGAGAAATAGAAAATAGAAACAAGCAAAACTGACTAAAAATAGATAATGTGACTACAAGTATAACAAGTAAAGAAATTGAGTTGGTAATAAAAAATTTTTTTACAAAAAAGAAGCCACCGGATGGTTTCACTGGTGAATTCTACCAAATGCTTAAAGAGGTAACACAAATTCTTCACAAATCCTAACAATAACAAGTAGAAGAGAAGGAAACACTTCTTAGCTCATTTTTTGAGGTCAATATTACCTTGATACTGAAGTCAGACAAAAAATTTACAAGAAAATACTATTGATCAATATCTCTTATGACTATAGATGCAAAAATCTTCAGTAAAATACTAGTAAACTAAACCCAGCAGCATATAAAAAAGAAATTTATACATCAATCAAGTGGGATTTATCTCAGGAATGTAGGTTTGGTTCAACAAATGAAAATCAAGGTAATGCACCATAAGGGAGAAAAGCTTTTGATAATCTCAACACATGCAGACAAAGCAATTGACAAAATCTAACACCTTTATATGAAACATATACTAAAAACACCAAAAAAAAAAAAAAAAAAAAAACCTAGTAATAGAAGGAAACTACTTTGAATTAACAAAGGGCATGTATGAAAAACCCATAGCTAACAGCATACTTAATGGTGAAAACAAAGTTTTTCCCTAAGATCAGGAACAAGACAAGAATGTCTGTTCTCCCTACTTCTATTAGACAATGTATTTTAAATTCTAGCCAGGCCAATTAGGCAAGATTTTTTAAAAGGTGAGGGATGGAGTGGGATACTGTTTGGAAAACAAGAAGTGAAGTATATCTATTTGCAGATGACATGACCCTATATACAGAAACCCCTAAAAATCTACAAAAGGCCTATTAGAGCTAATATTAGGTTGGTGCAAGAGTAGTGGTTTTTGCCATTACTTTTGCACTGACCTATAAATGAGTTCACCAAGGTTATAGGATACAAGATCAATACAGAAAAATCAGTTGTACTTTTACACACTAGCAATGAATAGTGCAAAAATAAAATTAAAAAACCAGTTCCATTGTGATTGCAAAAAAAAAAAAAAAAAAAGAATTAAATGACTGGGATTAAGTTTAACAAGAGAAGTGCAAGGCAGTCCATTTGCTGATTTTTTTTTTTTTTTTTTTAGAATTTGTTGTATTTTTTGCATCTGTAATTTTCATTTGCCTTCTCTTTATATAACCTATTTTTTTTTACCTGGAACTTTACTTCTTTGCCCAGAGTTTCTATTTTTTCATCTGTTTCAATAGTGTTCATAATTGTTAGTATTTGCTGAAATTTGTAATGCTGAAATTAGCATTTTTATGATGGCTATGTTAAAATCCTTTTTAGATAATTCTAACATCTGTGTAATCTTGGGGTTGGTGTCTTTTATTGTCCGTTCTCATTCAAGTTGGGATCACCTTGGTTCTTGGTATGATGAGTGATTTTTAATTTCTATTTGGGCACTGCAGATATTATAAGATACTGGATCTTATTTAAATGCTGGGTTTTACCAGGCATCCTCTGACACTGCTCTGGCAGGAGAAGTGGGGTCACCTCTTGTAGGCAAGGTGGAACAAAAGCTCAAGTTCTCTACTCAGTCTTCATTGGCACACAGCCAAAGAAGGGGTGTCTTCTTAGTGCTTAGGTAGGAGTGGGGCTTCATGCTCATCACTAGGTCTCTGATAATACCCCCTGGATGGGAAAGAAAAGGGTGTCCCATTAGTGTTCCCTGCATGGTCTCCACTGATACCATGGGAGGTGGCTTACGTCTATAATCCCAGGACTTTGGGAGGCTAAGGAGAGGATGGCTTGAGGCCAGGAGTTTGAGACCAGCATGAGCAACATAGCAAGACTCAATCTCTACAAAAAGAATTTAAAAATTAGTCAGGTGTGGTGACATGCCTGTAGAAGTATTCACCCAAATATTTAGGAGGTTCAGGTGTGAGGATTGCTTGAGCCCAGAGGTTTAAGGTAGCAGTGAGCTGTGATCATACCACTACATCCCAGCCTGAGTGACAGAGTGAGATCCCATCTCTTAGAAATAAAAAAGGAGAATGATTCTGGATTACAAGGATGTCCAGTGTGTGGTCATTGGAGTGTACTGTTAAAGAGAAATATTAGACAACATTTAAATTTCCTGTTTGATATATATATATATATATATATCTCAATAATATATATATATCAAGTGTATATATACATATATATCAAGTGTATATACATATATACTTAAGACATATGTATATAAACAAATACATAATGTGGCAAATATTAGGTTTGCAACCTAATTAATTTTCAAATATATGTCCACCTATGAACCATAACCCACACACAGATATGTGGTATTTCCAACAATGAGAATCCTTTTTTTTTTTTTTTTGAAATGGTATCTCATTCTGTCTCCCAGGATGGAGTGCAGTGGTGTAATCTTGGCTCACTGCAACCTCCGTCTCCCGGGTTCAAGTGATTCTCCTTTCTTAGCCTCCCAGAGCTAGGACTACAGGCGCCTGCCACCATACTTGGCTAATTTTTGTATTTTAAGTAGAGACGGGGTTTCACCTTGTTGGTCAGGCTGGTCTCAAACTCCCGACCTCAGGTGATCCACCCTCCTCAGCCTCCTGAAGTGCTGGGATTACAGGCATGAGCCACTGCAACTGGCTGAGAATAGATTTTTTAAAGACCCAAGAAAAGGGGCAGCCCAGCAAGACAGAAATTTTCCAATAACTGCTCTACTTTAACCAAACACCACAGTAAAATGCTCACCCTCTCCCCTTACCCACATACCAGCGAAGACTGAGTAGGAAGTTTAAACTTCACTGGTACCATACAAGATGCCAAAACCCTGCCTGTTCCCCCAACCCAACCAGAGCAGTATCAGAAAAGGCCTAGTGGGAGCTGGAACTTTCATAACAACCAGGTCATAAAGAGGCACCCTATGTCTCAGTGGAGACCATGTAGGGAGCCCGAACTTCTACTCCCATCCGGTCAAACAAATTACCTCATGCCTTCTTCATCAGGGTAGTATCAGAGGAGACCAAATGAAGAGTTGGGAATTTTACCACCATTCACTTATAAACGTGTGGGTCGGGAGATAGAGATGAAACACAGAGAACAGAACATTAAATACAATTTAAAACATTAAGATATTTTATGAGAGTAGGAATATGAAAAGTTGGCTCTATAGTAATAACTAATTTCAATTAAAATATTTTTTACATATTATGTTTAGAAAAAACGAATGAGTATATCATTATTCCTGAAAATTTCCTCACATATATCCCAGAGTGAAAGTTCACCTTCTCATCTTGATTTCATTCTCTTACATGCCCAGAATATCCATTTACTTTTTTCCTCACCCAGCAACCTGCGTCTTCATATCTCTACCACACTATCTTATCCCAGGAAACTTCCTTCTAGAATTCTGGGAAAGCAGTGTCCAACAGCTCTTTGTCAGAAATCCACCGTCCCAAAGCCTTAAATTAACATAATGGTGCAATTTCTGTAGGTTCATTTTCACTTCCTATTTATTTATTTTTTAAAATAAAACAAAACCTTAAGCCCTCAAACGCCTGAAGTATACGGGAGCAATGACGTTGTATTTCATCAGCCAATCAAGTCAGAGATTATGGGCCTGAAGCTAACGGGTGCAGACTAGGGGCGAACTTGGAGCAAGTAACTGTCAGTGAGGTTGCAGTTGGTCCGGGCTGTTTGGCTGTGAGCGAAATAGCTGCCCCCCACTTCTCACTTGCACACCACGGGATACTCCTCCTGAGGCTCCGGATGGTGAGCTCTCCAGTCTCTAGTTTCCTTTTCTGGAAGTTGACCTTTCCTACTGGTACTTTCTCTCTCAGTCTCACCTCCTAGAGGAACAAAGGCTCCCACAGTTTTCCAGCGCAGGTTCAGCCACTCCCTCTTGGAGCTTCCGCCTTTTTTGTGGCAGACTATGAAACACTTTCCCAAAGTCCAGCTAGCCTCTCGGTTTGAACTTCTACCCCCTAGCCGTTTGCCCTCCTCCATTACGCTTTTTACATCAACTCTTTGTGAACTATCCAGTAGCATGTGTTGCCTTTGCGTTACTGAAACTGAAAAGTCCAGCCCCAGGGGAAAGCTCACTGGTTCAGGGAATCGCCTCAGGTGTGTGGAGCTGATCCTGAGCCGGATGAAGGTCTCATTCTGAGTGGAGGGGCATTTAGGAGGGCATAGCCCATCCACCTTCAGAGTCAGTAAGATGTCTGCGTTGTGTGGTGGGAGAGTTTACTAAAGAGACAGTCCAGCCCCAGGTACCAAAATAAATTAAACCAGTAAGCATGAGCTTTGTAGTTGTGAAGATTACTGAGACCCCACAGTGCCCTCTTCAGGATGCTTTCTTCAACTAATTCTTGCAAAACGTTCCGTTGTGAAGGAAGAAAGACTGTTTCCATGTTCAGGAACATGGTAAATTAGTATGACTTCCGGTTCATGAGACAACATTTCTCAATGCTGGCTGACTGACAAGGACAAATTCACGGCCGGGCGCGGTGGCTCAAGCCTGTAATCCCAGCACTTTGGGAGGCCGAGACGGGCGGATCACGAGGTCAGGAGATCGAGACCATCCTGGCTAACCCGGTGAAACCCCGTCTCTACTAAAAAATACAAAAAACTAGCCGGGCGAGGTAGCGGGCGCCTATAGTCCCAGCTACTCCGGGAGGCTGAGGCAGGAGAATGGCGGGAACCCGGGAGGCAGAGCTTGCAGTGAGCTGAGATCCGGCCACTGCACTCCAGCCTGGGGGACAGAGCGAGACTCCGTCTCAAAAAAAAAAAAAAGAAAAAAAAAAAAGGACAAATTCACGTCATTTTTGAGAGGGCAGTCATTAGTTTCCTCCACGCACAAAGAGAATTAAGATTTTAGTTAACATATTTATATATTTTTGTGTATATGTGTGTGTATATATATATAATTTTTTTTACATATATATAATTTTTTTTAATAGAGTCTCACTGTGTCACCCAGGCTGGAGTGCAGTGGCTCAATCTTGGCTCACTGCAATCTCCACCTCTTCAATCAATTCTCCTGCCTCAGCCTCCCAAGTAGCTGGGATTACAGGCACGTGCCACCACACCTGGCTAATTTTGTGTGTGTGTGTGTGTGTGTGTGTGTGTTTAGTAGAGACAGTTTCACCATTTTGTCCAGACTCGTCTCGAACTCCTGATCTCAAGTGATCCATCCGCCTAGGCCTCCCAAAGTGCTGGGATTACAGGCATGAGCCACTGTGCCCAGTCAGCTAACTTACTGATAAATTAATGCAGAGGACCTTTGTGACAAACCAGTATTTTTTTCCTTAATGAGATTTGGACTGACAGACTTTTACAAAGCTGTCAAAAGTCAGCTGAAGATGAAGAGTATTACATTGAAAACCTGTTTATTCTTATCGCTATTTCTTTAATCATACATTTAACATATTAAGCTACAGTAATGCTAGTATTTTAAAAACTATTTTAAAATGACATCTATTCTGAAATAAAGATTTCTTATGAAATTTTGGAGTAGAGGTTGGGGAAGCCAAATGGTATTTATCACATATGCATAGCCAGAGAGATAAATTGTGTTGAATTTGATCATCTATATCTCTGAATTTAAGAGTAAACAGGATTTGTGATAATTTTATTATTATTAATGTGATTATAATTTAACTTTTATATTCTAGGGTACATGCGCAGGTTTGTTATGGGGATTTGTTGTGCAAATTATTTAATCACCCAGCTATTAAGCCTGGTACCCATTAGTTATTTTTCCTGATCCTCTCTCTCCTCCCACTGTCCACCCTTAAGTAGGCCCCACTGTGTTCCCCTCTATGTGTCCATGTGTTCTCAATATTTAGCTCCCACTTTTAAATGAGAACATGCAGTATTTGGTTTTCTGTTCCTATATTAGTTTGCTAAGAATAATGGCTTCCAGCTCCATCCATGTTCCTACAAAGGACATGATCTCATTCTTTTCTATGGCTGCATAATATTTCATGGTGTATATGTGCCACATTTACTTTATCTAGTCTACCATTGATGGTCATTTGGGTTGATTTCATGACCTTGCTTTTGTGAATAGTGCTGCAATGAATGTACGCATGCATGTGTCTTTATGATAGAACAGTTTACATTTCTTTGTGTTTATACCCTGTAATGGGATTGCTGGGTCAAATGGTGGATCTGTTTTTAGGTCTTTGAGGAATCACCACACTGTTTTCCACAGTGGTTGAATTAATTTACATTCCCACCAACAGTGTATAGGCGTTCCTTTTGCTCCACAACCTTGCCAGCATCTGTTATTTTTTGACTTTTTAATAGTAGCCATTTTGACTGGTGTGAAATGCTACCTTCCCTGTGGTTTTGATTTGCATTTCTCTAATGATCAGTGATGTTAAGCTTTTTTTCATATGCTTGTTGGCAGCATTTATGTCTTCCTTTTAGAAGTGTTTTGTCCTTTGCCTACTTTTTAATGGGGTTGTTTGTTTTTTCTTGTAGATTATTTTAAGTTCCTTATAGATGCTGGACATTAGACCTTTGTCAGAGGCATAGTTTGCAAAAATTTTCTCCCATTCTGTAGGTTATCTGTTTACTCTGTTGATAGTTTCTTTTGCTGTGCAGTAGCTCTTTAATTTAATTAGATTCCCATTTGTTAATTTTTGCTTTTGTTGTGATTGCTTTTGATGTTTTTGTCATGAAACCTTAGCCCACTCCTATGTTGAGAATGATGTTGCCATTACCAGTCCCTACAAAAGCACACTTAAGTACACACACCAGTGACACTATAAAGCAAGCACACAGTCAAGTCTGCATAATAACCAGCTAACATCATGCTGACAAGATTGAATCCATGTATATCAATACTAACCTTGAAAGTAAATGGATTAACTACCCCATTTAAAAGGCACAGAGTAGCAGGATGAATAAAGAACCCAGACCCTATGGTATGCTGTCTTTAAGACACTCATCTTACATGCAGGATCAGAAGAAATGAATGGAGGAAAATCTACCAAGCAAATGTAAAACAGAAAAAAGCAAGGGTTGCAATCCTAATTTCAGACAAAACAGACTTTAAACCAGTAAAGATTTAAAAGCAAAAAAAAAAAAAGAGAAGGGAATAACATAATGGTAAAGGGTTCAATTCAACAATACCTAACTATTCTAAATATATATCCACTCAACATAGGAGCACCCAGATTCTTAAAGCAAGTTCTTATAGACTTTCAAAGAGATTGACACTCCCACACAACAATAGTGGGAGACTTCAACATTCTACGACAGTTTTAGACAGATCATCAAGGCAGAAAATTAACAAACATATTCAGGACCTAAACTCAACACTGGCTCAAATGAACCTGATAGACATCTATAGAACTCTTCACCCAAAACCAAAAGAGTATACATTCTTCTTCTCATTGCCACATGACACATACTCTAAAATCAACCATATGGTCAAACAAAGAACACTTATCAGCAAATGCAAAAGAATTGAAATCACAATAACCACTCTCTCGGACCACAGCACAATTTTATTATTTTCTGAAAAAATTGTATTATAATTGAATGTGTAAACACTTATTAAAATTTTTAAATAATTTTAGAAATGATAAAAATGCTCATGGGAACATGTATTCCTAGTTTGGAAAACAATAAACTTCTTAACTATATTAAATTCAGAAAGCATGTAGGAATGTGTAACTATGGTACAGAAAATAGTTTTCCTTATTTCGTCTAGCCTGTATACTCGAGGATGGTTAGTCTTGGCATAAGAGTGGGCAAGTTAAGAGGTGACATTGCCAATATTTTTCTCAATGGTTTGATGTTAAGAGCAAATATTACCAACTGACCAAAATGTTCTTTCCTAATGGCAGTGGCTTCCCCTGGAGCAGTGTTTCTAACCAATGTTTGCTCATTAGAATCACTGGAAAGCTTTTAGAGTTCCCAGTACTCAGGCTGCACCCCAGATGAATTAAATTAATCTTGGAGGGTGGGCACCAAGGCATCAGTATTTTCTAAAACTTGCCACATGATTCCATGTGTGGCCAAGGTTGAGAATCTCTGTTAAGAGACATAGCTGAGCTCACTCTTCTCTGTCACTTATATTACATTCGAGATATTCAGGTCTACCTGCAGTTCTTGATATGTTTAGATAATGTTAAAGACTTTAGAAATCCTTTAAGGAAAAGAACCAAACACAAAACCCAAAACAGCCCCCAAATCCAGGAAGTGATCTGATACTCAGAAACAGGACTCAGTATGTTGCTCCAGGCTGGCCTTAGGCTCATAGCTGGGCCAATGTTGTTCTCTTTGACATAAATGATCCCACAGAGCATCAACATCAGACAAAGTCACTCCAAACCTTAGCAAAATAAGACACAAAGGTTGTTGTGCAATCTATACAACACCAACCACCCTCCCTCTCAGCTAAAATGAGTGACTGCTGCTTCTGTGCCCCTTACAGCTTTATCTTAGGTGTAGTCCACCCTCCTGATAGTAAAGTTTTATTGAAATACTCAGTCACAGAATTGTCCTCACTTTCTGACAGCACCCTATCAAAACTGAACCCTGACTTCCATAGACCTTTTCCAAAATTACCCAGACAAAGTGCAGATGCTCTAATAGGTTATTTCTAACACTCTTTTGCTGATATGCCCCATGGTTTCCCATGGTGAGTCATCTCCTTCACTGCAGCAAATAAATAATAAACAAAACTTGTTGACTACAGATGTATTTCTGGTAGCATTTTGCTGAAGGGCATTGTCAGCTTTTCTCACAAAACCTCACCAAGAATACTGAAAAGAAGCTGGCTTTGAGACTAAATATTGAGCAATGTTGTCTTTGAATTGAGTGAATCACAGTGGTTGCTAACCTTGGCTGGGTTAAATTAAAATTACCTCAAGAGCCCAGACTGCAAACCAGACTGAATTAAATCAGAATCTCTGAAGATAGGACGTAGGCACCAGTATCATTATAGCTCCTTAGGTAATTCCAAAAAATAATAAATATAGGGAGAGAAATTACATAGACTAGAAAATTATACAGATTTGAAAACTGAGGCCAATGGTGTTGAAGTAAGTTACCCTGAGTCTTTCAACCTACAAGCAGAAGCCCATCAGACCTATGAATGCAAGTAGTCTGACTGCAGATTCTGAAATTTTTTTTAAAGACAAGATATCGCTCTGTCACCCAGGTTGGAATGCAGTGGCCTGATCATAGTTCACTGCAGCCTTGAATGCCTGGGCTCAAAACAGTGTCCCCCACCCCCTCAGCCTCCTGAGTAGCTAGGACCATAGGTGAACACCACACTGAGCTAAGTTTTTTATTTTCTGTGGCAATGGAGGCTTGCTATGTTGCCCAGTCTGGTCTTGAATTCCTGGCCTCAAGGGATCCTCCCATCTTAGCCTCCCAAAATGTTGGGATTATAAGCATGGGCCACTATGCCAGCCAGAGAATGCACTTTTACCTTGGTGGTAATACGTTACAACCTTTGTGAATGTTACCTATGAGGCTTTTGATGCTGGTGATACAATAATAAGAGGAAGACAGCACAAAATATAATCATAAAAGGATGAGCCCAACAATCCTAATAAAACCTGTAAGAGCCACTAGATGATATGATTCTGGGTCATTTCTTTTCTGCTTTTGAAATACTTGTTTACATATTTATTTCAAGAAATGTTCACAATAAACATGTATTTATTTATTTTCCCCTTCAAAATATTGTTTTATAATAAAAAATAACATATAAGGAAACATATATATCACATATATATGTATATGATGTGTGTGTGTGCATTTATGTATGAAACTGAAAAACAAATTGCCAGATTATGAGATGAATTATAATTTATTTATTTATTTATTTTTGAGATGGAGTCTTGCTCTGTCACCCAGGTTAGACTGCTGTGGCGTGATCTTGGCTCACTGCAAGCTCCACCTCCCAGGTTCATGCCATTCTCCTGCCTCAGCCTCCCAGGTAGCTGGGACTACAGGCTCCTGCCACCATACCCGGCTAATTTTTTGTATTTTTAGTAGAGACTGAGTTTCACTGTAGTCAGGATGGTCTCAATCTCCTGACCTTGTGATCTGCCTGTCTCAGCCTCCCAAAGTGTTGGGATTACAGACGTGAGCCACCACCCCCAGCCAGGAATTATAATTTCTTATCAAGGCAGCCATATGAGATGCTGATAGAAGGCACTAAAAAATGTCAAGCTACCATTATGAGAGATAGAATCATAATATCCTGGGTGAAATGTAAGGCCTTTGATGTAAAACTTTCCTTTCCCTGGGAAGCAGACGAGATTACCTGATTGTGGTTAACTGTCTATTGCTTCAAACTCTTATCAAGGCCCCTCTTGTTCCTCTTCCAAGAAGTAACAAAGAAATAGAACATATAACAATTTCCCTGATTTAAGAAAGTTTTTTTGGTTTTAATATTTTTCTTACATTCTTGGTTGCTATATACACATATAAATTTAGAGAACACCTGGCCTGTCAGTGTCCCAAATGAGATTAAAGGAGGCTGTGATTGGACATCATCATGATTTATTAATTTCTGTCTGGATAAAACAACAAAAGAGATCCAAATATTCTTCCCGGGTTTCCCTCCTACTTTGAAATAGCTGTCAGAACATGCTTCCAGAGGCTTAGATAATCTGAGGACAAAACCCTTTGTTGTCCATCCACGGAACTAAGTAACCTGCACCAGCTTGTGGTTCCAATGACCACATTGCTGAGTGTGAAAGGTTAGATGGAGAATCCTTCTTTCAGACAGTTGGATGGATTCAGGATGGGTAACAACTGAGTAGTGCTTGGCATTATAAGTAAACATAAGGTAACACTGGTAGTCTCTATCACTTGGAGTTCTGACTTTTTTATTACATTAACTTGGAAGCATCATATAAGGGAGAGGCATCCCTAAATTTGGGAGACCATGAGAAATCACTAGAAATAATTAAAAGAGAACAGGGCTTTTTTTCTTTTTTAGAAAATTATTACAAGGCCACCAAGAAGGCAAATCTTATGTTTCTTAGATTCAGATGGACTGTGAAAAATGACAAGATGGGTGATGATACAGAGATTGTTTCTAACATCAATCTTCAGAAAAATGTTTCTAGCACGTGGCTGGAATATTTAAGGAGTTTACTTTTCAGTGCTCCTGATGACCTCCCTGAAATCATTCTAACATTGTCTTTGATCAGCAGCATTGGAGGTAAGTATCACTCTCTCTTTATCTGAGTTTATTCTTCAGGTACATCTTATAAATGCTACCATACAGAATTAAGGAAAGTAGAAGTCATAGGATATAATTTTGTCCTCAAACTTGTATCTTTATATCAATATTTTCAATCAAATGAATCCAATAATAATTTGCTCCTATGGAGAGACATGTAGAATCTGATTTTCATAACATTCACCCTATTGGGTTCAAAGTGTTCATTCATACCTTCTTACTTGCTATGTCAGGGTTAGATTTCAGTGAAGGAGACAATTGAAGAAAACAGGTAGAAAATCACGGGTTAGGGCAGGGTGTTCCATAGGTTTTGTCCAAGTTATAAATTATGCCTGCTATTTTGAGAAGAAAACAGCATGGTATAAACAAAAAGAAAACACTTTTTGCACTTTCTTTGACCTGATTAGGGACTGTATTACAAAGAAACAGAAAAAAATTAAATGAAAGCAAATGTTATGATATTACTTATTGCACTTTTATAACAATAATACACAAAGTTAAATATTTGTTATGGGCTTTTTAATGTGTAATAAGACACTGGTTTTTTTTTTTCACAGTATTATAAAATTTTATTTCAAAGCTTTTGATATAGCAACACATAAAAGCAACATGAAAACTAAATGTCAGGCCAGATGCAGTGGTTCACACCTGTAATACTAACGCTTTGGCAGGCTGAGATGGCCAGATCACTTGAGTCCAGTAGTTCAAGACCAGTCCCACGAACATGGCAAAACCTCATCTCAACAACAACCAAAAATTGGCTGCACGTGTTAGCACGCACCAGCAGTCCCACCTACTCAGGAGGCTGAGGTAGGAGGACTGCTTGAGCCAGGAGGCGGATATTGCAGTGAGCCAAGATCATGCCACTGCACTCCAGCCTGGGTGACAGAGCAGGATCCTATCTCAAAAAGAAAAAAGTAAATGTTAAATTATAACTGAATGCCAGAAGGAAAAATATAGCTGTTTGTAGACTTGATGTGCATATTTACATCTGGTTAAATATGCAGGCTCCCTAGCTTGTTTTACACTCAAGGAGTCCTGGCTTTGAGCATGCAAGCTGAAATTATGCAATGTAATCTTAATCTTTGCAAAAATTTGTGGTTGTTCTGTAACTTTTAAGTTTGCTAGATTAAAAACTCTCCTGGCTGGGCACGGCGGCTGATGCCTGTAATCCCAGCACTGTAGGAGGCGGAGGTGGGCAGATTGCTTGAGCTCAGGAGCTCAGGACTGCCCTGGGCAACATGGCAAAATCCTGTCTCTACTAAAAACACAAAAAAAATTAGCCTGGAGTGGTGGTGCACACCTATGGTCCCAGCTACTTGGGGGGTTGAGGTGGGAGGATCGCTCCAGCCCCGGAGGCGAAGGTTGCAGTGAGCAGAGGTGAGACCTCTGCTCTCCAGCCTTGGTGATATAGCAGCACACTCTCTCAAAACAAAAGAAACCTCTCCTGCTGTTGTCTATAAATATTTTTCAGGAGATCGAGACCATCCTGGCTAACACGGTGAAACCCCGTCTCTACTAAAAATACAAAAAATTAGCCGGGCGTGGTGGTCGGCGCCTGTAGTCCCAGCTGCTCCGGAGGCTGAGGCAGGAGAATGGCGTGAACCCGGGGGAGGCGCAGCTTGCAGTGAGCCAAGATTGCGCCACTGCACTCCAGCCTGGGTGACAGAGCAAAGACTTCATCTAAAAAATAAATAAATAAATAAATAAAAATAAATTTAAAAATTGTATTTTCTTCTAATAATGTAAAACTAATATTTATTTAGTATACTAAATTTTAGTAATTTAAAATATGAGAAACATTGAAACACTAAAACATTTCTTTATACTTTTATCAAGAGCAGTTTGAACAGTGCTTGTCTTATATAACTTAACTGGTGAGCATCTTTTCTATGCCTTAGCAAATTGTCTCACTCCTTCTTAGCTTTGGGTCAGCTTCCAAAAGTTTATCCTTCGCATTTTCAATGTAAAGAAGTATCCGAGAGCTCCTTTAATGTGGAGTTTTTTGCTGGCATCACTTCCTGAGACATGGTTGTTCTTTAAGTCACCACCACTTTCTTAATTCATGTCTCTGCATTTGACTTTACTAAATTCCCCTGGCTACATATCTAAAACTGCCTCTTGAACGGCAGCAGCGTTAACATTCCCATAGTCAGCTATATCTTCTGTAACATTCCATCTGAAGCTTTGCAGCTTCATGAGATAGCTTAACGTCAATTCATGCTGACTTCTGAAATGATGAACTCAGCTTTTACTGGTAGTAATATATTCTCTTTCAGTCTTCTTTTCATTACCATTTTCTTTGAATGCAGTAACTAAGGTTATCACTTTGGCCTGAATGCTAGTCAAACTGATTGGGATTTGTTTTTGATTAATCTTCAAACAAAACAAGTAAATGTTCCATTTCAACCACAAGCAGCTTTCTGTTCCCAGTGCAATTAAAACTGAAAGACATTGAAGCAACTTAACCTTTTTACGTTTATCAGACTTTTAAAATAGGTTTGTATTACAGTTTCATGCAGGTCTGAGTCTCAACCTATCTTTGCTTTGCTGTCACCACTTTCAAATCTAATCACATCCAATTTCACTTCCAGCATTATCACTTTTCTTTGCTGCCCTGTTCTTTGCTAACCAATTACCTCTTTTGATTATCCATTTTTGTAAATGGTCACGAGTTTAATCTTTGGGGTCGAGGAAGCAACACTACTATCCACTTTGTGCTTTGCTATCTGTGCATGAACTGATGATCAGTAATGAATCACCAACAAACTTTGAAAAAAGTAATGTAATTGAAGACTGATCATGATGCACATCTTTTTTTTTTTTTTTTTTTTTGCACAATGGCTGATGGAATAGAGCCAGCAGCAAAATTTATGCAAGTTTTCCCAATACTGTGATCATGGAAATATTAACCACATTGTTGGACTGGTTTTATTTAACTTAACTGTGGTAACTGATATTTATGCATATTGGAACTGTGTAAAGCAAGGACTGCCTGTATCTAAAAAAAGAAAAACTCCTTATTAGTACACAAAACAGTTAACTTTTAATCCAATTTAGTTAACTACTATCCAAGCCTAATCCTGAATCAAATAAAAACTGAACTGCTCACGGGAGTTAGAAAAATGTTTGGAGAGAATTTAATGCAGAATTCTTCAAATTAGGCTTTGCATAGCACAAAGACATTCTAGTTTCTTTTTAGAGATAGGGTTTTGCTCTGTTGCCCAGTGTGGTGGCAGTAATCACAGATCACTGCAGCTTCAACACCTGGGATGCAAGTGAACCTCCCATCTCAGCCTTCCAAGCAGCTAGGACCACAGGTACACACCACCATGCGTCGTTAATTATTTTATTTTTTTGTAGAGACAGAGTCTCATTTTGTTGCCAAGACTAATCTGGAACTCCTGGCCTCAAGGAATCCTTCTGCTTTGGCCACCTAAAGTGCAAGGATCACAGGCAGGAGCCTCCATGGCCAGTCGACATTCCTTTGGGGATTCAGATCCCCTCCCCTCATTTCAACAGTCTTGAGGTCTGCCAGGAGTAAAGTTGTAGACAAAACAATCATCACAAGGCACATGACTGTAACTTTTTTCATAGCAGCCAGTACCATGTTTACACCTCAGTAAAACAGTAGCATCCATTCCATTAATGTTGTTTTAGTTTGTTTCTGAATGCATTTACTTCACAAATCTGTTTGTTAAGGGCTATAAACAAAATTTGTATCAACTTTTATGTTTATGTATATTTACATAACAGAAAATTAAGTCAGCATTAATTTAAGTTAACATGAATGGTCACAAGAATTTTTCCCCTCTATAAGGGGTGGATATTCAAGGAGACTTCAAAAAGTTTGTGGAAAAATGGAATTAAAAGTATAAACTATATTTCTAAACATTAGCTTGAAAAGATAGAAGTATAAGCTATATTTCTAAACATTAGCTTGATCGAGTTCAAGACACTTTTGTAAGGGATGATACCAGCTATTTAGTCAATCATAAAGAACAGAGAGTTCTGGGAATTTAACCACATCAATGCAGCTTTTTTTTTTTTTTTTTTCATTATTAACTGAAGAAAAATGTACTGCCTTTAAAAAAAGTATTAAGATTAGGAAACAAAAAGTCCAAAGGTGCCAAACCGGGACTATAGGGTGGATGCCTAGTGATTTCCATCAAAATGCTCACAAAATTGTCCTTGTTTGATGAGAGGTATGAGCAGGAGCTTTGCTGTGGTGAATAACTCTCTGGTGAAGCTTTGTCTGGCATTTTTCTGCTAAAGCTTTGGCTAAGTTTCTCAAAACACTCTCATAATAAGCAGTTGTTACCATTCTTTGGCACTACAGAAAGTCAACAAGCAAAATGCCTTGAGTATCCAAAAGCTGTTACCATGACCTTTGCTCTCAACCAGTCCACTTGTAGTTTGACTGAACTACTTCTGCATCTTGATAACCATTGCTTTAATTGCGCTTTGTCTTCAGGATCACACTGGTAAAGCCATGTTTCCTCTCCTGTTACAAGTTTTCAATGAAATGCTTCAAGATCATGATCCCATTTATGTAAAATTTCCATTGAAAGCTCTGCTGTTTTCTGTAGCTGATCTGGATGCAATGGTTTTTGTACCTCTCAGGTGTAAAGTTTGCTGAACTTTTCCAGTCAGAATTGTGTAAGGTGAACCAACTGAGATGTCTATGGTGTTGGCTATCATTTTTGCTGTTAATTGTTGGTTTTCTTCAATTAGGCCATCAACTAGAATAATTTTTTTCTCACAAACTGATGTGGATGATCTGCCACTGTGGGCTTCTTCTTCAACATTACCTTATCCCTTCTTAAAACTAATTATCCATTGTAAACTGATCTCTTTGGAGCATTGTCTCCATAAACTTTTCATAAAGCATCAATTAAGTCACCATTTTTCCACCCAAGTGTCAACATAAATTTGATGTTTGTTCTTGTTTCAATTTTAGCAGAATTCATATTCCTCTTTTCAAACTGATGTCTTATTCTTCTTAGTGCTTAAAACTGTATCCTTATGATAAAAATCTTCAACATCTTGATCAAATAAATATGACAAATGATGTTCTGTAAGAAAAACGCTCTTCACTTGTATTCCTTCCCTGCATATTTTGAGTAATTATATTCCAAGACCCATGCATCTTTTCCCAAAATCTCTGAGAGTACAATTCCTTATTTCCTTCACTGTGGCAAAGTGTTTCAGAAAAGGGTTCCTTGAATTAAAAGTCAGCGTATCCTATTTGACTCCCGCTGCTCTGGTATCACATACCTACAGCCAACCATGCCAAGAGCTTCCCCGTTATCTCCACATTGGAGAGCCCTTTCTCCGGATATCCTCCAGTTTCAGAGACTGCACCCAGAAACCCATTGGCAGGTTCCCGGATTCGCCTCAATTTTGGTCCTGCCTCTCTGCTTTGAATTTTCAGGCTTGGCCTTACAAGAAGGACGATGGTGCTAATTGTGCCAGAAAGAGTGAAAACAGGAGGAAAATGAACCAGTTGCAGCAAAACCCACTATTCCACAACTGGTTTTTAAAATTGGGCTAGTTTCTCATTGTTCTGAACCAGAAGATTACGTTAAAGTTTACTTATTAACCTTTTATTGCAGGATTGCTAAATAAATTAATCTCTGATTTATGATGTGTACAAAACTACTATAAATATTTCAGTAGTAATCCAAGAGACAACAATTGCTAATAATGTCTGTTAAGTTTCTAAGGAGATGAGAATGAGATACATCATAGGAGAGGTAAAACAGTAACCCGGTAGATTAACAGTTACACTAATTCTGTGTGCTGCTAAGTGTAAGGGACAATTTTAAACTCATGAAAAAAGAAAACAAGTAGTGAAACTGTAAGATATTGTTCACAATTTTAAGAAATCCTGTCACATTAAAGTTCTATAAATGAGATACCTCACTGCCTTTCACTAACAACATGTTTTTTGTAGCATTTTTGAACCTGCACTTGAAAGACTTTCCAGTTCCTCTCCCTGTGATGTTATTTTTACTTGGATGCATTTTTGAAGCATTAAGCTTTACATCTTTGCAGGTGTGTATTGTAAATGAGTATTTTATGCTATCTATTTGAGAATCATATAAATGCTGAGATGCCATTTAAAATGTTTAGAAATTATTCATCTGCTCACTGTTCTGCCAATTGATAGATGATTGTGATGTGGATAGCATCAGATCAGGTGTGTAGAAAAAGGAGCCAGGCCTGCAAAAGCTGAGATCTAGCTGAGATCTGCAAAAGCTGAGTACATACAGCTACTGAGTACATACAGCTACTGAAAGTATTAGTGGCCAAGGAATGTTAAACAGATTTAGAAAACTGGGGAAAAAAAATGGCTAATGACATAGGAGCTCAGGGAGACTCTGTATTGCTGGTGCAGGACTTGAATAGCAAAAATATTGTAATATTGAACTAATCTATTTCCTCAATGAAGACTGTTTTAAAGGATTTCTGTTAAAAGAGAAACTAGTCTCTTAAGCGTGCAGATTTGGCCAAGGGGCCATAATTTGCCAGTCTGCCCTAGTCAATCAGAATGGATATGAGAACTTGTCTGAAATGATTGACTTTCCCAAACAAATTTAGTCAATGATGTTAAAAATATTATACAAAACATGTATTCATGTAAGAACCAGAAGCAGTTTACTACTTTACATGTCATAAACAGGTTTTATAATCATATGATTTTGACACAGATGCAATTTGAAGTACTTCTATAAGCTTTATTATTTGTCAGCAACTCCTTCAAAGGAAGAGACCAATGTTAAGACCCATGAAGTGTCTAAGATTTTTCTCTACTTGCCAGCTAATGAGCTAACTTGCCAGTTTCATGATCCCAGCAAAAGACATGGGACTCCTGGACCAGAGAAAAAGGGTTTTATTATCCACAGCAATAGCAATAACCAGAGTTAACACTTTCTTGTGCCTGTTTCCTGAACGATAATCCCAAAGAAGAAAAGAGGGCCAGGTGAAATCTGCACCTACATTGCGTTATATATCTGGCCACAAGAGAAGAAATGTAAGCTTAGAGAACCCGAATCCTATAATGGGTAGTAAGCTCATTTGCTCCCTTGCCTATTCTTCCACACACATCTTCTATATAAGCCATGGCCAGTTATTTGTAGTTTTTAGAATATGATACAATCACTTACTCCTTTGTGAATTTTGTGCTTGATTATCCACCTACCTGAAACCTCTTTCTTCATCTTGATCGCCTGAAAATCTGCTGCATACTTTTTAGTACCCATGTCAATGTACTTCCTATACCTGTTCTTTAAATATAATAAATGTCTCTGAGGGAGATACTATGTTTATTACACTGGACAGTAAAGTAAACCTGTCATTTGCTCTGGAGGAAGACACTTGCTCTGCCTTCTAAGTCATACCAACATTCATGAAAAGATAGTATGGAAGAAAAACAATCAATGCCTGTATTCATAAGCCATGGGCAACACAAGAGATGCATGGAGAATTATCTCCCAAATGCAAGGATATTACCTAACACAGTAGGTACTCAGTGTTTCCCTAATAAGTGAATGTTGAATGGATACCTATAATAGAATTTACACATTTCAACTAAATATCTCATGTTAAACATTGTTAATTAGTTATTGCATGAATTGCATTAACTTTCCAGTCTCTATCCCTTCTATTCTTCCACACACATCTTCTATATAAGCCATGACCAGTGATTTGTAGTTTCTAGAATTTGATACGATCACTTACTCCTTTGTGTGATATGTCTTTTAAAAATTGTCTTTTTCTACTGTTAGATTTAGGAGTGCCTAGCATGTTTTCTATTCTAATAGTGATGAATAAGTGAGAAGATGATATATTTGTATAACATTAGGTCCAAAGATACGCAAACACCATACAATGGATGAGTCCAGACTTACTTTTTCGTATATTTGCACCAGTAATTTTCTTTACTACTGCATTTGACATGGATACATATATGCTTCGAAAGTTATTTTGGCAGGTAAGCTTTCTTTTTTGGTAATGTCATTCATTCATGAACCACATATTATCTATGTTCAAATTTTTAGAATATTTTTTTCCAAAATAGGGAACAAAGAAGAAATAAAAGGGCATGGGAGTAATAAATTCAGCTTCATAATTTAGTGAATAAATCATATCTTGGCAATAGTCTGGCATATCAAAGGCCCAGGGGAAAAATTATGAAAGAAAACAGTAATTCTGAGACTCAGACTCGCATAACTTCATGCCAGATATAATATTAACTCTGAAATACTACAAGAGTGCTATGAGAAAGTGTATTAGCTCCAGTAAAAGGAAATTGTTAAAAAAAAGTCATGTTTTAAATACCTATGTTCTAAAGCTTCCTACTTTCATATCTAAGAGAATAAAAGCAGAGAAGAAAACACAGAAGCAGCTAAACTCTAATTCAAAAACCATACGAAGTTTTTTAACATGCGAGATTTGAACTGTATCAGGGAAAGACCTCAAGAAAAAAACACTCCAAGTCATAAGTAAGGTGTACATTTCTTTCAAAGTAATCAAAACAGTTTTATAAATACAGGCCATTACCTAAACTGCATTAGAAGCAAATAATTTATTAGAATAATTTATACTTTTAAACCAAATGCAGACACATGGAGTTCAGACAAATCACTAAAAGATGAAATCAAAAAGAACAGACATAAAAGGGGTTTAGGTTGTCTCAGCTGAGCTCTGCCAAGCCATCTCCTGCATCTTTGGTCAAGTGGAAGTCAGCTGAAGCAGAGTGAGCTAGATGGCCCCACTCCTGTGTCTGCTGGTGGGTACTGTTGGTGTTGGTTGATTCTGTATCTCCTATAATCCTGATTATCTTCTTCTTAAAATGGACTACAAAAGCAGTCTGATTTTTCTAATTGTAAAATTTCTTTGCAGATACTTTTAATTACAATTCCCGGCTTTTTGGTTAATTATATCTTAGTTCTTTGGTATCTGGCATCTGTAAATAAATTACATTTGAAGCACACCCCATGGTTATTATTTTCAGCTATCCTTGTGAGTTCGGATCCCATGCTAACCGCAGCTGCTGTAAGAGACCTTGGTGGGTATATTGCTCTCTTTTTCTATATTTATAATATCATATTTCATAATGAACTTGCATTTGTTTTAAGATCTTTTGTTTTTGGTAGCTTTCCACTATGAGAAGTCAGGTAGTGAGGGATTGGGGGTTGGGGATTAAGCAGAGATTTTGGAGGTCATGCTTAGGGCAGAAGAAATGCCAGTGATGGGCTTATTTAGTGTCAAAAAAAAGTATTATACCCAATTGTGCAATAAGGGAGGGAGTTCATTCAGAACCCTTGACTTTATACATACTTCTACCTTGAGCCAACAGAATAGTTCTGGGACATTACAATATTGTATATACACTGTCGTGACATTTCTGTTGCCCAATATTTCTTTTCCTTTGTAAAGAATCATTAGGACAATTCCATTTAAAAAGTATTTTGCCTTTGGCATCATTGTCATCATCAAGACTGAAAGCCTAAAAAGTCAAAAAAATGGTAAAATCATCTATCATACAGTGTTTTGAGTGTATACTATTTCAAGAAAAATCAGTCTATATTTAAAAGTAAAATGCCAACTCAATTTGGCCCAGAAAAACAAAAACAAAAAAAGCCTCATGCAAGAAAAACAAGAATTTTATTGTCCCCTTTCATCACTTTTTACTAATGAGAACTAGAAAAATTGCTTTAAGATAGAATATTAATATGGCACACACATGCATGCATTTGCACACACACAACGCGCATACTCTTTTCAATTTTAATTTCACTTTGCAACCAGTTAAAGGGGAAATAGCTATCTGAGGCAAGTAGAAATAGAGTAGGGGAGATACATCAAGTGTAAATATATGAATAAATGAGAACTGAGCCTTCAAGACAAAGGACATTAAGAGAGTGAGATGACACTTTAGAAGAAGATGCCAACATCCACCACCCAACCCTGAATTCTTGTCTTCCTCCCCACACTCTCAGCCCACATCCCTGCCTCCTTGTGACTGTCAATGCCAACCCTTTTCTCCTCTATATTTGAGAGACTCTTATGATACCTGAGAGTTGATTTCACTCTTGTCTAACTTTCTTATCTTGTAATCTAGTATTCCACTGATTTTCTACCCTGCCACAATTGAATTTAATTTACTAAGAGTACCTTGCAGGGTTATTTTCATAAATTTTGTCCATCTTGCCATTACTTTCAGAATTTTGTTTCTCTCCCCCCTGTATCTTTCCAGAAGACATTTTTAAAAGTAATTTCTTCTTG
This sequence comes from Piliocolobus tephrosceles, assembly GCF_002776525.5. Taxonomy (NCBI): domain Eukaryota; kingdom Metazoa; phylum Chordata; class Mammalia; order Primates; family Cercopithecidae; genus Piliocolobus; species Piliocolobus tephrosceles. Next base: position 28,421,985 of record NC_045435.1, on the reverse strand, counting down.
GCAGCATTGTTCCTGAGTTTACAAAGCAAGATTTATAAGATTTAGAAAGACTTATATATGTATATGTGTGTGTGCATGTGTGTATATGTGCACATATATATGTATTTTTTCATATATATATGAAAAATTTGCCCAAGACTGTCAGAATACATACATACATTCACACTGGCTTGAGCTTTTCATGGTCCCTTGACTCCTCCTATGCCCTTATATCTACTATGTATTTCTGAATATTTACATTTTGCCATAGTTCCATTTATAAAATAATATCAGTTAGGTTTTGCTGAGTAATAAGCAACTCCAAATGTGGTGGCTTAAAACAACAATTATTTATTATTTCTCATGAATCCAGCAGTTCTAATGATATGGGCTGGGTCCTGCTGATCTTGCTAGGTTCACTAAGGAATCTATAATCAGCTGGTGGACATTGGGGGGCTAAGTGATCCAGGATGGCCTCAATTGGGAAGATCTACCTTTCCTTCATGTATCTCTTATATTCCTACAGAGGAATGCTGCCATGGCGGTGGCAGGAGTCAGAGAGGAGAAATTTGCTGCTCTCATTGAGTCTCATAACAAAACAAACTAGATCTTTTTGGTGAGAAACACTGTCAAGTCTTACAGCGAAGGGCTTAGATACAGGCAGAGGTGAAGTATGGGATGGCCAAGGCAATCGAGCCACACAGGAACAGCCTTGGTGTTTCTTCTCTTCTATCAGCATACTGATTGTAGTTAGGTTGTGATTGCAGTTATAGACTGGTTGATTCACAGAAAGGACTTTTACTGTATAATAACATTTCCTCCTATGAGTTTTAGAAAATCACTATAGATGCTCAAAGTTGTAGCTTTACCACTACATGCACATTTAAGGGCAGAGGAAAAGGACAACTGATAGACATTTAAACTTAGAATGCCATCGTAAATAGAGGAAAATTTGGATGGAAGTGCATAATATCAGGAACTCTCCATTCATGGAGATTGATTTCTAAAACCATTGGGAAGAATGAATGAGAAAGTCAGATAATTTCTAAGCCTAGCTAGATTATGTGAACAATTGCCTTAATACTTATGTCATGTTATAAAGCTTTGGTTTGTAACTTTATTTTATTCTTCAATCATCATTTTCTGTCTTGCCTTAAATGTATCTGACTTATCATGTATGTATTTATATAGAACAACTCACTGAATTAAAAATAATAATAAATTTCATGTTTTCCTCTGTACTTTGAAGCAAGGAATGAGACCTTTAATTATCTCACATAAACAAAATGGACCCTAATTAATTTAGTGCCAATTATTATGGTCTAAACTTAACTTGCAGTAAATCCATAGCTAAGACCATCCTTATAGTTGCTAAGAAAATTTTATTCTTTAACATTCAATATTTAATGTTTTTCTCACTTTATAAAACATCTTTCCCCCTCAACATATGTAGGGCTTTCTAGAAGCCTCATCAGTTTAATTAATGGAGAAAGTCTGATGACCTCTGTTATATCGTTAATTACATTTACTAGTATTATGGATTTTGACAAAGAACAACAAAATAAAAGTAACTATACCCTAGGTAAGGATCTTTTCTTTTAAATTTTTTTCTTAACATCAGAATCCTGTATTTTCTGAAAGCTGATGTGTATTTTGTAATATCCTACCATAAGTTATATTTGTAAGAATGTAATAGTGAGTATTGGTTTAGTGACTTACCCTTTACAAAGCACTATTACCCATTACTTATTTAATGTTAGTTACATATTTGTTGTGAGAGTGGGTTGAGACTCTTCATGAAGATGCTTATGGGAGAGGCCTGGGCTGAACCAGAATGCCAGACAACCAGAATGAGAGATGTGCTTTTTTATGTGCTGAAGATGAGCTTAGAAGATAAACCAAATAGTGCATCCACTAGTAGTGAGAGGAGGCAGCTTCTCTTCCATTTGCCCTGGGACTATATCTCATGCAGGCAACATAAAAAGCTGTCAAATAAGGGAGGAAGTATGCGTTATTAGCCATCTACAGGGTCAGAGAATAGTGCTTGTAAGCAGGGGGATTGCAAAGTGCCCATGAGCTGTTTCATTTACCGCTTTCAGATAGCCCTAAACCATAAGTACTTTTCTCCCCTTTATTATGTGTATGTGTGTGTATAAAATAAATGACATATGTATAATATAATAGTGATTATAAAGTATACAGCTATATAACTATTAATCAGGAGAAGAAATTTCATGTTACCAGCATCCCTAGAAGCATCTTATGTGCTCTTCTCTGGTCAAAGCCCTGTATCTTCCTCCTAGAAAAGTCATTTTCAACGTTTAGTCTCTGAATCCCTGGCTAGTGGAGGAGAGGGGTTCATAGGATCTTTTCAGGGTGTCTATGAAATCAAAGCATTTTCATAATATTACTAAGAATTTATTTAGCTTTTTATTGTGGTGCACTTGCACTGGTTTTGGAAAAGCAATGATTATAGTCTCCTTGATAAACCGACGATGTACTATTCTACACACTGGGTGTCTTCTTTGTTCTAGGGTCTTATGCAGCATTGTCTCATTCTGCCACCACCCCCATTCCTGTTGAAAAAGTGTGCTTAAGAGGTGCCTCCACAACATATTCTAATCCATTGATCTGTATGGTATCAAACAATTCACTCTGCTGTAGTGGGATTCTTCTACTCCCTGCCTCCCCTCAGCAATGAAGAATATCTTAAATTACCTCTCCTACTACTCAAGAAGAGGAGATTTTTAGCTGCAATTGTTTTCCCTGCCCCTAAAGAGTGCTTCATTGTTGTGCAGCTAGGGACCCTGTGTACCTCTATTCTTTCCTATTCCTGCCTTATCCTAAAACTCAGAAGTGAAGAATATTCTTTCCCAAGAAGAATCATCCTGAGGACCACCACTCCTCTCACCCCTTCCTAAAAGGAGCTGATCCAGGTGGTGGACAGTTACCCTAATTGGGCATAGGAGGTATTTGCTTTCAGCCTTTGAGGCTTGTGGGCAACAGATGGGTGAAGCTCTGTGTATGGTGTTAGTTTGCCTAGCCCACGGAAACTTGGAGCATCTGTGGTGAACCTGGAACCTCAGATTAGCTCAGAAAGGTACATTGTCTTTCGGTACTTCTAATTCACCATCTGTGATGTGTGTGAAAGCCAAACAACCATAAACACAACCTCTACTAAAATCCAGGGTGCAAAAGGAGGTGATGTAATATGGCACTCAGAGAGTGCTCACCCTAAAACCTCCTATAGCTATGACCTTCCTGAAGTTGACTAAGTTGAGCAACAAAGAAATTTCTATATTCAGAAGCATTTTAAAAACTCAAGGGCCACCCTTGGGGGGAACTAAAAAACCTTAAAGAAGTACAATCTTGCATGCCATTGAGGAGGATCCATGTTCACCTACTAAACCTGGTTCAGTGTTCTACCAGGCTTTATTTACGATATTATATACTGACCACGGAATTTCAGGGAAACTTATATCAGAAATAACATCTACAGGCTAATCAGGGGAACATTTTTGGTACTCTTTGGGAGAAGGGAAAAGAAAAGGAAGAATAAAGGTTCTCATCTGGAAGTTCATTCATTCACTGATTCAACAATGATTTATTAATATGTACTATGTGAGAATTTCTATTCTAGGACCTGAGGATTTAACCATAAACACAATAGGCAAAGTCCCATTGCCTCCATAGAGCTTGCCTTGTAATTTTGATAATAATCAATGGAATGGAACTTTATTTTTTTATGTTTCAGAAGAAGAAAAACTGTAAGTAATCACTTTAAAATAATAAGAGTAATAACTTCAACAATAAAAACTCTGCTGTAGGAGAAAGAGAACGATGAACTGACTTTCTTAGACATTAGGACTTTCTCTTAATGTGAACACCTTTGAAATACAAATTTTCCTTAAGAAATAAAGATGCTTAATAAGCTTTACTGCTATTTCATTTGACAATTGTGAATCAATAATTTTCAGAGTAACCATTGTTTTTATAACTTCTGTAATTATTTAAACAGTGCTACTAATCTTTGAAGTTAGCACATATTTTATAATAGGAAAAAATTAAGAAAGATTATTTCACTCAGAGTTCTTACTCTTTCCAATTTGAGTGCTAGAAATTTTAAAACAGTATAAGCAGTGATGGCTTTGCTTTGAGATTTTTCCTGGCTTAACAAATCTAGTCAGCAAACATGTTACTTATTAAAATGTATTTTCCTTTCTTAAAGGAAAAAGCAGCTTTCAAACTGGGGTCTTCTAACTCCAGATTCCTGTATGCTTCTGCCACTAGAGTTGGCCTCCATCCTATATTTCAGTGACAGGAGATGCTGGACTCAAAATTATTGCCATCACCAGCTCTGTGCCTAGAGCTCATGTGGCCTGGAGACATGTGTAGTTCCAGAAAATGAGCCTATGATGGCCTCCGGCTCCCTATTTTCCTGGGAAGGGCATTATGACATTGCTCTGTGGAAAGTAATTAGGCAAAACATAGAAGTAATAACACCAAAAAGCAAATATATTTTGGCACATTAATTTTACTTTTGGAACCTAAAAAGTACTCAGAGAAGCCCAAGAGAGAAAAATGTATGTACAGAAATATACATTGCAGCATTGTTTATCAGGGTGAAAAGCTAAAACATATGAAGTGCTCACAAAGAAGGAAGCCATCAGTCACTTTGGCAGGCCAACATAATGCAGGAGATTCACCCAGCTGAGGCCTAGAGATATTCCTCTTTCTGTATTCCCTGTATGTATTACATTAGATCTAGATTATCACTTCCATGAGTTTAGGGACTTCCTACTTGTTCCTTCATATATCTCTAAAATCTATTACATGTCTGACACGTTAAAGGCATTTAATAAATTCCTTAATGGAGACCGAAAGGAGCTCTTAAACTAAACTGACCAAATTTTCCAAACTTAAGTGTGGCTTTTAGCAGTTGAAAATAAACTCTTTCAACACAGAAACAAGAAAATATTGTCCATCTACCCCAAAGGCAATGAGCTATTTTTATTAATATTAGTTTTAATGGACAAATCATAATGTATACATTTGCGGGGTACAATGTGAGGCTTTGATATATGTATACAATGTAGAATGATTGAATCAAGCTAATTAACATCACCTCATTTAACTATAATTTTTTATGACGAGAGATTTGAAATTTACTCTCTTAGTTACTTTGAAGTACCAATATATTATTATTGACTATAGTCACTCTGCTGTGGAATAGATCTGAAAACTTAGTACTGCTTTCTCCTGGAAACTTTGCACTTCATAATCAACAGTTCCTTATTCTCATCCTCCCTACATCCACAGCCTCTGGTAATAATTATTCTACTCTCTATTTCTGAAAGTTCAACTTTTTTAGTTTCTACATATAAGTAAGATCATGCGGTGTTTTTCTTTCTGTGCCTATCTTACTTCACTTAGCATAATATCCTCTAGGTTCATCCATCTTGTTGTAAATAACAAGATTTCCTTCTTTGTTAAGGATGAATACTATTTCATTGTGTATGTATACCATATCTTCTTTATTCTTTAATTCATTGATGGACACTTAGGTTGACCCCATATCTGGGACATAAATAACCCAATTAAAAAAAATAGGCTAAGAACAGACAGACATCAAAAAAAGACATACAAATGGTCAACAGGTGCTTTTTTTTTTTTTTTTTTCAAGACAGAGTCTTGCTCTATTGCCCAGGCTGGAGTGCAGTGGTGTGATCTCGACTCACTACAACCTCCACCTCCCGGGTTCAAGCTGTTCTCATGCCTCAGCCTCCCAAGCAGCTGGGATTACAGGCATGTGGCACCACACCCAGCTGAGTTTTGTATTTTTAATGAAGATGGGATTTCGCCATGTTGGCCAGGTTGGTCTCAAACTCCTGGCCTCAAGTGATCTGCCCACCTCAGCCTCCCGAGGGATTATAAGTGCTGGGATTGTAGTCATGAGCTACAGCATCCGGCAGTCAACAGGTACATTAAGAAATGTTCAGCCTCACTAATCATTAGGAAAAAGCAAATGAAAACCATAATGAGATATTACTTCACATCTGTTAGAATGTCTTTTATCAAAAAGATAAAAGAGAAGTGTTAGTAAGATTGCAGAGAAAAGGAAACTCTTGTACACTGTTGGTGGGAATGTAAATTAGTACAGCTATTATGGAAAACTATGTGGAAGTTCCTCAAAACACTAAAAGTAGAACTCTACCATATGATCCAGTAATCCTACTTCTGGGTATATATCCAAAGGAATTGAAATCAATATGTCACAGGGATATCTGCACTCTCACGTTCATTGTGGCAATTAGCTAATTTTAAAGATAATGACAAAAAGGAAAACCCAGAATATCAATTAAAATTAAGGGCAAGTTCTATTAACTACTTCTTATTTACTCCCCTTTCTTGTAGCTGAACACGTCGTGGGTGAAATTTTTTCAAATATTATAGCAAGTTTCTTGTTTGGAATTCTAAGTTCAAAACTGATTCAATTTTGGATGTCAACTGTTTTTCGTGATGATGTCAATCATATAAGTCTCATCTTTTCAATTCTGTATCTCATCTTTTATATTTGTAAGTGAGGGGCCTATGCCTATAATAAAATAACATAGAAAACTTCAAAATAAAAATATATGAAAAGTGCATACCAGGCAAAAGCTAGTAAAAACATTCAACTGATCTAGACAGAATATTTTTACTAAAATAATCTATCAAAAGAGATTAAAAATGTGAATATCTATACAACAGAAAACAATGTACCAATATTAGCAAATACTATTATAAAAGAAAGAAGAATTTGACAAAACTATCATTACAGAAATTATGCCTTTCCCAGAGAATTTCATGACTAATTGAACAAAAAATAATTATGGCTATAAAAATATTTAGATATCTTAGAAGTTTGGTTCATAAGATATATAGTTTTACCTCCCAAAACAGAATGCATATCCTTTACATATACATGTAGACAATTTGCAGAAATTAACTTGAAGAACATTTCAATAAAATTTCAAACATTGTTCAACCATGATGCAATTAAATTAAATATGAACTACTACAAAAAGAGGGTTCCTCCCAGGCTTAGTGACTTATGTCTATAATCCTAGCACCTTGGGAGGCTGAGGTAGGAGGATCACTTGAGCCCAGGATTTTGAAACTAGTCTGGGTAAGATAATGGGACCCCATGTCTACAAAAATTTTTAAAACTAGCTAGATGTGGTGGCACGTGTCTATAGTCCCAGCTCCTCAGGAGGCTGAGGCGGGAGGATCACTTGAGCCCAGGAATTTGAGGCTGCAGTGAGCTATGAACGCACTCCAGCCTGGGCAACAAAGAGAGAAGCCGTCTCTCTAACGAAAGGGTGGAGGGGGGGCAGTTTCAACCTGTAAATTAGATATTTTGTCTTGGTAACTCTTAGATCAGAAAGGCAATCAAAATAGAAGTTACATATCAAGTAAAGCTAACTGTTGGAAAATCTATCAATATTATTAATCCATGTCCCACAACCACCTCGTCAGAAAAATATGGTAGCTATTGATAATTAGTCTTACCATTGTTTCCTGACACAGCCTCAGAATAACATTTAATTCAGCTCTTCAGACAGCCCTTCTTACGATTCGGAATTGACATGCACGATAATACCTAGTTACCTCACCTGCACTATGTCCCTGTTACATTTAGGAATAAAACAATGGTGTATATTCTCACATCCATGATTAAAAATAATTCTGAAAGCTCTAGCTAATGTGATAAGGAGAAACATTTAAATATATTTTAAAAGAAAAAAATGGGTAGATTAATCACAACATTTTATATCATATAGAAAATTCAACAGAATTAATTGGTAAACAAAGTCAGCAAGACCCTCTAATAGCTTGATATAAGTTATCCAAACAGTTGATGGTATTTTTATCAGACAGCAATAACTAACTAGAAAATAAGAAAATTGTATTCTTTATGTACTGGTAAAAAGTTATAAAATATCAATGAATAAACTTAACAAATAGTTTGGATCTAAACATAGAAAATTATAAAAGTTATTAGGAAATATAAAATTTGAATAAATTGAAGCATAGAAAAACTTAGAGTAATGGGAATTTATCATTTTCCCTCTGAAGAGGAAAAGGCAGACCAGAGGATCTTGAGGCTTTCCAATGAATTAATCAGTGGATTAAATTCAATTATAATATACTGAGGGTTATAGAATCAAGCTAATGAATTAACAGACAGTGAGAGAATGATCAGTTAATTCAGGTAGGTTCCTCATGTACTAGTGTTCATGTGTCTACTTAAATTCCTAAAAGAAAATCCAACAAATATAATTTCGTCTAACATTATTTTTAATAAGTAACCCTAATTTCAAGATTAAAGGTTATACCCAAGGAAATAATTTAAAACTTTTAGAGTCAAGATGTCTCAATAAACATTTTAGGAAGAAACCTGCCAGGACAGAATTTCATTAAAACAAGGTACAGAGTAAATATAAATTTAATGTAAAAAGATTTTCCCGGTGACCTGGCTTTGTGTTTATATTTAGTACCTTCAAGATAGTCATTATAAATATTTTCCTGACTTCACCATCACCTAACAAGTTATAATACCTAATCCAGGGCTTGATTATTTCAAAGAACCTATGTCCATGATTTCTTCTTCTTTCATGATTCAACAGTGACTCTGCCTTTGCTACCATTTTCAGCCAGGATTAATATAAAAAATAGAAAATTTGTAATTTTCCATCTTTAGAAGGGAAAACTCAATAATGTAATAATGGCATTAATTTCACTAAATTAAACTTTATTACAATTCAAATCAAACAATGATAGAAATTGTTTTGGTTTTAAAATTTCCTTCTCTCTCTCTCTCTTTTTCTTTTACTTTACTTTTCTTTTTTTTTTTTTTCGGTGGAGTCTCCTTCTGTCGCCCAGGCTGGAGTGCAGTGGCTCAATCTCTGCTCACTGCAAGCTCTGCCTCCCGGGTTCACGCCATTCTCCTGCCTCAGCCTCCCAAGTAGCTGGGACTACAAGCACCTGCCACCAAGCCTGGATAATTTTTGTATTTTTAGTAGAGATGGGATTTCACCATGTTAGCCAGGATGGTCTCGATCTCCTGACCTCATGATCCACCTGCCTCGGCCTCCCAAAGTGGTGGGATTACAGGTGTGAGCCACTGCGCCCGGCCCTCTCTCTCTCTTAGAAACAAGAGTCTTGCTCTGTTGCCCAGGCTCTGGAGTACAGTGGCATGATCATGGCTCACTGCAGCCTCAACCTCCTGGGTTTAAGAAATCCTCCCACCTCAGCCTCCTAAGTAGCTGGTACTACAGGCATGTGCCACCAAGCCAAGCCAATTTTTAAAATTTTTTGTAGAGACAGGGTCACATTATGTTGCCTAGGCCAGTCTCAAACCCCTGGGTTCAAGCAATCATCCCACATCAGCCTCCCAAAGTGCTGGAATTATAAGTATGAGTCACTGTGCCTATTCAAAATTTCATGACAATTTCAAAATTCATCTAGAAAAATTAATGTGTGAGAATAGGCAAAACAATTTTTTTAAGTGGTGAACTTTCTCTACCAGATAGGTATTAAAACATTTAATAGGTCTACAGTAATTAAAATACAACTGTTGTAACACAGGAACACAAAGTAAGTCAAAGAAACACAAAGGGCACAAAACTAGTCGAAGTATGAATGGCAATTTAATATATGATAAAAGTAGAATATCCACAATATTCTTTAGTATTAAATATTTCAATGTTTACTTATTAACTAGAACTATGTCTGCTAAGAAGGAGGTATAAGTTGTGGGCAAGTTCACAAAGAAATCATCAGCTGATTTTCATTTCAACCCTCCAGAACCCATCTGAAACAACCAGACCTCTAAAGTGTGCTCTAGCCTCAATGGGGTATGTGAAGCCGTGCAAAGATGTCCACAGTAGGCTTTACAATACAATTGGATATAAGTTGGAGGAAGAAAAAGGACATGGGGTGGTGGTAATAATTTGCAATATTTTTCAGCTGAAATCAAGTGAAGTTGCCTCTCTATAATAAAGTCACAGTACTGTCACAACATCTGATACTTTTAACTCGGGTAAAATTTGTGCTGCTGCTGATGTTAAATTAATACTTTATATTTATTTCTTTTTAAAAATAGGTGAGTTAATTGGAATGTCAGGAATATTTACTCTGGCCATTGTGGGACTTCTTTTAAATTCTACAAGTTTTAAAGCAGGAGTTGAAGCACTTCTTCTTGAGTAAGTGGCTGGCATATTTTCACTTTATTTCATACACTGGAATGTATAATATTATAATAGTAACAGTATCTACATCTACATGGCCAAAGTAAGATTTGCAAAGACTTGAAAGCTACCCAACTAAAAACCTTTCCTAGATTTTATTTTTTCTTGCCAGTGTCTTTGAATCCTCCAATTTAAAGCAAATTCGTAACTTTACCTTGAGTCCAAGTTGGTTCTCTTTCCCCACTAATTCCTCAACTCTCTGATTATCTCCTCAGTAATTTCCCATGTAAAATCTTGTACCCACTAGTAAGAGGGTTCCAAAAGTGCAGTAATCGAGAAGTAATATTTTAATATTTTAACGCAATATTTTAAAATTGAGTTTAAGTTGAACTTAATGCAAAAAAATAATCTAAAGATCAGTATTTTAAGGACAATGAGGTGCTGTGTAAAGCAAATCAGAAGAGTAAGCTGGGGCATTTGAAGAGGATTAGCAGTGTCATAAAAGAAAGTATGACCAAACTAAATGTAAGCAAGACTAAGGGTGGAAAAGTGCAAATTGTGCCTTGCTCAAGGGCACTCAGCTGAGGGGTGAGTAGTTATCAGCCAAAAGGAAGAGCACTTTCTGTAATGCTTCGATACGTAGAGTGGAAACTTGACCTGAACCACATAATGACAACGTATGTGTTAACAAAGACCCTGAAAGTAAACCATGATTTTTAGAGTTTTGGGACAACGTTATAGAAGACAGAATTAATTCTGATGTAAGAAGTTTAAAAGATATAGGGTCTTACAGGATTCTGGAGCACTTCAATAAAATTCCATGCCAATTACAATGGAAGTCAATTGTACTTACACTTAGGCAAAATTAAATGGACCACAGTTAAGGGAAGAATTTAAAATGCTACACAAGTGTTAGCTATATATATGGGGAATTATTCTGAAGGTTTTCCTCTCCTTCTTTCTCCAACTGTAAGCTGGATCTTCAACTATATTATCTTTATTCTTCATTCCTTGTAAGTTGTGATGTCTTTCTTGCCTGCGTTCCTAGTACTATTGAGCCTACAATTGAAATAGGTGATCTCTCTGTACCTCATATTGATTTCTAAATCATTCTATCTCCCACTTCCTTAAAAGAATCCAATTTAGAAGCCCGTGCCATCAGAATATACCATCTGCCTCTTGGTTGTGATTATCTATAGACTTCTAACTCACATTCTCCATTTTGTGAAGATTTTAGTTTCTGTCTCACTGTGACTCTCCAATATTACTCTATCACCATTCTTAGTGATGTCAATATTCATACAGTTAATCCTTTACTCCCTCATCTTCCAATTCCTGTATCTTCGCTCCTTGTATAAGTATGTCCACCACTCCTCTTTAACCACCCACTCCCACAGTTGTACAAATAACTACTTCATAAACACAGTTGCAAGAATCTTACTGTCTAAAATATGGCACGTACCAACTTCTACTCTTGAAGATAGTGGAAATCTAAGATAATAGTGTTAAATTCTACCAACATCTCAAAACAACCTGTAACAGGTCCATGTTAACTCTTAAACAGAGAAGGTATACCATCTCCCAGCTTTTCACTGTATGCCCTCTAGTACCTAAATTCTAACAATTCTGCAACCAAACTGAGACTAAAATCCATTGATTCTGTCATCTTTTACTGACCCTCACCTATCCCATATTTTCAATTCCTCTTTATCCAGGTCATTTCTTTTGTGTAAAATAATTTAATAACTTTTCATCATTTTCAGCTAAAAGTCAAAGTTGTTTGTAAATGTTTTATTCATTTTTTTGATAATTATTTGCACAATGATTCACATAGATAAACCCTGTAATCAAGATGTCAAATCAATCAATTATAAATATTTTTAATTTTTTCTGAATAATGCAGATTCTGGAATTTTCTATCACGTGTTGCTTTTCTCATGGTGTTTACTTTCTTTGGACTTCTAATTCCTGCACATACATATTTGTATATAAAATTTGTTGATATATACTATTCATTAAATATCTACTTCACACTGATTGTTTTAAGGTAAGAATATCATTAAAATTTTTCTATTTATAGATAATTAAGTAAGTTTAAAGATCATCTTTTAAATAACACAAAGATTTTCTACCTTAGATTGAAAAATTGACTCAAACTTTCCAAGGATCATCGGCAAATAAATGCTTAGTCATTTTTTTTTTTTTTTTTTTTGGCTTTTAACTAAATTTCAAAGCAATGCAAACTCTGTTTATTTTTAATTAGAAACAAACACAATTAACATTTAACATATTTTGTCCAATGTTTTTGTAATGACATTTCATGAAATTAAGTACCTCTTATAAATAAAAGTCTTGTTTTTGCTCAATATTATATAGCAAACAATTTTCTATTAATTAAAAACTATAGTTAGAAATTGCTTTTTAAAAATCATAGGGAAGCCCTCTTTGTAAATGTCTTTTTTTCTCAAATAATTTTTGTAGTTTCTTTTTCCACTGTTAAGAAGTAGAAAAAAGTCTGTTCATGTAGCTGAAAAGGAGATAGCATAGAGTGGGAAAAACCATCATAACTAGAGTCTCATAGTTCTTTAATCTCCATCACTCAAATGGTTAACATTCTGCTTCCATCTAGTTGAATTGTTGAAGTCAAGGCAGCTAGTGCCAACTAAAACAAAAATATTTCCCAAATTATCAGATCAAATTAGTGTAAAACATAGGAATGATATATGACTGAGGGAAAAAAATATCTGGCAAATATTGGACCAATTCAGCAAGGTTAAAATCTATAAACAAAAAGAAACAGAGAGCATTTTCTCCCTTCTTATTCATTAGATTTGTTTTTATTTGGGGTGGGGATTCAGAATTTACACACAACATATCTTGAACTTTTTTTTTTTCCTCCTGAAGGAGCATCACTCAAGGATGATGTAAAGTTACTATGCTACTCACCTAATAGAAAGAAACAAAGAATACCATTCTCTTGGCATGTCTCTCTATGGAATACCTGCTGCCTTTCTTTGGTGTCATGTCAACAGTGTGTGAAAGATGTCTCATTTGTTTGAGAGTTACGAATTCTACAGGGAGTAGATTAGAGTAGAGTAGAAAGAAATGGAAAGAAACTCCTATGAAAGAATAACTTTCTAAAAATTGCTTTGTCTTTTAGACTTCTGACCCTTCTGTTAATAAGCCCTGTTTTGTCTCGAGTTGGTCATGAGTTCAGCTGGCGCTGGGTATTCACAATGGTCTGGAGTGAAACGAAAGGGATGCCTAATATAAACATGGCCCTTCAGCTTGCCTACTCTGATCTTTATTTTGGATCTGACAAAGAAAAATCTCAAGTAAAGAAAGCTGTATTTTCTTATTTGAATATGGTATACAACTATTGCTGTGTATATAAAATATATTTTTTGTAGTGAGGTAGCTCAACTTCACTTGGGATGTAGGAGTGATTTAGCTATGATGGCAAGATTGGGGAGAGGAGGAACAACTGGCAACTTTCCTTCACCCCATTCTAGTTTAGGAATTCCTAAGTTTCTTCATACCCTAAAGATAGGTTTATTACAAAGATCAAAGTAATTCAAACTTATCAATCATTTAAAATAGTATCTGATACAAAATGTGCACTCGATAATGTTTTAATTATTTATTGCACTCAAGAGAAGTGGAAACTTTCTTATGATTGGCCCTGTTGCCTTCTGTAACTTTCTGAGGCCTCATTTAGTAATGCTATGAGCCAAAACATTTTAATTGTCAGGTAAAGCACTCTAAACAGTACCCTCAAGCTCTGCCTAGCAGAAAATACTGGGCATAATTCTTCTTCTACCATGTGTCTGGGCAAGATAATTACAAGGATCTCTATAAGAAAATTTCTATGCAGATATCACAGAGCATCTGATGCTTTTATCATCTGGATTTTTTAAACAAAAATTCCAAGTGTATAAAGAGAAGTGGCAAGATAATCATTATGTGTCTACTTAAATAATATTCAGTCCAAATATTTAAAAATCTAATCTTTAAACTGCCTTTAAAATCAAAATTATCCAATATTGTATGACCTCTCCCTTCTATCTATTTCTACACACCCAAATAATCAAGATCAGTATCATCACCATACACCTGATCAGTGTGATGGCTACCCTTGTGCACAGATCTAGGTTCTGAAATTTTTAGCTTAGCTGCTATTTGCTGCGTGGACATCAGCAAGTTTTTAATTCCCACCTCACCTCAAGTATCAGTTTCCTTACTCCAAAACAGACTTAATAGTATCAATGGTTTGCTGGTAAATATTTAACAAGTAACTTAAGTGTTGAGGTGAGAGGAAGCCCTAATTTGCAGTATTTGCCCATTTCTGTTGTGTAATCACTTCCACCAACAGAACATCAGTCAGCTCACAAACTTCCTGAAATTGAATGATTAGCTCTCATGAGCTAGTAAGAGCCAGCTTAGCACACTACTGTCACAAAGCATTATTATGAGAAACAAAAAATGTACATAAAACGCTTGGCACATTGTTTAGCATATAGCAATTGTACAATAAATACAAGCTCTGATGATGAAATTATAGTGATGATATACTCTGCAGTAGTGTTTTGAAATAAAATTTTAGTAAATAAAATCATTTAGTAAAATATTCTCACTAGAAGTAACTCCTTGAGAAGAAAGTAGCACTCCTTTTCTCAATTTAATCTAGCGGAACCCTACAGTTAACTTAATACTTACCCAGAGACATTACAGTAAAGGGTTAAAAATACTAACATCAAAGACTTATTGCCTTTTTAATTCTGTCTCTACTACTCATAAGTTATGTTATATTGGGAAAGTCACAGTGCCCCAGCCTCCCATCTGTGTGATTGTACAGTATTGGTAATTACCTCACAAAATTGCAGTGAAGATTAAATAAGCCTGGTATATTGTATTATATGACTGTTTTATGTGTTAGCTCTTATTAATTTAAAACTATTTATCTAATTGAGTGGTCTTTTACCTAGAATGCAATGAGCTTTAGATTGATTTAGGAACTTTTAGAAAAAATATCAATGTCTGTAAAATTCTAGTCTTTACTGTGATGAATAGTGGATATCAGACTTACTTTCCATAGTAAACAATTACAAAAATGTTTAAAATATATGAAGCAACTGATTTGGGGTATTGGATAAGGGACATTGCCTGGTTAGATACTTCAAGAAACAGAACACATAAGGAGAATTCACATTCACTCTGATCTTTCTTCAAAAATGTGGCACAGAGACGTGAGGGCCAAACAGGGTGCAGTAAACTTACTGAGTGGAAAACATGTGTATGAGAGGTTAGGGCTACCTAAGTAGCTAGAATTTGGGGAGGCAGGGTATCATGGAGGGAAGAATTGTATAGAAAAAGGAGCACCAGAAATTTAAATTTCCTTGGATCATTACTTCAATACTAATCATAATAAGCAGAGATTTTGGAGGAGGAGCAGCAGAACAGAGCTGCTTGGGAGCTTTTGGCTGAATGGATATCGTAAAGGCCACACAGCTCTGGCAGATACTGGAGTTATGACTAGCCATAGTGTATACCTAACTGAAAACCACACAGGTTAAGTTGTGAATCCAGAAAGACCATGTCTTAGAAATAAGAAGTATGCCCTAGGCCAGGCGTGGTGGCTCACTCCTGTAATCCCAGCACTTTGGGAGGCCGAGGCGGGTGGATCATGAGGTCAAGAGATCGAGACCATCCTGGCCAACATGGTGAAACCCCGTCTCTACTAAAAATACAAAGAAATAGCAGGGCGTGGTGGCGGGTCCCTGTAGTCTCAGCCACTCAGGAGGCTGAGGCAGGAGAATGGCGTGAACCCAGGAGTCAGAGCTTGCAGTGAGCAGAGATTGCGCCACTGCACTCCAGCCTGGACGACAGAGCGAGACTCCATCTCAAAAAAGAAAAAAAAGAAAAAAGAATTATGCCCTAAAGAAATGTGTATTTTAGACCTATTTGAAGAAAGACTAGGATCATACCTTAGAAGGATAATGTGATCTGCCAGTAAATTAACTGCCTGACACAAAACGAAACTCTTTACAGGAAGACAGTGTAATCAAGACTCTCAACAATGTAACATCCATAATACATAGCCTAAAATCAAATATTACTGTGCATGTGAAGAAGCAGGAAAATGTGGTCTATTACTAAGAGAAAAAATTGTTCAATAGAAACAGCCACCCAAAGATGACACAGATGTTGGAACTAGTAAAACTTTTAAAAATATACTCAAGTATCTAAAGAAAAAAATGGATATAAGAAATGAAGATATGGGGTATTTCAGTGAAGAAATTGAAACTATAAAAAAATCTAAAGAAAAATTCTAGAAATAGGAAATATCCAAACTAAAAATTTTTGTTATCAGCTTAATGGCAGATTGGACTGTGCAGAAGAAAAAAAAATAAGTTCTAAGTTAATATGTTCTACAAGAGTGAGAAAGTATATGAAGCAAAAACTGATAAACCTAAAGGGAGAAATAGATAAATTATAATTGGACATTTTAATACTTCTCTATATAACTCAACAAATTATAGAACAACTAGACAGAAAATCAGCAAAGATATGGAAGAATTGAAATCATCATCGACCAATAGGATCCAATTGATATTTATGGAAATTATATCAATTGATGCAGAAAAAGCATTTTACAAAATGTAAAATTCATTCATGATAAAAACTTCAAAACATAAGAATAGAAGGGAATTTTCTAATGTTGATAGAGAACATCTGTAAAAAGTCTATAGGTAACAACATAATTAATAGTGAAAGACTTTTCCCTTTAAGATTTGGAACAATGTGAAAGTGTCTACTTTTTCTTTTTTTAAAACTTTTATTTTAGGTTCAGGGGTACATGCTCTGGTTTGTTATATGGGTAAATTGCGTGTCATGGAAGTTTGATGTACAGATTATTTCACCCAGGGAATAAACATAGTACCTGATAGATATTTTTTCCATTCTCACCCTCCTCCCAACCTCCACTCTCAAGTAAGCGCAGTGTCTGTTGTTTTCTTCCTTGTGTCCATATGTACTCAATGTTTAGCTCCCACTTAGAAGTGTGATATATGGTATTTGGCTTTCTGTTCTTGTGTTAGTTCACTTAGGATAATGACCTCCACCTCCATCCATGTTGCTGCAGAGGACACAAGGACATGGTCTTGGTTTTTGTTTTTTGCTTTTGTGTTTTTGTTTTTGTTGTTGTTGTTTTGTTTGTTTGTTTTTGTGTTTTTAGAAAATCTTTTATTTTAGGTTCAAGGGAACATGTGCAGATTTGCTACATAGGTAAACTCACGTCACAGGGGTTTGTTGTACAGAATATTTCATCACCCAGGTACTAAGCCTAGTACCCAATAGTTATTTTTTCCGATCCTCTCCCTTCTTCCGTCCTCCACCTTCAAGTAGTCTCCACTATCTGTTGTTCCCTTCTTTGTGTCCATATATTCTCATCATTTAGCTCCCACTTACAAGTAAGAACACCCAGTATTTGGTTTTCTGTTCCTGCGTTAGTTTACTAAAGATAATGGCCTCCAGCTCTGTTCATACTCCTGCAAAGGACATGATCTCATTCTTTTATGTGGCTGCATAATATTCTGATATGGTTTGGCTCTGTGTCCCCATCCAAATCTCATGTTGAATTGTAATTCCCAATGTTAGGGGAGGAACCTGGTGACTGGATCATGGGGAAGGATTTCCCCCTTAACTGTTCTCATGGTAGTGAGCGAGTTCTCATGAGATCTGGTTGTTTAAAAATGTGTAGCACTTCCTCTTTCACTCTCTCTCTCTCCTGCTCTGCCATGTGAAGATTTTGCCTGCTTTTCCCCTTTGCCTTCTGCCATGATTGTAAGTTTCCTGAGTCCTCCCCAGCCATGCTTCCTGTATACCCTGCAGAACCATGAACCAATTAAACCTTTCTTCTTTATAAATTACCCAGTCTGGCCGGGTGTGGTGGCTCATGACTGTAATCTCAGCACTTCAGGAGGCTGAAGTGGGTGGATCATTTGAGGTTAGGAGTTTGAGACCAGCCCGGCCAACATGGTGAAACCCTGTCTCTACCAAAAATACAAAAATTAGCTTGTGTGGTGGTGCGCACCTGTAATCCCAGATACACAGGAGGCTGATACATGAGAATCTCTTGAACCCTGAAGGCGGAGGTTGCAGTGAGCCGAGATTGCACTGTTGCACTCCAGTCTGGGCGACAGAGTGAGACTCCATCTCAAAAACAAAAACAAAACAAAACAGAAAACCCAAACAAACAAACAAAAACACCCAATCTCAGGTAGTTCTTGATAGCAATGTGAGAATGGACTAATACATATTCTGTGGTGTATATGTACATTTTCTTTATCCAATCTGCCATGGTGGGCATTTAGGTTAATTCCATATCTTTGCTATTTGTGAACAGTGCTCCAATGAGCATAGGCATGCATGTGTCTTTATGGTAGAACAATTTATATTCCTTTGGGTATGTTCACAGGAATGGGATTGCTGGGTCAAATGGTAATTCTGATTTTAGCTCTTTGAAGAATTGCCACACTACTTTCCGCAATGATTGTACTAACTTACACTCCCATAACTGTATAAGTGTTCAGTTTTCTCTGCAATCTTGCCAGCATTTGTTATTTCTTCACTTTTTAATAAGAGCTATTCTGACTGGTGTGAGATGGTATCTCATTACGGTTTTGATTTGCTTGACTCTAATGATCAACAATACTGAGTTTTTTAAAATATGCTTGTTAGCTTCATGTATGTCTTCTTTTGAAAAGTGTCTGCTCGTGTCCTTTACCCACTTTTAATGAGGTTGTTTGTTTTCTTGTAGATTTGTTTAAGTTCTTTATAAATGCTGCATATTAGACTTTTGTCAGTTGCATAGTTGGCAAATATTTTCTCCCATTCTGTAGGTTTTATATTTACTCTGTTGATAGTTTCTTTTGCTGTGCAGAAGCTCTTACGTTTAATGAGATCAATTTATTAAGTTTTGCTCTTGTGATTGCTTTTGGCATCTTTGTCATGAAATCTTTGTCAGTATGTCCAGCATGGTATTGCCTAGGTTGTCTTCCAGAGATTTTATAGTTTTGAGTCTTACATTTAAGTTTTTAATCTATCTTGAGTTGATTTTTTTTAAGTAGTGTAAGGAAGGGGTCCAGTTTCAACCTTCTGTATATGGCTAGCTAGTTATTCCAAAACCATTTATTGAATAGGGAGTCCTTTCCCTATTGCTTCTTTTTGACAGCCTTGTCAAAGATAAGATAGTTGTAGGTGTGCAGCCTTATTTCTGGACCCTCTCTTCTACTCTGTTGGTATACATGTCTGTTTTTGTACCAGCACCCATGCAGTTTTGATTACTGTAGCCCTGTTGGACATTTTGAAGTCGGGTAATGTGATGCCTCCAACTTTGTTCTTTCTGCTTAGTGTACCTTGGCTATTTGAGCCCTTTTTGGTTCCATATGATTTTTAAAATAGATTTTTCTAGTTCTGTGAATGTCATTGTTAGTTTGATAGGAATAGCATTGAATTTGTAAATTCTTTGAGGCAGTATGGCCATTTTAATTATATTGATTCTTCCTATCCATGAACATGGATTATTTTCCATTTGTTTGTGTCATCTCTGATTTCCCTGGGCAGTATTTTGTAATTCTCATTGTAGAGATTTTTTACCACACTGGTTAGCTATATTCTTAGGTATTATTTGGGCAATTATGAATGGGACTGCATTCCTGATTTGGCTCTTGGCTTGATTGTTGGTGGTGCATAAGAATGCTGATGAATTTTGTATGATGATTCTATATCCTGAAACTTTGCTGAAGCTGTTAACCAGTTGATGGAGCCTTTGGGCCAACTATGAGGTTTTCTAGATACAGAATCATGTTTTCTGCCAATAAGGATAATTTGACTTCTTCTTTTCCTATTTGGATGCACTTTATTTCTTTCTCTTGCCTGATTGATCTGGCTAGGACTTCCAATACTATAATGAGTAGGACTGGTGAGAGAGGGCATCCTTGTCTTGTGCCAGTATTCAAAAAGAATGCATCCAGCCTTCGCCTACTCAGTATGATACTGGCTGTGGGTTTGTCATAAAGGGCTCTTATTATTTTGAGGTATGGTCCTTTGATACCTAGTATATTGAGAGTTTTTAACAGGAAGAATTGTTGAATTTTATTGAAGTCTTTTCTGCATCTATGGAGATCTTCATATAATTTGTCTTAACTTCTGTTCTGATCAATCACATTTATTTATTTGCATATATTGAACCAACCTTGCATCCCAATCAAGACTACTTGATTGTGGTGGATTAGCTTTTTCATGTGCTGCTGGATTTCGGTTTACTAGTATTTTGTTGAGGATTTTTGCATCAATGTTCATCAAGACTATTGGTCTCAAGTTTTCTTTTTTTTGTTTCTCTGCCAGGTTTTGGTATTAGGATGATGCTAGCCTCATAGAATGATTTGGGGAGGAGGTTTTCCTCCTTGGTGTTTTGGAATAGTTTAAGTAGAAATGGTACCAACTCTTCTTTGTGTATCTGGTAGAGTTAGTCTGTAAATTTGTCTGGTCCATGGCTTTTTTTGGTTGGTCTATTTGTTACTGATTCAATTTGGGAACTCATTACTGGCCTGTTCAGGGAAACACTTTCTTCTTGGTTGAGGCTTGGAAAGATATATGTGTCTAGGAACTTATCCATCTCTTCTAGGTTTTCCAGTTTGTGTGCATAGGGGTGTTCATAGTAGTCTGTGATGGTTATTTGTATTTTTGTGGGGTCAGTGGTAGCGTACCCTTTGTCATTTCTAATTGTGCTTATTTGAATGTTCTCTTCCTTATTAGTCTAGCTAGCAGCTTATCTGTCTTAGTAATTTTTTCAAAAATAAAAAGAACCACTGGATTCATTGATCTTTTGAACAATTTTTTTTGTGTGTTTTGATCTTCTCAGTTCAGCTCTGATTTTGCTTATTTCTTATCTTCTGCTAGCTTTGGGGTTAGTTTACTCTTGCTTCTCTAGTTCTTTTGGTTGTGATTTTAGGTTGTTAACTTGAGATCTTTCTTTTTGATGCAGGCATTTAGTGATATAAATTTCTCTCTTGACATTGCCTTAGCTGTGTCCCAGACATTCTGGTATGTTGTCTTTTTGTTCCTATTAGTTTTGAAGAACTTCTTGATTTCTGCCTTTATTTTATTATTTATTATGAGTTTTATTTACCCAAAAACTCATTAAGAAGCAGGTTGTTTAATTTCCATATAATTGGGTGGTTCTGAGTAATTTTTTAGCCTTAATTTCTGTTTTTATTGTGCTGTGATCTAGAAGTGTTTACGGTATGATTTTGCTCTGTTGCATTTGCTGAGGATTGTTTTATGTTTGATTGTGTGGTTGATTTTAGACTATTTACCATGTGATGATGAGAAGAATGTATATTCTGTTGTTTTTTGATGGAGAGTTCTATAGAGGTCCATAAGATCCATTTGGTCCAATGCTGAGTTCAGATCCTGAATATCTTTGTTCATTTTCTGCCTTAACGATATGTTTACTACTGTCCGTGGAGTGTGGAAGTCTCCCACTATTATTGTGTGGGAGTATAAGTCTCTTTGTAGGTCTCTAAGAACTTGCTTTATGAATCTCAGTGCTCCTCTGTTTGGTGCATTAATATTTAGTATAGTTAGGTCTTCTTATTGAATTGAACCCTTTACCATTGTGTAATGCCCTTCTTTGTGTTTTTAAAAACTTTGTTGTTTTAAAGTCTGTTTTGTCTGCAAATAGGATTGTTTAACTCCTGCTTTTTTTTGTTTTCCATTTGCTTGGAAAATATTTTATTTTGAGCTTATGGGTGTCACTGTAGATGAGAAGGGTCTCTTAAAGACAGCACACCATTGGCTCTTGGTTCTTTATCCAGCTTGCTGCTCTCCATCTTTTAAATGGGATATTTAGCCCATTTACAGTCAAGGTTATTATTGATATGTGTGGATTTGATCATGCTATTGTGTTGTTAACTGGTTATTATGTCAGTTTGTTTGTATAGTTGCTTTATTATGTCACTAGTCTGTGTATTTATTTGTGTTTTTGTGTACGCTGGCAGTGATGTTTCCTTTCTATATTTAGTGCTTCTTTCCAGATCTCTTCTGAGGCGGATCTGTTGGTAACCAACTCCTTCAGTATTTGCTTATCTGAAATTTAAAAAATCTTATTTGATGTTCACTTAGGAAGCTTAGTTTGGCTGGATATGAAATTATTGGTTGAAGATTTCTTGTTTAAGAATGTTGAATATAAGCCCCCAGTCACTTCTGCTTCTAGGGTTTCTACTGAGAGATCCACTGTTAGCCTGATGGGGTTCCTTTTGTAGGTGACCTGCCCTTTCTCTCTAGTTGCCTTTAATTTTCTTTTCTTCATTTTGACATTGCAAAATCTGATGATTGTGTGTCTTGGGGATGATCTTCTTGCATAGAATCTTGCAAGGGTTCTCTGTATTTCCTGAATTTGACTGTTGGCCTCTCTAGCAAGTTTGGATAAGTTTCATGAACAATTTGCTGAAATATGTCTTTAAGTTGTTTGCTTTCTCCTCATTCCTTGCAGGGATGCCAATATTTTGTAGTTTTACCTCTTTACATAATCCCATATTTTTCAGAAGTTTTGTTTAATCTTTTTCATTTTTTTTCATTTTTGTCTGACTGTCTTATTTCATGGATCAAGTCTTCAAGTTCCAAGTTCCTCATCCTGATTTATTCTGCTGCTAATACTGGAGATCGCCTCGTGGAATTTTTGTAGTTTGTTTTTTAGCTCTAACAGATTAGATCTGTGTATCATTTATTGTGATTCTTAGCTTCCTTGGATTGGTTTTGCCATTCTTCTGAATCTTGATGATATTCATTACTATCCATATGCTGAATTCTATTTCTGTTATCTCAGCCAACTCACCCTGGTTAAGAATCCATGTTGGAGAACCAGAGTGGTCATTTGGAGGACATAAGACACTCTAGCCATTTGAGTGGACAGAGTTGTTACATTGGTTCTTTCTCATCTCTGTGTTTGGGTGTCCCTTTAACTGTGGTGCAGATTGAGTGCAGTCAGTAGACTTCTTTTCTGAATGTTTTCACTGGGCCAAGGCTTTGTGCAGAGTCTTTATTTGTAAATGACTTCTTGTCTTTGGTTTCACAGAGGGTATATGTTAGTGAGGTATTTTTGGTGTTGAAACTTTGGACTGTGAACCAGTAGGTGGTGGTTAGGTATTGTGGTCAGTTGGTGGGCTCTTGCTCAGTCACATGGCTCCCCTATATTTCCTCACAGTTGCAGCCATGCTCTCTGTCAATGACCTGAACATGTGGGCTCCTCTCCTACTTGAGTGCTGGCTGTAGATTACAAACTGGCACTCCAAGGCTGCCTACCACAGCTCTTGTGTGATCTCAGGTTTTATATTTCTTCCTCAACTTGGAGGCAACAGTGGAAGGGACCTTAGCAGTGGTTGTGGATGAAGGTCTTTTGCCTGTCTGCTGGGAGCTCCACCCCAGAGAGATGCAGGTGAGCAATCATTCAGTGCAATTGTCCAGAATAGGGTGTCTGTGCTGTGGGCCCAAGCTTAGTGAGGAGATATGGGCTTAGGGGCCCACATAAGAGTCTAGTTACTTTTTCATAAGGATGCTGTGGTATACTGGCAGTCATCTCCAGTCCCTAGTCTGCTCAGATTTTCCAGGACCTGAAGGTATCACTAGTGATGACTGTGAAACAGAAAAATGGTGGCCTGCCCCTCCCTCTCCCTTTTGGAGCTCCAGCCAAGGGAGGTACAGACATTTTGCCAGCCTGAACACACCAGCAGGAGGTGGCTGGAGTCTCTAGTTGGTGGATCCCACCTAGTGAGGAGGAATGGGATCATGGACCCACTTAACAAAGCAGTCTGGCCTCTTTTCCCAAGGGCAGCAGTGCTTTGCTGGCAGTTCATTCCAGTCCCTGGTCACCCTTGACTCTCTAAAGCCTGAAGGCAACAATGGCTAAGCCTACTAAACGGCAAAGATGGCAGTCCACTCCACCTTCTGAGAGCCCTGTCCCAGAGAGTTTTGAAATTGCTGCTGGCCAGAAAACACCAGCAGTAGTGGCTGGAGACCCCAGTCAGGGTGTCCCACCCAGTGAGAAGAATCAGAATCAGGAACCTGCATAAAAAGGCATTCTGGCTGCTTTTTCATAGAGCAGTTGTGCTGTTCTGGGGGTCTGTTTGAAGACTCTCCAAAGCCTAAAGGCCACAGTGTCTTAGGTTGAGAAGCAGCAAAGATGGTGGCCTACCTCTCCCTCTAGGTAGCCCCATCCCAGGGAGGCTGGAAATTGCTGCTGACCAGAAAATACTGGTGGGGGTGGTCATAGACTGTGGTCAGGAAATTCTGCCCAGTGAAGAGAACCAGGACCTGGGACCCATGTGAAAATGCAGTCTGGCTGTTCATCCATAGAGCTGCTGCACTGTTCTCCCCAGAACAGGGAGGACTTTTCCAGTCCCTAGTCACCTCAGAATCCCTGGAGCTCAAAGGCAACAATGGCTAAGCCTGTGTAACAGCAAAGATGGTGGCCCATCCCTCCCACAGGGACCTCCATCCCATGGAGGCCAGGAACCACTGCCACCTAGAAAGTACTGGCTAGGATGACTGGGGAGCCCAGGCTGCAGTCTGACATGCAGAGCTACATGAAATATTCACAGAGCAGCCACACAGGCACATATGGAGCCCTGGGCACTTCAGATACCTAGGCTTCCCAGCAAAAATGGCAACAATTTGAGCAAAGTTGGGAGTTAGACCCCTGTTTATACCTCTAGGAAAGGAGATGATTCAGGGGTCTGACCCAAGAGTTGCAAAGTTCCATGGGAGAAGCATGCATACCCAGAATAACTCATTCACTCACCCACCCAGAGAGGACAAGCAGGACACTCATTCACTCACCCACCCGGAGAGGGACCTGCATAGAAAAGCAAGCCGGCTACTCTTCCATAGGGCAACTGCACTAAAGGCAACAATGACAAAGGCTGTGAAACAGCAAAGATGGCGGCTCGCACCTCCCTCTCAGAACTTGGTCTCAGGGAGGTGTAATGCTGCTACTGGTGGATGACTGAAGTTTCAAGCAGTGGGTCTTATCCCGGGAGGTGCCATGGCAGCGATGCCTGTAGACCATTGCTACTCATCTCCCCTGGATCACCTCCTTTCCTAGAGTATGTACAGGAGTCTAATCTCTGACTTTGCTGAAGTTGCAGCCACTTTTGCTGGGAACCCCAAGTATCTGAAGCACCTAGGGCTCCACCTGTGCCTGGATGGCTGCTCTGCTAAGACTCCATGTTAGATTGAAGGCCCTGATGGAGTGGGTTCACGAGGGGATCTCTTGACCTGAGGGTTGCAAAGATCCATGGGAGAAGAATGGGTGCCTGGAATCACTCACTCACACATCACTTCCCTGGGGTAGGGGAGGCTCCGCTGACTCTGTGTCACTCCTAGGTGGGTGGTCATCCTGCCTTGATTTTCCTTGTTTTCTGTGGGTCAAGTTTTTGCTTGACGAATCCCAATGTGTGTACCTGGATGTTTCAGCTGAAAGTGCTGTATTTACTCACCCCTTCTATTTCTCTCCATGATAAAGGTGCATACTAGCTGCTTCTGTCCAGCCATCTTGGTCAGTTTCCCAATCTTGTTCTTTTTATGACTGCAGAGTATTCCATGGTGTATATGTGCCGCATTTTTTAAATCCAGTCTACAATTGATGGGCATTTTTCTTGATTTCATGTGTGTGCTCTTGTGAATAGTGCTGTGATGAACATACACATGCACATGTCTTTATGGTAGAACAATTTATATTCTCTTAGATATATACCCAATAATGGGATTGCTGGGTCAAATGGTAGTTCTCAGTTCTTTGAGAAGTCACCAAACTGCTTTCCACTATGGCTGCCCTAATTTACATTTCCACCAGCAGTATATAAGTGTTCCTTTTTCTCTGCAAACTTGCCAGCACTTGTTATTTTTTGACTTTTTAGTAATAGCCAGTCTGACTGGTGTGAGGTGGTATCTCATTGTGGTTTTGATTTGCACTTCTCTGGTGATAGCAATTTTCACATGTTTCACATGTGTGTTGGCCATCTGTATGTCTACTTTCTTCTTTTGTGAGTTGTGAAAAACCATAGAAAACACCAGTGAAGCCAGAAGTTGTTTATTTGAAACAATAAAGAAGATTGATAGGTTGCTAGCTAGACTAATAAAGAATAAAAGAGACTATCCAAATAAACACAATCAGAAATGACTTCGAGGACATTACCACCAACCCCACAGAAATACAAGGATCCCTCAGAAACTGTTGTGAACACCTCTGCACACAAACTGGAAAACCTACAAGAAATAGACAAATTATTGGAAACATACAAACTCCTGAGATTAAACCAGGAATAAATTGAAACACTGAACAGACAAATAATGAGTTCCAAACTTGATTTTACAGCTAATAACCTACCAACCAAAAAAGCCCAAGGAAATTCATAGCTGAATTGTACTATATAGATAAAGAGCTGGTACCATTTCTACTAAAACGATTCCAAAAAATTGAGAATAGACTCCTCTCTAATTTATACTATGAGGCCAGCATCATCCTAATACCAAAACCTGGCAGAGACGCAGCAGAAAAAAAACTTCGGGCCAATATCCTTGAAGAATATAGATGCGAAATCCTCAAAAAAATTCTTTGGATGCCAGGTAGATTCAATACATACAAATAAGTAAACGTGATTCATCACATAAACAGAACTAAAAACTAAAACCATGTGATTACTTCAATAGGTGCAGAAAAGGCCTTTGATAAAATCCAACATTCTTTCATGTTCAAAACCCTTAAAAAGTTAGATATTGAAGGAAGATACCTCAAAATAAGAAGAGCCCTCTGTGACAAGCCCACAGTCAACATCATACAAAATCAGCAAAAGCTGGAAGCATTCCCCGTGAGAGCTGGAACAAAACAAGGATGCCCATTTTCGCCATTCCTATTCAACACAGTTCTGAGAGTCCTAGCCAGAGCAATCAGGCAAGAGAAAGAAATAAAAGGCATCTAAATAAGAAGAGATTAAGTAAAACTATCTCTGTGTGCAGAAGATATGATTTTATACATAGAAAACTTTTTGTGAAATAGAGTTTGAAGAAAACTACTTTAATCTGATAGAAGGAATTTATTTAAAAAGAAAAACTTAAAAACTTAAAGATAAGTGACACTTAATGGTAGAATACTGAATACTTTCCCTTAAGTTTCAAATAAGGGCAAATATATCTGCTTTCTTCCTTTTTATGGAACGTTATGCTCAATGTCCTACCTCAGGCAATAGGGAGAAAAAAGGCACACAAATTGGTAGATACTAAATAACCAGTAGAATTAATAAATGAATTTAGCAAAATCATGAAATTCATGTTCAGTATACAAAACTAAATTATATTTTTATATACTAGCAACAAACAGAAAAATGAAATAAGGAACATAATAATAGCATCAAAAACATGACATAGTAACCAAAATAATGAAATACGTATGTATCAGTTATCATTATCTATGGCCATGTAAAAAATTGTCCCAAAATTCAGTGGCTTGAAACAAGAAACATTTATTATCTCAGTTTCTGTGAGTCAGGAATCTGGGTGTAAATTAAGTGGGTGCCTCTCTGATTGTTTCTCTCATAAACTTGCATTTAAGCATAAATTGGGGCTGCAGCCATCAACTGGGGTTACAGAATCTGCTTCTAAGATGACTTGTGTGGTTTTGTTGACAAGATTCAGTTGTTTGCAGGCAGTGAACTAAGGGCTTTAGTTTCTTGTTGACTCTTGGCCAGAAGCCTCCTTGTCATTTGGACCTCTCCATGGGTCAGCTAGCAATATGGCAGCTGGCTTCTCTCAGAATGACTAAGCAAGAGAGCTAGAGAGAGCAAACCCTCAAGACAGAAGCCACGGTCTTTCTTTAACCTAATTTTGAAAGTCACTTCCCATTACTTCTTCATATTCTATTTATTAGAAGTGAGTCAATAAGTCTAGTCCATATTTAAGATGACTAAGTATCTAATATCAGCAGTATATTTCAGTGTGTGAAATACACACACACACTCAGTGTAAACTGAGTACCACTTCACATTTTCTCTTCCAGAGTGAGATATATGCAGTATGTGGCCATGTTTGCTAACATATTCATTCTTGACAAAATTCTGAGATTATAAAATGTATATGGTTAATATTTGGGCTTGTGACCTGACTTCTAAGAGCTGCTTCTATCACAGAATTAGGTATTCACTTAACAAAGTAGAAATTTGAGCACAACCTTGTCCACAAGACATTTTAAATAAACACGCAGCCCGGTGTAGTTAGTAGGTGGATGGATGCCACTTTCATAAGTTAAGCTTGAGTTCACTACTCACTTGTGCAGCTTAATATGCTGGGTAGGGACACTCCCCTATGGGTTGTCTTTATATCACCATCTTTCTAAGCCCAGAGATGTCATGAGTGACAAGAAAAGTGATAGGATTGAGAAATGGGTGTCACTGCTTCATTTGGAACACATTGTTAACTATGGTTGAAAGATCAAATAAAATAGTAGTTTTATGTTTCAACACAAGTCGCTATAAGCAGTCCTTGATGTTTTTTTGATGGTATCAGCTGGAAAGCCTCAAATCTAAGAGGGATTCCCACCCCAGATATAAAACAGATGTTGCCTGTTGCTGTGCTTATAAACAAAAAAGGAAGTTGAGGACACTTTTGCAAATGCCAGAATGTAAGATTCATTCAGTGTGCTCCCTGGGCCTCTAAAGCATGCATTGACAGGATTTGCTTACTTTCTAAAATTAGCTTCATTCAATGTTTATCATTCTCCTTTTCCTCTCTGAGAATGAACTCTGTATAAATAAGCTTCTACCTATTTGCATTTATCCTCCAAACCCAATCTAATAGGATGTTTTCCATTTAAAAATAAGAGAGGAGAAGACCAGAGTTTTTCAGGAGAAAAACTGGAGGAATATGGGGACGAAACCTCAGAAAGCAGCTATTCCAGCAGCTTCCTAGTTAAGAACCTCGATGCGGCCTCTAGTCTCTGTCTGTATTCTTCTGTATTTAACCTTCAGATGGTAAGCCTTTTCTGGCAAGCTTTTCTTCTCCTTCTCCTCCTCCTTCTCCTCCTCCTCCTCCTCCTCCTCCTTCTTCTTCTTCTTCTTCTTTTTTAAGCTCTTTTCCTGAAACTTTCTATGAATGGCTGTGGCATCATTAATGCTGCTGAATATCTTTAAACTCTTCGCACAAGCAAGTGTGTAGCTTAAGGCCACTACTGGTGAGGAAACCAAGTGTCCTCTGTGCCTTTTTACTTTCTGTGAAGTAATTTAAGAACATCCAAAAAATTAGATTTAAAAGTTATCATCTTGGTACAACACCGTGTGCATATACACTTGGGAACTTAAAAAGGTGTTTTGTCTGGAACTTAGAAGCAGCTCTAAATCTAGTAGGGCAGACTTTCTAACATACCTAGTTTTATTTATTGACTTTACTGGAGTATAATAGGAAAATGAAGACTCTTTACTCAGTTCTGGTGTTGCTCATAACTTACTGAGAGGCTAATACTAAACTTGGAAAATTGTTTAAGTACGTTTTATCAAGCAGTCTGGGTTTTGTTTTTTAATACAGTTTTTAATGGATATCTGAAAACTGAAGGAAACTTTAAAGGTTTTTTAGTGGTGCAGGTGGAGGTGCCAGTTGCTATTTGGTATCACATTCTACAAAAGCTTCATTACTTTACTTGATGCTGGTTGCTAAGCAGCAATTGTACAGAGCATTAGTCTACTGGGTGCCTTTACAAGCCAGAGGCTGATGCTGCACTATTGATGTCATGTGAGGAAATAATGCACATGCTCTAATTGCTCACCAGGAAATAAACCTAGAAACAGAAAATGAAGAACAAAAAGGTTGCTTGAAATAAAACATGATCAACATGACCATATTTTGAAACATTTCAGGAAGGTTGCTTCTTGTCAAACTTGCCTGGCAGAGTTTGTTCAAAACTTGTATTTAATAAATGAACACCCGACTTACAAAAAAAAAAAAAGGTGACTAAGTATCAAGTGATAGATACCTTTGAGAGCCAACTTAGAGGCTTCTTTCCAAAATATGCAAGACTTGTGCACTGAAAACAACATGGCATTGTTGACAGAAATTTAAAAAAACCTACATAAAATATATGTTCCAATCATGGATTTGAAGACTTGGAATTATTAAGATGTCACTATACTTGATGCAATTCCAATCCCAGAAGATTTTAGAAATACACAAAATCTGAATTCCATATAGAAGTACAGAAGACTGAGAATAGCCCTAATAGTATTGAAAAGGAAGAACCAAATTTAAGGACTTATACTATCTGATATCAGGACTTACTGTAAAAATACAGTAGTTAAATCAGTAGCATCCTGGCATAAGAATAAAAAAAAGATGAGTGGAGTATAATAAAGAATTCAAAAAAGACTCACATTTATATGGTGAATTGGTTTTTGACAGATTCTGAAACAGTTCAATGAGAGAAAAAATATTTTTTTCAATAAATGATGCTGAACTACTGTATTCACTTAGAAAAAAAGAAAAGAAAAACTCTATTTTTACCTCACACCATACATAAAAGTGATTTGAGATGGACCATAGACTTAAGTATAAAATTAAAAACTCTAAAATTTTTTGAAGAAAATACAATGGTAACCCAATTTTTAAAAAAATGTACAAAATATTTGAACAGACACTTCTTCAAAAAGAAAGATGTGTACTAATATGCATGTTAAAAATATTCAACATTATTACTCTAAGGAAACACAAATTAAAATCACAATGAGACACGTTATATGCTATTTAATTTATATGAAGATTTTGGAATTGGCAATTCTTATCTACAGAAGTAGAAATCAAAATACTTGCTGCCTCTCATTGGTGAAGGACTGATTAGGAAGGAGCATTAGGGAAATGTTGGGGATGTGAGAATATTTTGCGTCTTGACAGGACTGAGAGTTACATGAGTAGATATACACTGTCAAAATTGACAAAATGGTACTTGAGTACATTTCAATGTATGTACATTATACCTCAGATTTCCTTATTACCAATGATTGCGCTGCACCCTGGAAGAATTAGATCAGAATATTCACTGGAGATCTCCTGGGCACCAATATTTTAAAGTTTCTCTTATGATTCTAATGTTCAACTTTGGAAGCCTCTAGTGTGGTTTCATGCTCTATCCCTAATTCCATCTGTGGATATAGAACAGAAGAGTAGCTAGGGTTAAACATAAATTCTGGAAGTTAGAATTCCATAAATCCCCAAAAATGTGTAGCCTCAGACTGAAAAGTGTTAGTTCCCTTGTCTATCAAGACTGACTTGGGATACAAGAAGATAAAGATACCAAGTGGCACCAAAGACATTTATTGCTCCTTCTTCCTGACAATGAAAGGGTACCAATGAGGCAAAGTGTGAGATGGAGAACACATATCAAGGGCCTTGCATTGTTCTCCTTTCCCAGGTGAGGAGAAGTTTTTGATGCAGATATGCTGGTAATGTTGAACGGAGAACAGTGTGGCTATGCACAGCCAGGTGTGTATAGTGGATAAGGACTGATAAGTATAAGTGTATTCTCAGCTACCAGGAAGTGCAACAGTGGAAGTCAAAGATAAATATTCCTTCCCAACGTCTGTATAAGTGTTGATTTACTTGTCAAAACTCATGTCTTAATTTTGGTTTGGTAACAAATCATGGATGAATTATGTGCAGGAAGATGGAGAATACCCAGAGTGCTTTCATCATGTCTTAGATTAATTCCTCCCCTGCCATGAGCATCTATTAACACAGTACAACCTAGCTTAATTTATATTGTTAAATATAGGCTATATTATATGAAATTGTAATGAATACTTACTTTGTATTTTCTTCAATTCTAGATATTATTTCATGGAGTGTTAGTATGCCTAATAACCCTCATTGTCAATAGATTTGTTTTGCCAACAGCAGTTACTATACTAGGTAAGCCCTAACAATTACTATTCCTGTGGAGAGAAAAACATTCTAAATATGGTCAAAAAGTGATAATAATAAAGAAAGAATCCATAGGCAGCATAGTGAGACTCCCATCTCTACAAAAAATTTGAAAATTAGCCCGGTGTGGTGGTGTACACCTATGGTCCTAGCTATTCGGAAGGCTGATAGGGGAGGATTGCTGGAACGCAGGAGGCTGATGCTGCAGTGAGCCAAGATCACAGCACTGCACACCACCCTGGGCAAGACAGCAAGACCCTGTCTCAAAAAAAAAACCCATATAAATTATATAAATATGAGTCAGTGGTGCCTAATTTTTTTCAAATTTTATTTTACATATACAGGTTTGTTACATGGGTACATGGGTATATTGTGGGATGCTGAGGTTTGAGGTACAGATCTCATCACCAAGGCAGTGACCACAGTACCCAAAAGGTAGCTTTTCAACTCACATCCCATTTCTCTTTCCCCACTCTAGTAGTCCCTGGTGTCCACTGTTCCCATCTCTATGTTCATGTGTACTCAATGTTTAGTTCCCACAAAAGGTATTAGATTTTCTGCTCCTGCATTAATTCACTTAGGATAGTGGCCTCTGGCTTTATCCATGTTGTGGCAAAGGGCATAATCTTGTTCTTTTTATGGCTGTGTAGTATTCAATGGTGTATCTGTACCACATTTTCTTTATCCATTCCACCAATGATGGACACCTAGGTTGATTCCACCTCTTTGCTGTTGTGAATAGTGCTGTGATGAACATACAAGTGAATGGGTCTTTTTTGTAGAATGATTTATTTTCCTTTGGCTATCTTGGGGTGGCTAGCTTGAATGGTAGTTCTGTTTATAGCTATTTGAGAAATCTCCAAACTTCTTTCCACAATGACTGAACTAATTTACATTCTCCTTTCTCACCAGGAGTATATAAGTGTTCCCTTTTCCCCACAGCTTTGCCAGCATCTGTTATTTTTTTGACTTTTTAATAATAACATTCTGACTGGTGTGAGATGGTATCTTATTGTGATTTTGATTTGCATTTCTTTGATGATTAGGGATGATGAGCATTTTTTTCACGTGTTTGTTGGCCACTTGTATGCCTTCTTTTGAGAAGTGTCTATTCATCTTCTTTGCCCATTAAGTTTTTTTTTAGTTTTAATTTTTGTGGATACATAGTAGTTGTATATATTTATGGGGTGCATGAGATATTTTGATACAGGTATAAAATGTGTAGTAATCAGTTAAGGTAAATGGAATATCCATCACCTCAAGTGTTTATCCTTTGTATTACAAACAATTCAGTTATACTCTTTTGTTATTTTTAAATGCACAATTAATTATTCTTGACTATAGTCACCCTATCAAGTGCTGTCAAATGACAGATGTTTTTCATTCTTTCTATTTTTTGAACACATTAACCATCCAAATTTCTCCTTAGCTCCCCACTACTCTTCACAGGCTCTGGTTAACCATCATTCTACTCTCTATCTCTGTAAGTTCAATTGTTTTAATTTTTAGCTCCCACAAATAAGTGAGAACATGCAAAGTTTTTCTTTCTGTGCCTGGCTTATTTCACTTAACATGACCTCCAGTACCATTGATGCTGTTGCAAATGACAGGATCTCATTTTTTTAAATAGCTTAATGGTATGCCATTATGTATATGTATAATATTTTCTTTATCCATTCATCTGTTGATGGACACTTAACCTTTGCCAATTTTTAAATGGGGTTATTGGTTTTTGCCTGTTGCTTTAAGTTCCTTGTAGATTCTGGATATAAGATCTTTGTTAGATGTATAGGTTGCTAATATATTCTCCCATTTTGTCGGTTATCTGTTTATTAATAGTTTCTTTTGCTTTGCAGAAACTCTCTAGTTTAATTAGGTCTCGCTTGTCAATTTTTGTTTTGTTACAATTTTTGGGGGGACTTAGCCAAAAATTATTTCTCAAGGCTGATGTGGAAAAAGTTATTTCCCTGATTTTCTTCTAGGACTTTGAGGTCTTACATTTAAATATTTAATCCATCTTGAGTTAATTTTTGTATATAGCAAAAGGTAGGGGTCCAATTTCATTGTTCTGCACACAGCTAGCCGGTTATTGCAGCACCATTTATTGAACAGGGAATCCATCCCCCATTGTCTGTTTTGTCAGCTTTGTCAAACATCAGATGGCTGTAAGCATGCAGCTTTACTTCTGGGTTCTCTATTCTGTCCCATTGAGCTATGTATTTGTTTTATACCAACACCATGCTGTTTTGGTTACTGTAGACTAGTAGTATAGTTTGAAGTCAGGTGGTGTGATGCTTCTGGCTTTGTTCTGTTTGCTTAGGATTGTATTGGCTATTTGGGCTCTCTTTTGGTTCCAAATAAATTTTAGAACTGTTTTTCTCTAATCCTGTGAAAAATGACATTAGTAGTTCAATAGAAAGTGTGTTGAATCTGTACGTTGCTTTGGATAATGTGGCCATTTTAATGATATTGAGTCTTTCAATCCATGAGCATGGAATGTTTTTCCATTTATTTGTGTCATCTCTGATTACTTTTGCAGTGTTTTATAGATCTCCTTGTAGAGATCTTACACCTCCTTGGCTAGCTGTATTCTTAGATATTTCTCTTTGTTGTGGCGATTTTCTTCTTCTTCTTCTTCTTCTTTTTTTTTTTTTTTTTTTTTTTTGAGACAAAGTCTCGCTCTGTTACCCAGGCTGGAGTGCAGTGGCGCGATCTCGCCTCACTGCAAGCTCCGCCTCCCAGGTTCACGCCATTCTCCTGCCTCAGCCTCCCGAGCAGCTGGGACTACAGGCGCCCGCCACCACGCCCGGCTAATTTTTTGTATTTTTAGTAGAGACGGGATTTCACCGTGTTAGCCAGGATGGTCTCAATCTTCTAACCTCGTGATCCGCCTGCCTCGGCCTCCCAAAGTGCTGGGATTACAGGCGTGAGCCACCGCGCCCGGCCGATTTTCTTCTTTTTTATTTTTAAAATGTTTGTGGGTACATACTAGGTGTCTATGTTTGTGGGGTACCTGAGATGTTTTGGTACAGGCATGCAATGTGAAATAAGCACATCACAGGGAATAGGATATCCATCCCCTCAGGCATTTATCCTTCGAATTACAAACAATTCAATTGCTCTTTAAATTATTCCTAAAATTTTAAATGTAACTCTTTATTCTTAAAATGTAAAAGTATTATTGACTATTAATAATACTTTTTAAAAGTGTTAAAACTATTACTGATATCTTATCTTGTTGTCAAATAGTAAGTCTTATTTATTCTTTCTATATTTTTGTGCCCATTAACCATCCCCACCTGCCCCCATTCCCCACCACCTTTCCCAGCCTCTGTTAACCATCATTCTACCCTCCATGTCCATGAGTTAAGTTGTTTTTATTTTTAGATCCCACAAATAAGTGAGAATATGTGATGTTTGTCTTTCTGTGTGTGGCTTATTTCACTTAACATAATGATCTTCAGAAAACACAACAGGTGCTAAATTTCTTAAGAAGCTAGAAACTGGATGTATTCTAGAACAAAAAGATAGTTTGAGAGATTGGAGTCTTAAAAGATAATGCAGATAATTTATCATATGTGCTTAAATGGCTCATGCAGTTATGGAAGCTAAGTCCCAAAGTATGCATTCCAAAGGCCTGAGAACCAAAAGAGCCAATGGTACAAGTTCCAGCTAAAGTCTGAAGGTAGGAGAAGACTGAAGTGCCTTCTCAAAGCCCATTAGGCAGAGACAACAAATTCTCTCTTGTTCAGACTTCTGTTTTATTGAGGCCTCCAACAGATTGGATGAGGTACACCCACATTGGGAAAGGCAATGTGCTTTACTCGGTCTACCAATTTAACTGTCACCCTCATCCAAAAACACTCTCACAGACACACCCAGAATGTTTAGCTGAATATATGGGTACCCTGTGGCCCAATCAAGTTGACACATGAAACTAACCATTATACCTCTGTTTCTTTGTTTCCTCATATATCAAAATGGGAAAAAGGACTCACCTCAAAAGGTGGCCAGATAACCAAAATCTTAATGCATGCAAAGTGCTGAAATATGCTTTTGCAGAATATAGTGAGCACTCAATAAACATTAGCTATTACTATTACATGCCTCACCTTTTGCGAGAAAAAATATGAAAGCAGAAAATGTTTAACTCTTTAGTGTTCCCATTATTAAACAATTTATGTTGAAATTTTACTTAAAGATTAGTGACAATAAGTTAAAGGAAGCTTTCTAACCCATATCAAAATGGTGGTGTTTCTACTATTTATCAAATGTGTGTTTGTACCAAAGGTCTTCGTGATGCCACATCAACAAAATGTAAATCAGTTTGTTGCACATTTCAACACTTTCAAGAGCTAACCACGTCTGTAGCCTCTGTCCTTAAATTTGACAAAGATCTTGCTAATGCTGATTGGAACATGATTGAGAAAGCAATTATACTTGAAAACCCATACATGGTAAGCAAGTAATATCTTTTTTATTGCTTTAATGCAGATTTGATTACACTGAAGTATAAATCAGATCATAAATATTAATTCACAATTTTTAACGTTTGTAATTGACAGAGAAGTCGTGTTGATAACTCTATTTAACCAAATAGTAAGGGGGGATGTTAAGGAATTTCATGGTAACTGTGGGGCAAAGTAGAAGTCATAACCCCTTTGAATACATATGTTTAAAATACATGTTTTATGTTTATGTTTAAAATACATATGTTTAAATTCAAAAGAGGAAGCTGTGTATTGGAGATCCTTTTAAAAGACATCATAGGTCAGCACAGTGGCTCATGCCTATAATCTTAGCACTTTGGGAGGCCAAGGCAGGTGGATTGCTTGAACCAAGGAGTTTGAGACCAGCCTGGCCATGTCTCTATAAAATATACAAAAATTAATTGGGTGGTGGTGTGCACCTGTAGTCCCCGCTACCCGGGAGACTGAGGTGGGAGGATCACTCAAGCCTTGGAGGTTGAGGCTATGGTGAACCATGATTGTGCCACTGCACTCCAGCCTGGCCAGCAGAGAGAAACCCTTTCTTAAAAAGAAAAATTATATATATGTGTGTGTGTGTATGAAAGTGAACCTTAGAAAATGGCTAGTTTTGACCAAATTGGGAGGGGTCAGGGGCCTTTGTTTATTTATTTAGGCTATTGTATATCTAAGCATTTGCTAGACCTTAATTTATGGTTAAAAACATTTTTAATATAAAATAGAATTCAAAGCCAATACCATAAGTATAGCTGTGCGAGATGTCACCTTCTGCTTTGCTTAAAGCATAAAGATATGCTTTAAGATATCTGCAGTCAGACTTCTTCTTTTAAGAGCACTCAGCACACTAATCTGTCATGGTTTCCCTCAAGGGAAATAGTGAAAGTTGTCCTGGGGTCCTCAGAGCTGCTGCACTTTTCCATGTCCTACATCATGTCCAATTTTCAATGGTTTTTACAATGTTTTTGTTTTTGTTTTTTTGCATCACATAATATGAGGGGCCGAGTTCTAGGAGTGCTTAGGTGAGATAATTAGTCTCTATGAAGTAGAATTCTGAAAAAATCCATTTCATATCCACTGAAACAGTGCTTAAAGCTCCAGAAAGGAATTTAGAACTAACCATTGTACCTGCAGGAATACTGCCAGGATTTCTGGATGGAACAAGTACTGTGTCATACCCAAGGATTTCTGTAGTAGCTCCCAATATCTGATTGTGAACTTTTGCTGACTTATCTGCATCAGAATTATCTAGAAAGCTTATTCAAAATAATGATAGCATTTTCACCTGCTCTCTGAAGATTTTTATGCAGGTGGTCTGAGCAGGGCCCCAGGAATATTTTCAATCCACTACCCAGCTAATTCTAAAGCAGAAGCCAGTGTTGGGGCCACCACTCTGGTACTTGATCTGTTTCAGAAGGCAGAGGATCAAATGACTACATTCTCCTTTCTGTGATGCAAACATGAGGGATATTATAGTATTAAAGATAGAACACTGACCTTGGAATCAGAAAATCTGACTTTATAGCCTACCTTTCTCACTTAATAGCTTTGTAATTTTGAGCATATCATCAATTTTCTCTAAGCTTCAGTTTCTCATCTGTAAATTATTCATACTCCCATTTCCTTTAGTGTGTTCACTTTCTATTTTACATTAAGTGATCATTTTAAAGCAGTGGTTGTCAAGTTTTAGCTGCAGCAAAATTTTCAAATGGGGTTTTAGAAACACAGATTGCTGCCCACTCCACCAATTGATTAGTAGGTCTAAGGTGGGATCTGAGAATGCACGTTTCTAGCAATTCCCAGGTGATTCTGATGCTGCTGGGAAACCACACTTTGAAAACTGCTAGTGTAAAGCATGATCATATATGTGATAGCTTTTTAAACTGTTAACAATGCCATGTAAAAGTAAAGATATGATATAACTCCCCCCCACAAAACTGACAATTATTTTACCTTCCATAACTGAGCAAATGATTAGACATCTAAGCAAATGATGAGGATCTGAACATTTTTCTATATTTATTTCTGTAAGAAATACACGTCTAATTTCTATAAGAAATTCACTCACATTGCATTCTAGCTGGGAAAAGATAATACTTCATGATGGTTTTGATTTTCATTTCGCTATTGACTAGTGATGTTAAGTTTTTTAATGTACTTGTTGACCGTTGTTTGTCTTTGAGAAATGTCTGTTCAGATCCTTTGCTCATTTTCAAATCATACTATTTGTTTGTTTTTGCTGTTGAGTAGATTTGCTACCATTTTTCAATGCAAACTGGTACAAAAACTGCTTATGGATTATGCTAACCAATGTGTTAATATTCATGTGTTTTTTGTTCTTTTATTTATGTTTTATTTAGTTGAACCAAGAAGAAACAACAGAACAGCAGAACGTGAAATGTCCACACTGTAACAAGGAAATAGATGAGATCCTTAACATTGAAGCAATGGAGCTGGCCAACAGGCGTCTCTTGTCGGCACAAATGGTACGTGTTATTCTCTTTTGAAATTATTTTTGGCTAAAAATTATACTGAAAAATTCCTCCTTTATAAAGACATCTTGATCATGCTCACTTAATAGATTGTTTACAAAAGCAAAGGGAAGTTTGACATTGCCTTAGGAGTCTGCTTGATTGCAAAAAAATAAAATGAGAGAGAGAAAAAAAAAAGAAAGAAAGAAAGAAAAGAAAAGAAAGAAAGAGGAAGGAAGGAAGGAAGGAAGGAAGGAAGGAAGGAAGGAAGGAATTCACTCACATTAGCTTAAGTAGAGTGGTTTATTTATGAAGAAATGGCAATTTCTTTTATTTTTTATTTTTTATTTTTTTTTGAGACGGAGTCTTTGCTGTCACCCAGGCTGGAGTGCAGTGGCGCGATCTCGGCTCACTGCAAGCTCCACCTCCTGGGTTCACGCCATTCTCCTGCCTCAGCCTCCCGAGTAGCTGGGACTACAAGTGCCCGCTACCACGCCCGGCTAATTTTTTGTATTTTCAGTAGAGACAGGGTTTCACCGTGTTAACCAAGATGGTCTCGATTTCCTGCCCTTGTGATCTGCCCATCTCGGCCTCCCAAAGTGCTGGGATTACAGGCGTGAGCCACTGTGCCCGGCCTACTTTTTCTGTTTTTAAAATTCTCTCTTTGTCTTTGACTTTTGACAGTTTGACTATAATGTGCCTCAGAGAATAACTTTTTAGGTTGAAACTTTTGGGGGATATTTGACCTTCCTGGATCTAGATGTCTATATATTTTCAAAAACTGGGAAGTTTTCTGTTATTACTTTATTAAATATATTTTCTATGCCTTTTCCCACCTCTTCTTCTTAGATTCCCATGATGATAACATGTGTTTGTGTAATGATGTCCCATAGGTCCCATGAGCTCTCTTGGGTTCTTTGGCTTGCTCTTTCTCTCCCTTTCTTTCTTTTTTTCTTTTTCTTTCTTTCTTTCTTTCTTTCTTTC